>NC_090438.1:203005412-203314750 GCF_031143425.1 Pleurodeles waltl | reverse complement strand
GACGTATCCTGGGAACACAACTAGGTCTGCAGAGAAAAAACAATCTATAAAAAGCAACACCGCATATGATTCTTCAGTTGGGGTGTTAACGTACACAGTCATGTTCCTATGAAAATCCATTGTGACATCTTCATCGACGTCCACCGTTGCACGCATTTAGAGGATTTTTCTTTTACACACAGGTCTAGCCATCACTGAGTCCATCATCTAGCAGCCTAATCACGTGATGAGCCCACGCACATACTACAGGAATGTCCCAGCCTAACAAGACAGGCTGCCAAAGCATTTCATTAAACATTTTCTGGAGAAAAAAAAAGTATCTGAAACGTTTTACCTCCTAGAACTTTGTGTTGACTTAATATACAAGATCAGTCTTCGTACAAGCGGTGGCAAAATGTGATATCATAGCATGGTCTGTGATATTATTAATAAACTTAATCAACTCTCAGTTTTTCATATTATTCATTAGTCTTTTTCGCAAACTTCAGAACAATTTTATAGTGCCATCTTCAAGCCTACTTACTTTATGGAGAGAGCATTAATTTTCAGCAAATGTGTTACAAATACCTGTCTGTTGCCAAAATCTAGATGTTAGTCCATTCCTCATGTAAAATGCGACAGGCAAAGGTGTATTTGATGCTGTATGGCCCACTTTCATTTGTGATAAAGAAATTCACAAAAACCCACAACGATGGTGGCCATATTAATAAAGACTAAATGATTGCTAGACGTATTAAGAAACACTATGCCCACGTTTATGAAGTAGTGTCTGCATTAACATGTCCATAAACTGTGTCAGTCTAGAAGATTATAAACTTGTAAAATTAAACCAAAGAATCTTTTCTATAATTTTTGTAAAACATTTTTTACTTCTTGCACCTCATAAGGAAAGTATTTGAGGGATGCACTTGTCCGTGTTCCTTTCCACAATACAGCAGATCCCCCTCTTTGCTTTCACTTATTCTTTCTTTGCAAACTTAAACGCATGTTTGCTGACTTCTAAGTGATGCTCACAACCTCCAAGTTCCTTGGAGTGGGGTTGATCATATGGGACAGTATTTGTGACCTGCCTCCCCTGGGCAGCAGATTCCTAATTCTTGAATATGTTATTACGGCTCTCATTCTTTTCTATCAAAGGATTCATGGCTGGAGCTTATCATCTCCGTGGGGGAAGGGAATTTAATTGATTTTAGATGGGAGGCTAATGCCTTCTTAAGAAGAAGGTTTAAAAGGCACATGCTTATACGTAAGTTGAGACCTGTAAACCCACACGTTTTTTGCACCTTATATCCCACATCTAAGGCTTCTTTGTAACTTTTCAGGTGAACTTTGACCATTTTTTATTGACCACACCCTTCCTTGTTGTCGTCCCAAATCTGATGATATATGCCCCTATCTGAGATGAGGCATGCATATGAATGTGTATAGTGACCATATAGCACACAATTTGCCAAAAGGCAACTGAGCTCTGTACATGGTCAAAGACAAGCCTAAAGTCAATGAGTACCAGAAGAGGAGGCTGGGTTGTGACGGGTTAATGTGCTGTAATGTAGTATTCTTTAAAGAGATGAGACTTCAACTCTTTTCTAAATTTGAGCAGTGTTGAGCCAGTCCTGATGGATATAGAGATGGTGTTACAGATCCTGAGTGTATAGATTTAAAAGTACTTCTGTCTTGTTTTTACTTCTTTATACTTCCTAGTCTGAAGGTGTCATGCTACGGGTATCTGCTAGATAAGCAGCGGTGCTGGGCATCATTGTTTGTAAATATTGCAGCTGTTTTGAAGATGGTGTGCGCCGGCAAGGGGAGCCAGCGGAGTTCCTTCAGAATGGGGCTGATGTGTTCAGATTTCCTCAGTTCTGGACAAGACGTGCTGCAGTGTGTAGATGATGATTTTAGAGTAGAGCAGCCTTGCTTAATTCATTGCTACACAATGAAAGACAACACATGCCAGTTGGAATTATGGATTGCACTACTAAATTTCCATTCTACAAGAATGTCTTGTCTTTGATATGTGCTTGTGAATTTCACCTTGCACACTTTTTATCACTAAGAAAAGTCCAAGCGATAGTTGCTTACCTGCAACACTTATGGCCTGATTACGACCTTGGCGGAGGGGATTGCGCTGTCCCAAATGTGACGGATATCCTGTACACCGTATTACACGTTCCATAGGATATAATGGAACTTTTAATACGGCGGGTGGGATGTCCGTCACATTTGAGATGGAGTAATCCCCTCCACCAAGGTCGTAATCAGGCCCCTAGTATTTAGGTTGAGTATCCTGGTGTAATTCGTTATTTGAACCCTACTCTTTAAAATACAGGGTTCCTGTTAAGGAGTGACTTGCTGAGAGGTTCACAATCTCGGTCCTCAGGCGCACATTATCACTGGCACCTTGAAATCTCTGAGAAATAGTTACTTACATGTAACACTGGATATTACGGCTAGATGGTCTACCGTAATGCTTCATTTGGACTCAACTCTTTTAAACAAAATATTTCTAAAGAGGAATTACTTTTTCACAATCTGCTATTTCGTGGTCTATTCACCTGCTCAGCACAGCAGCCGACTAATCCCACCTCTGTCCTTTTTTGCTGGTCAGGTAATGTCTAAAGCGTTAGACATCACCTGAAGCTATCCCTCACATGTGACTCTCCCCTTTGTTACTAAGCCACACATGCGTGACCTTACAGTCTCTTCATTAAATAATGAATGCTCCACTCTTAACTGCTTTTGCAGGTTGGCCAAATATCTTCTCTTACAATCTTTTCTGCTGGAAGCGTAATGTGGGAATTTTAGATGTAAAACCTCTTTAAAACAAATGCAGAGTTTTATTGAGCACTTTATAAAAAACTATAATAAAAATCAATAAATTGCTATGCTTTAGCCATTATAGCACATCTCATCCCTTTACATATACCGTTCTCTTCTTGCCGACGTGTCAATTCCTCATCTCATATTCCCTAACTCCTCACACATGGCTGGTTTGTCCATTTAATACCGATCAATTAGGAACAGGGACATACATTGTTCAACCGATGTCAATCGACGTCTTCATCACGCCAAACGTCCACTAAATGAATGAATGAATGAATGGTTTTGTTTCCTCCTCCTTGACACACGTGGAGCCTGGTTTCAATGTGCCTGCTAGCCTGTTTGAATTACCACATTTGTATCTACAGTAGATGCAAAAATATAATCTCGTACTACTAATGTGCTGTTGGTTAGTGACAATCCCGCTGCACATAATCTGGCATTATTTCTTAAGAAGTCCCCCGGCACATGAATTGAAAAATGATCCCTCCATTCATCCTCTTAAGAGCAAGGAAGGACGGGCTACATCTTACGGCATGAAAGAAGGCAACCTTCCCTTTCATGTGGACTACTGGGACTCTGCGCTAGCATCTGTACCCACTACACACGTTACCACTGGGACTGGGTCTGAGCATCTGCCACTGCTCCAAACACACGGCCCACCAGCTTCGCCCATTAACCTCATTCTACAGGAAGGGGCTCGCCCCTCACCCTTGTGTTGCCATATGCCATCAAAATATTGATTTATCCAGAACATACACTCTTAGAGTGAATAGAACAAAGTTGCCTGAAACGATAGATCTTAACCATAATGCTTGTTTCAGACGCAGGCGGTGTGTGCATCTGTTGGGTAACCATGTAGCTCTTTGCTAACGTGGGGCGCACTTAACCTCCCATTGTACCAGTGCAGCAATCTGGTTAATGTGCACGTGTATACATGGCAAGCTCCTACCTCGCACCTAAGTAAGCGTGTGTGTCATGAAACAATCCTGCATGGACACAGCCTATTTCGAGAAATGTATCGTTATGCACCATGGAAAATCAAGGGCAGAAAAGATTTTAGACCATTAAAAATCGGTGTTTTACTACAGATAATTGTTGTAAAAACACTTATCCCCTGACCAAACTACAAACTTGAGCTAAACAAATATAATCAACAAGCTATTCTTGACATGTGTGGCATTAGGTCATGTTAACATCGAACAATTAAATCTTTCGAACTTGCAGTGAGCAATATTCTTGAAGTTCATTTTGCCGCTATTGGTAGTGTATTGCACTGTGCTGAAATTTGTGTGGGTGTGGGTGTGCTTGTGTGTGCGCGTGTGAGCGCACACACTTCTTTGACTCCTGATATTTGTGCCTATGTGCGTGTGTGTGCATGTGTGTGACTGAGTCTGTATTTGTGTGTGTTAGAGGGTTTGTGTTAAATCCAGTGCAAACAGCACACTTTTTACATATACAGTATCCATTCAAAAGGTCATACACAGTCCAGTAGGGTTTTGCGAAGTAATATTTCCATAACACAAAACATAATTTAGCTTTTTAAATAATTTTAATTATTTTTTATTAAAGTTTATATCTCACCGTAAAGCGGATGACCAAGATTTGGTGGAGATTTATATAGCATCTAGAAAATTTAGAATATGTTTACATTTCCCCTTTTCCCTGCTCTTCTCCCTTTCTCTCATTCTTATGTCTTTCCATTCTGCCGCTCTAAATTCCGCATGACCCACAGGCAATTAAATTATTATTGACATTTGTAACAAAAAAGTGGTCGCACTGAATATTTGTATCTATAATTTGAATCTTAACCTGCATTCACACCCCATTTCCAAAAGATCAATACACTAATTTGACTCTCAGAAGAAAAATTGATGCAATTAGGTACCAATCAGTATTGAACTATAGTTGAACGACAAATCGCTGAGCATATCTGTGTGTCAGGAGGCGACCGTAGAGTAGACGTGCAAATGTATTCTGATGCAGTGGGACTTTCTTGCCAGACATTTCAGATAACCAGTGGTGAACTGTACCATTTCAGAAAGAGTAGGTAGAACTGGCCTACTGATGAGCATCTGTGTCTTAGGGCTTCCGCTCTTCATGACTGCAGTATTCCTTTAGTGATCATGGAGGCCAGGGCACGTTTATAGTATGACCAATGAATGTGCAAAGGTCCTCATTAATATTACTTGTATGCCAGGTTACCGCATGAAAATTAATCGTGGAAACCATGAATGCCGGACTGATTTCGGGCATCGAGGACCATCAGTGAATACCCATGGCAATGGTCTTCTGTAGTCCAATGTATTGCCTTTTCCTGATGTACCATTGGTGTCAGTATTGCAGTTGTCTTTTTTGCATTTCTGTTGGAATTACTTCACTGTGTTTGATAATTAGCAATTTTGGTCAAGTTTCTGGAGGGAGCAGAAATAGGAGCTATTATTGTGTGAGCTGTTTTGGGGTTTCAAATAGCTAGTGGGAATACTGAGTGCAATTGAAAAGGGTAGTACTGTTTAATGGTGTACTCATGGTGCTGGGCCAAAGATAATCCAGCCAAGGAGAGCTCCATTGGGCACTTTTCGTGGCATACCATACAAAAAAATGTATGTCTAATGCATGCCACAGATTATTTCTGGTTGTCCCTCGAATTGGAACAAGAAGTTCCCCCATGTGCATGATAGTGGTACCCGTCGGTCCTCCAGGAAACTATGGCATTGGTTAATCTGTGGCGTCTTACTGAAGTATACAAAAAAGTCACGAGTAAAATTCTTGAATTAATCTCAACCACTGGTAACTAATCAGGCCTGCATCCGTGTCCATCGTTATTTTTCACATCATGCCACCTCAGTTTGGAGCCGGCCATATGCAAACTAGTCTTGACCCTGCTGCATTAGGAACAGTCCAGCAAAACTGCCAGGCCTAGGTCCTCCTTGAACTGAAACCGAAGCATCCCAAGATCAGTTTCTCCCGGTTTCTGGGTCCATATAGTTCATAACACATTTGTTTTAATTGTGTCAACTGAAACCCTACCTATAGGTTGATCAACATATATATTAAATAAAATTAGCTGATGGATGTCCAGATGCTGCAGAAGGAACTACTACTAAAGATGTATGTTAGTTGACTTCTTGATAAGAAGTGCCTGCCCTTGAATAAGTAGTTCCTCCTCCCCGTCCCCGAAGTCCACATCTGCAAGGTGTTAGTTTTCATACTGTCTGGGGATGTGGCCTGATTCCATAGTTGTGTAACTAAGGCCCTCTGCTTCTTTACAATGAGAGGTTGTCTGCCTTCTGAATGGTGGCCAGGCGAGTGGGATATGGTAGTTATTGCAGGGTTGCCACAGGATGAATATCTGTAGAAGTGAAGACACAATTGCTATGGGCACAGTTGCCCTGGTTTCAGCCAGCAGTTACTTTGTAGCAGATCCGCTGGAGCAAATCGAGATACTGAACTGATGCTCTTGTCCAGGTTCCAGGCAGCACTCAGACCGCACATAACAAGAAATAATTCGAACATAGAAAGAGTTGACGTTCTGCATATTTTACACTCAGATAAACAGCATGTCTAGAGCTTTAATACTGAGATAGCTGCACTTTTATGCACTCTTTGAAGAGGGTTAATTAATACTTTATGTGCTTGATTCTTCTGAAATTAGGGTGTGGACTACAGTGAAACACTATGTTGCATTGTGGAGCCACATATGGCCAGATTATAAAGTAGGCGGAGCCGTGTGTGTGGGAGGAATAACACTGCGCCCAGTTATAATCGGCCCAGTGTTCCCTCACCTGGATTTCTCGGGTGTGAGACAAACGGACCCCAATGTACTGGCCCGAAAATCTGGCCTTGAAAGTTACATGGGACTCAAACACAGCAAGGTTATGGCTCTCAGCACCCACCCTCACCCCTCTGGGAGCATGGAGTTTGCAGGGGGACACTCCTCCCTGTGAGCCTCAGCCTTTCTGTAACCCATGCTGTCTCCTCATGCCAACAGCAAGGGCTAAGCGGAAGTGGATTTGCCCCTGAAATGACGACACCAAATGCGGATTATAATTTGGTAATTCTGGTTCCTGCTGTTATTCCCTATATGTGGGCATACACTCAAAGCTGGATGTATGTGCTAGGACACCAGCTTCAGTGTTACTTCTGGTCACACATCATTGCCGCACACCAGTAATCAGGGCCATCACGTTCTATTGCCAATCCTTTTTAGCGTCTAGTTTTTGTCTAGACTTATATGCATTGTCTTTGTTAAATGTTTTCAGGGAACATGTTAGCAAGCACCACCGTGACTGTGTGTCTGTGTGAGCGCATGCCCTAGCACGTGCTTATATGCCGAGGTTTGTGCCTAGTTGTCAAGGAGTGTGTGTGTGTATGTTTGCGCACTCACACGTGTGGTGTTGTAAGGATGTTCTGTTTGGCTGTAATTATGGAGTGTGTGTCTCTTTGCAAGTGACAGTGTGTGTGTGTGAGTGTGTGTGTATGTGTATGTTTGCGCACTCACACGTGTGGTGTGGTAAGGATGTGTCTGTTTGGCTGTAATTATGGAGTGGTGTGTGTCTCTTTGCAAGTGACAGTGTGTGTGTGAGTGTGTGTGTGTGTGTGTATGTTTGCGCACTCACACGTGTGGTGTGGTAAGGATGTGTCTGGCTGTAATTATGGAGTGTGTGTCTCTTTGCAAGTGACAGTGTGTGTGTGGGTGTGTGTATGTTTGCGCACTCACGCGTATGGTGTGGCAAGGATGTGTCTGTTTGGCTGTAATTATGGAGTGTGTGTCTCTTTGCAAGTGACAGTGTGTGTGTGGGTGTGTGTATGTTTGCGCACTCACGCGTATGGTGTGGCAAGGATGTGTCTGTTTGGCTGTAATTATGAAGTGTGTGTCTCTTTGCAAGTGACACTGTGTGTGTGTGTGTGTGTGCGTTTGTGTGTTTATGTGCCAGCGCATATGCATATCTGGATAGCTTTCCTGATCTATCGTAGATATGGTTATTGTGGGTGCATGGATGGGTATTTTGCATGTTTCTCTGGAACTGTTTGTGTAAGTGTGTATTTAAATAGCAACGTGCCTCTCTGTCCCGGTATCTTTGCGCGCGTGTGCCAGTGTGTCCATAGGTACACGCGCCTAGTCCTTTGTGGAGAGAAGGCAGACTGCCTCTTCGTTGTAATATGTAGTATTTTTGAAGGCAGGCAGCTTTGTGGGGATGTGGAATGTGAGTGGTTGCCGGTGCAGGAAACGCACAAAAGACATGAAATGTGATCCCTCCAGCAGACAGAGGAACACTGGGAGGGGAGCAGCTGTTGTGACACACACCGAAGGCTTTTAGGCGGAATTTTTTTTCTTCTCCGAGCAGTACAGACGCTGAACATGAAAAAACGAGTGTGGAAAAATAGAGAGACATGGAGAAAGTGAGAGATGTTTCAACGTACACAACACATGAGCATGTAAAGACGTGATGTTTATTCGGCAATTAGTGAGTATGACAGCGTGTAGGTCTCTGTGGTGACAGGCGCTGATGTGGCTGCTGACAGCCTGCGCTCCTTCTACGGTTCCTTCAAGCTTTGAGCTTCCTTCGATACTCTCGACAATAATAACCGCCCTCCTTAGGATGCTTTCCTGTCGGTCACTATGTCATCACCCCCTCCCTTCGTGGTGTAACCCACAAGGAAACCCCCTACTCCGCCGCTGAGCGTGGGTGGTGCGGCGCCCCAAAGTTCCGGTGGTTAGCGACGTAGCTGCCCAGCCATAAACAGGGCAATTTAAATTATGCGGCACGGGACAACTAAATTATGTAAAAAGAAAAGCAGATTATGCAGTGTAATGATGGCACATTTTGTGATGGTATTCATTATTTTTTAATTGTTACACATGTTAACACTGTCTGGGCAAAGGTTTCACCTCACTGGTACCATTTTGTCGCACAAATACAGAAATAGGAACTACAAGAGCGTGGCAGGAGGGGTTGCAGCATTGTTTGTGACTTTTGATTCGTTTGAGCTAGAAACCGTTTTTTTTGCCGAGGTCTGTAGATTATGCGGCAGATGATTGATTAGATGGCAAATGTGGCAAATCCATACAAATTTGGAAAACGTCACAGCAGCAACATCGTATAATTCCAGTTGTGCTGGCCATAAGCTTTTTACACCTATCATGTCACCGTAAAAATGAACCCACTAGTTTAATGATAGCACCCTTCTGGCCAAATACAAGAGGGTGCAGACTGTTGAGGTAGGTCTGCCCTTCTCCACACCCGCCCCACTCCCTAAACAAATCGTCTGGTTCAACGGATTCCTTTCTGAAATGAGGTCAGTTGGGAACGCATGACATATTTTGGAGGGTCATTTTAGCAAGTCATTGTGCACGATGCATAATATGAGAGAACATAGTATCTGAGAATACAGCATTTTGTGACATGAGCGGTATTTTTACATCAAGTCAGATGGCAAAAATGAAAAAATCAATGAAAGTCAGTATTTTACACCTTTTACATTTAAATTGAAAACAGAAACAGCAGACACAAGAAGATATCAATTCAATGAAGTCTTTATTCGATATTTCATCATAAAAGACATGCTACACATCATAATACTTATAAAATTATCAGTGCTAATGATTATAACAATAAATACAATATTTCATAAAAGCTACTAAAAACGTATTAAAACTATCTAATGCATCATTTGTTAAATATTATGACAAATTAAAAAAAAAGGGAGTACATTACTTTAAAAACTCAGTTCTAAAATTCAAGATAGTTTACTTATCTAAAACATGTAGCTGTTTTAGTAATTCAGAACGGATTATCCATGCCCACCCCAGGAATTTGGCCACCCCTATAGATGTAGTAGGGGAAAGATCAGTTTTAAGGATCCTACAAGCAGTCTCAGCCGATTGTGTGCCCAGACTTTTGCATAGGGGTACCAACCACTTCTTCCTTGGGGCAGCATAGAATGGACAGACAAAAAACAAATGGCTCACATTTTCCCGCATTTCTGTACACAATGGGCATTTATCTGGGCCTCCAGTGCCCCAGGTTGAGGTTAAACACCTTAATGGTATTGAGCCCACTCTAACTTGGTGATATAATTTGCGGTCCATAGGTTTTGTGATAACATCCCAGTACTTTTCAATTGCAGAGGCATCTTTCACGTGTACAAATGTTGTTGTAAGGGAACTACCTATAAGGGATGAGTGTCTTATGCCTACCACCCATTCCCAATATAATTGTTTCAGCTCTTTTTTTGAAGGAAAAGTAACTGAGTCTGGGTTGAGCCAAAGGGCACCTAGACCCATGTCACAAAGGGTGGTTCTAACACCCTTAAACCAACCAATCTTATCGGATCCTAGGGTGTCCCTTACCTCGAGGCATGCTTTTGCATATAATAACAGCTCTGGGGTAGACCACAACCTCCGCCAGAAGGCCAAGGGCCGAAATCTGGCTTGATCTTCCACCGGTTGGAGCCCAAGGTCATAAAGGAGCGGGATACGTGGGGATGATCTCGGAAGACCAACCGCCCCTCTTGTAGATCTGTTTTGGGCCAACGTCAGTCGGTCCAGATTGCTATAACCCCAAAGCTCTGCCCCATACAAGACTGAGGGAAGAATTTTTGACCCATAGATTTCCATAAGTGGGGACATCGGGCGGGTAAATGATATTTTATGTTCCTTAAGAAGGGCACCGCCTAGTTGAACATGTTTGAGTGCTTGGATATCAATCTGGGGTTTCCAACTAAAATGATCACTAAAATGCACACCCAGATATGTAAATTCATTAGTTTGCTCAAGAATAGCACCACCCATTTTGACCCTTGCCACAGTTTGTGTTCGACCTCTTAGTACCATAAATTTTGTTTTAGAGACATTTATCGCTTAACATGTATTTTAGAGCTTTCTAAAATATTCCTAAATGATTCTGAAAGGGAACACAGGCTTAATTGGCACGTTGAAAAGAATAGAAAGGAATTTACTTAAATTATTTAACTACTTTTGACCAATCTTAAATCACATGAACGCTTTATTTCTGTGGAAAAGATGCTAAGCTTTCTCACAGACACCGTGAACTCTCAGCTAACCTACACTATAACTTGCTGTACATTTAATCAGTGTTTTATATGGAATTATGTAAGTGCAGGTACTCACTATTTAGAGTACCTGTTTGTTGCTGCTAATTTCCCATTAAAGGTATGTATGGCAGCCATGCTGAGAAGTGCAGGTACCATACTTTTTGGAAAAAAAGAAGTGCAGGTACTCAGTACCAGACAGTACGTGCACATTTAAAGCACTGCGTTTAATTAGACAAATTCATCTATTTATTTTTATCATTCGTTGTGATCTGTCAACTTTGAACATTTTGTTGTTTTTTCTGTTCTATGTCATTTGCTTCTGGGTCCTATGTGACTATGTAAAGTGCTCTGATGTTGTCTAGGCCTGGTCCTTGTAAGCGCTATATAGAACCACAAATGATTTCATGAAACCCTCTTCGGGGAGGCCCTTAGAGCCTCTAGCCCCATTCTCTCTGCGTGTCTTGATGAACCACTTAAGGATTAGGCAGGATCCAATGTAGATGTACAACATGCTAAAGCACCCCCAGGTCCACCTCCTTGAATGATGTTTTCTCTAATCTTCTAAATCCATCTCCCTTGATAAATGCCTTACTAAAAGACTGGTATATTTGAATTATCTCCACATGTGGAACACCCGGAGACCAGAAGGGGCAGCGCATTGAGTGCCTGCTGCAGGCAGAGCTCAAAATAGTCAGTCTTATTGATCAGTTCCAAAAAGGGGCTCCGTGCTCTCACAGCCTACAGCAGTGGCTTTCATTTATTTTATTGTCTGTTGGGCGGACCTGACCCCGGAGAGCAGATGAATGCTTTACATAATAACAAGAACACAAGGCGCCGAAGAATTATATACATCAGTGGTTCCCAGCCTGTGGTCCGGAGACCTCTGGGGGGTCCACGAAGCCTTCTCAGGTCCTCAACTGCTTAGAAAATTAAATAATATTAACGGATGAATAAAGTCTATATAAATAAAGTGGCTAAGTGTACAATTGAACATTTTAAAATGTATTGTAAATGTCAAGAAATTTGAAATTGGAGGCTAAAAATGTAATTAGTATCCTGGGATTTGTGGTAGCAGTGCAGGTTCATTAAACAGAATATAGTCTGGATGATGTGTGGCTTCAATTGAATTTATAAATGCTCTAACCTTCCTATTAAAATAACATTTTTTTTTAATTTATATTTGTTTGCAAATTAAATAAAACGTGGTCTCATTTGAGTTTGATGAATGCTTGTTTCTGCATTTTTTTTGGTACATTGTTTTGTGCTTCAAATCATCAACAATGTTTAGGTTGGGGTCCCCGGCTTCCAGTAATGACTCAGGGGGCTGGGGGTACCTGGATTCCAATAATGATTCAGTGGGGGCCCTCGGGTTCTAGTAATGATCAAGTGGGGATCCACAGAAGTCACAAGGTTGGGAACCACAGACATACATGACACGATACTGTACAGCATGTGGTTAGTGTGGTCCAGACGTTGGCGCAGGTCGGCGGAAGGGTACGGCACGCGCATTTGGCCACAAAAAGACACTTCATCGTATTTTATCCGTGAGGAAAGATCTAACGTATACGTTTAATTATTAAGGCGTTTGTGAGGGAAAAACACCGATTAACATTCTGAAGATAAAGAAAATGAGATTTTTTTTCCTCACGGAAAGGCTTTCAAGGGAAAGCAGCACGTTGGAAGAGAAGGAACAGCCTCCGGGCGAAGTCGGCGCTTTAAAACAGGTGAACGGGGTTTGTTGGCGATGAGTCACAGCTACTAAAGGAAATGCATGTTAGCTTGGAGTCTGACCTTTCCTCGCCCGCCCACTTCTCCCCGCTGATGTGGAAACATCTCCCTTCACGATTATTCGGCTGCGCCTGTTTATGGCTGCGTCCAGGCCCCGTCGTCCGCGCACAAGCGTCACCGAGGATGGGCGCCGTGAAAAGTTACAAGGCTGGCGCGTGCAGACAGAACAGACGAAATAGCCCTTTAATAGAGCACTTGCGCAGAACTGTAGCCCCGTGACGTGTTATTATTATCCAGCGTGGTGGTACTCATAGTATCACGGGCGATGAGGCCCTGAGCCGGACCTGGAAGGATTCAGACACGAGAGCACTGCCAGGTGTGAGTGCTTATCTCGCCGAGTTGCATAACTGGTTTTACTGCCAAGAAGTCACAAATATTAGGGGAAAACATGCTTTTTTTCAAACAGTATCTGATTGGATTTGTTCGCATCTAGATACTTTTTTTGTATAGGATTTTAAGATTGTTCCTATTTGCTAAATGTTGTTTTGCTTAAGTTGTGTTGTGTATTTTCTATCTCGATTTCCACTAAACCCTTTTTGAAAATAAGTAAAAAAGATTCAGATTGTATCAAATGTACCCCTTTGCACCTGTGTTAATCTGCATTTTGCTTCCTGTTTTTTTTCGTGAGTTTATTGCCCTTTTGCAATTTTCCATGCTGAGC
This sequence comes from Pleurodeles waltl, assembly GCF_031143425.1. Lineage (NCBI taxonomy): Eukaryota > Metazoa > Chordata > Amphibia > Caudata > Salamandridae > Pleurodeles > Pleurodeles waltl. The sequence goes on along the minus strand of NC_090438.1, from coordinate 203,301,426 downwards.
CGTGCCAAACCTATCGTGCAAAAATAATAACTCCCTCCCCTTAAATGGCACCGTTTAGCCCCATTGAAAGTTAGCAAACATTTTTAGATGAAAACGGAGGAGCTCTAGAGCAAGTGTCCTTGAATAGAGATTCTATAGTTGCTTCTCAGGATGATTCGAAAGGGAAAAGCCCTCTCCGTAGTTTGCCAACATGCTTACGATTTCCCTATCCTTTTTTTTTTAATTACCTTTGCATTTCATCCCGTGTGCAGTTTTTCCGTGCAATCTGATGGCACTTAGGGAAGGTTCCTCAAGGGGTCCCCTCAAACCAAGTCCACATTGCACGCAAAGTGGACCAAAGCTGGTATCCTCCAACATTTCTAAGTAATGGCTACTTTTTAAATCCTTTTGGGGTCTCAATACCATGATAATGCATCTGTCCTCTGCAGAGGATAGATCCCTGTGGCACCCTAACAGGGGACACAGTTGTCACCTCTTTTTCTTCGAAACTGACTCCACTTCTCATCCTGCTGTACCATCTATCTATCGCTGAGCTGTTTGCAGCACTGTTGATCAACCTCAGTCACGTTTCAATGCTTTTTAACGTACCTCGTCTTTTGTATGGACTAGAACTGGAGTCTCTCATTAAGCTGCATAATTTTTTTTTTTTCTTGATTCATGTTTCTGATCATCCACCACGATATGCTTTTATCTATAATGACTAGCCTTAAAATGGGCTGATTTTCCTATTTATATTTAAACATGGTCTTTGTTGCTGTTTCTACCTTTCCAGGTTCCTTTGGTCTTTGTTTGCCCATCATAAGGCTACAAGCTCTAGCGCAACTATCTTTGGCAGTTCTGCTGGTATTCACCTCCGTGCCACGTGTTCTGATGTGGCTGCTTTGTGGTTTCTGTCAATCATTTATGTATGGTGGACTTAATCCTATATTGGCTCAACAATTCTGTATTATTCATAATATGTTTTGTGCATTTTTCCTTTCTCATTTCAGTCTCACCAATCTTGTTTTGCGTTTCATCCTTTCACGGATATAGTCGATATGCTTCCAGTGGCGGCCGTTGAACTTTGAAACCAATAGGATGTAAATGCTTACCCCAATTTGAAGCGAGCAAGTCTAACCCCTTACACGTCATCTTAGTGGGTGGATGAGTGTGCCCTATGGGAACATTTTTTTGAAAAATGGTGTCAAGCAGTACATTTTACAGCAAATTTCCTTAAAGACATTAACTAAAAACCAAAGATTTTACACGCAGTTATGTGAAGAACCTTTTAAAATATAGCAAGAGAAGAGTGGCCAGGGCACACCCATATTGTAGATCCAGATAATGTTCAGGAATTAAGTAGATGTCCGGTCAGGAAAGATGATGTATAGGAATTTATTGTAGATGCAAGTAGGTAGTCAGAGTTTCAATCACAAAGACTACGTTGTACAGTATGTCCATGTATCCAGAACAGCCAGATGATAATAAATGGTCAGAGTTACAATCAGATGTCCACATGTAACAAAAAGTCCATACAGCAAAACTGCCAACACGTGTTTCGTCTTCAAGACTTTGTCTAGGCTTTGGATGTGTGCAACGTATATATGGATACGGTTGAAGCATTAAACAAACTGATGGTGGTCATGGATCTCTAGGTGAAGTCAATTAGCGCTGGAGAGATCAGTGGTGGCCATGATAAGCCTATACAAAGTCTTGAAGACGAAACACGTGTTGGCTGTTTTGCTGTATGGACTTTTTGTTACATGTGGTCATCAACATTATCTGGATCTACGATACAGGTGTGCCCTGGCCACTCTTCTCTTGTTATATAGGCAACCATCCACTCCTTAGTGTGTGGCCCTCTGACGCCTGTGGTGGCAGGTGTTTTGGCTAGCCTGGCACCCACCACTATGTTGTTCACATAAATGACTATTTTTTGATCATACATCCGGTATACTTGTTGCTGATGTGCGAGCACCTGTTGGCATTCTCCACCTCCATCGCTTGACTCAACCTTTTAAAATATGTTAGTACTTCAGGGTCTTAGATTGGACTCAGTATGCCTATTAAAAATATGGTACACTACCATCATATAGACATACTTTCACAGCGCGAACACCGTCCCATCACTATGCCCAAAACCATGATAAGCTAATTTACCTCTCTAAATTCAGCACCAGCAATTTGGGCACACAAGCCATGTCAAGGTCTTGGCAGTGGGGCACACTGTACCTCTAAATTTTACAGCTTAATGGTATACCCAGGAGTTGGGTGAATTGGAGACATGAACCGCAAATCTTGATGCAATGTGTCTCAGAGACAAGGTTCAAAACAGCATTTCAAAATACAGTCAAATCAAGAAAGGACTGTCTAAAAAAGTGAGTTCAAAGTGGAACTTGGAGAAAAACATGAAGGCTTATTACAAAATTCAAAAGAAAGGATACAGAGATAATAAAATGCACATGCAGCAATTCTCATTTAAATGCATAAAGTCATTGCCATGAAGGCTCTCACAGATAGGAAGAATGCAGAATAGTAGGCAAAATCAGAACTAGACTAAGTCTCTAATGTGCAGCAAAATCAAGAATAAACCTGGTAGCGTTTCCAGTAGAGACCAAAGTGATATTGCTCATTCCATATTTCAAGGGGTTATATTGCCATTTCTCCATAAGAAAGCATTAAAACTGCAAAGTCACCATGGTGTGGACAAAGAACTACACTTGCTGTCAGACTCTGCAGTGGAAGAGTTGCAGGTCAACCTGTCACTCTCCACTGCCCCCTTTCCAAATATTGTGGGGCAGCTCTCCAAATGCCCCCATTATTAGACTACCCCAAGGGCTACATTCTCATACAAAATATTTGTAAACATAAATTAATATTCAAAATACAGAAAGTGAGAAGGCTTCCAGTGTATGTGAGTGTTTTCCATTTCGGATATGGTGTGGGTAAGAACATATTTGGCCTTATATCACAGCTGAGGAGTTTTAAGTTCTGGTACATCTAGGATTTCATGTTACCAGTTTTGCTGTGTGATTTGGCATCATTGTGGTCTGCTTTGTTGGCCTGTAGATAGGATCAGTGATCCAGTAGCATGGTCATCCCCAGGTGGTTATGTAGGCAAACAAAGCATTTAGAAAGCTTTTTGGCGGTTAGCAGTGAAAGTGCCTATAGCAGCTTTTGGGGCAGAGGAAGGATTGACCAATTGTAGCTCTCTTCTCAGTTTAAACCCCATGCATTCCAAAGTGCAGGATTTCCTAATCCCATCTGTCTTCTTTCACAGCGTACATACCAGTAAGTGTGCATCATGTCAGTTGAACTGTGGCCAAAGGTTACCAGCATAATTTGGACTTTTTAGTATTTTACTTTAACCAACTTCTACCATTCAGGCCCTAATCTCTGCCCAGAAGAGCACCAGTAGAATGACTAAGCTGTAAATATATTAAATAGGAACAGATCCTCTGGGCAACTCACAGTGTAGCAGGACCTAAACAGCTTGGGATGGTACAAGTCGGATCCTCTGACAAAAGAATTGAGGCGGCCAGTGTATGTGACTCCAAGAAGTGTGTAATGTTCCGCGAGGGGTGGTGGCACTGGCACAGCGGTACTGTATTAGTCTAGGATAAAGGCAGGCTAGTGTGCCTGAAATGAAAGCATAATGCTGTGCAAAGACCTAAGGCTGTGTCCAAGAACAGACGTACATTGGCATCACAATGTTTCCTTCATCTTTCTACAGTTAGTCTCTTTCTCGCCTTTGCCAGTGAATGTTTGTTACAGCGTGCAAGATGGAGAGGCCACTTCAGTTTGCTTGTGTTTTCTTTCTTCACAGTAAGGCTATCCCAGCATCCTTAAGGGGGATGGGGGGGCAGTCACTACAAAGTGGGCTGATTAACAGATCCGATAGCATTGCACTGGCTGCAATAGGATGATTTCATTAACTATGGATGACAGGTGTCTAACACACTGCTGGACAGTTCTGTACATTGTTAGGCACCCCTTAGAGCTACATTGTGATAGGAAAAACCTCCAGGCCTCGAGCTCGACCTTCAGCACATTAAACCTTAAAGTCTTCTAACTTGGCAAACATAACTGCATAGCCAGGACTAGGCCCTACCTTTGTTAAACGTTGCCTGATACCAAGAAGATTGTGACAAATAAACAATCATATTTTGAGGCAGAGTCCTTAGAAGGTGGCATCAAGTAGAGATGTAAAAGTTAGAAATTAAATTCCTGCTATACAAATCTCAACAGCCAGACTGCTTAAGTATTTAGGGAGGTATATTTGGTGGGGTTTTTGGCAAACATATGCCTGTTTTATAGATTTTTGAAGGTTAACTCAGTAAAGTGAAGTGCCCACTGACCATGTTTTATTTAACATACTTTCACTAGATATTGAGTTGAAATGCTAGAAAAATGTACTCTGAAATATTTATGTGAGGGTAAAGACATGTCTTTCTATGTGTGGCATGTTTGCCAACATGCCACACTGAAACACGGAATCTCTTTTGACAGGCAGGCATGCCTCGTGTTGGGCACTTGGCCAAAGTAATGTGTGTGTGTGAGTGTGCGTGTGTGCATGCACATGTGTAGACTGGTGGTGTTGGGTTCGTGTGTGAGAGTATGTGTGTGGGGGTGAAGGCTTGTGGGTGTGTCCCGCTAATCAATTATTGATTTTAGCCCGAGCCAAAAATAGTTTAAGGGGATTTATCCTAGTGACATGCATTACCAGACCTACGTATGTAAAAAAAAAAATCACTCTAAGGAGGAAAGGGGCCTCGGAGGGAGCAGAGTTCATGATGAGAGGCACTTGTGCCCCCTCACCTGACCAAACCACCCCCTCCTCCAAAAAAAAACCCCCACAAGCTTCCAGAGACTGCCACTGAGGCACTGGGCTGTTTTCATGCCTCTTAGTGTGCATCAGCTGCTTAGAGCCTCCACAGACAGCTGGAAAGCCACCCAGTGCAGAGGTTTCCAGGTCGGTTTCTCTGCTACTTTGGGATATTGGGTCTTCACCGTGACTGTATGAAGGGAGCCGATATCGTGTGAGACATAGTGGCACCATGAGTTGGCAAATTTGCATTACAGTCTCTGGCATCAAATTGGATAAACCTGAGCTTTATCAAGTTACACAAAATAAGAGTAACTTGAAATTCAGCAAACAAGGCCCCACCTAGTGAATAGTAAGCCGACGTGTCTCATATATTAATTCGGATGTGGCTGTGACAGATGTGTTTAACCTTACTGTTTAAGGCACCTTTTAATTAAATTCCTTACTTCAGTGTTATAATTAGTGGTAAATAGTAGTTTTCATTGGATAAAACAGATAATTTGGCTGATTTTATCAGTCCAGACATCTAGAGACGCAACACTATGGCTTACAGAAGACCCGTGATGTGACAAGGGTAAACCCAAATGGACGTTAGATGTGCCCCTCTCACTATGACAGATGGCAGTATTTTTACAGTGGCCATGGAAACGTGGCAGGCAACTGGACATGTTGAAGTGTTCAAGCTTCTCGTTACCACCAATGATAAGGTAGTCTTTATCTCGTCATTGTGGGATGAAACATAGCTGTGAGGCAGCACAGGGGCAGAAACAAGTTTGCTTCTTGTCGATGCCAACAAATCGATGCCATTACAACCCGATCTTGGCACATATCGTGTGAGGTGTACACCACTGGACCACGGGAGCTGCAACAATCGACGATATCGACTGTCACGAGTCCCATTTAGATCTGCTGTGTGAACCTTTAACTCTTGGATTGCTTGCACATCTGGCATGGCTGCGGCCTTTGCGCCTGCGCAGAGCTTTGTGTTGCCTTCACCAAACAGGTGCACGTGGCCAGTCTGAGGATTCACCATGACATTCTGCACTTCCTGGATTTGCATACGCTCTGCCAACATCCAGTGCTCGATGGTTGTAATAATTTATAGCACACGAGAGGGGGCAGGCAGCAGTTCACGTTACTTTATCTGGAGGAAGTTCCCGCTGATGTGCTCCTCTGTGTAAATAAGATACAGGTAATTGTGAAAAGGCTATCTCTTACAGCGATGGATGGATAGACAGATACATTCCCTTCTCCTACATGTAATGAAGTTAAGCCTAACTTTCTGGGCATTTTGGCGAAAATTCATGAGTGTGGGCGGGGAAACAAAGAAGTGACTGTAAACAGGAACTGCCATTGTCTCTGCTTCTGAATTTGAAGAAGAAAGGAAGGTTTCATTTGCTGTTTTTTTTCTGCACGTCAGTCAGTGCCGAAAAACGGGGATGATTCAGAGTTCAGTGATGAATCGAGGAACAAGCAAACGCGTGCTCGATAGCAGGTATTGCAGCGATGTTTCATACGCAGGATTACACTCTGCACCGTGTAATTCCCCTGAAACCACCAGCTACTCTTTAAATTAGACAGTCCGTTCCCTTAAATCTGATGTCGGAGAGGGGGTTTAATTCATGGCAAAGGTTTGTGCTGCGATTGCACAAAGCCCAGGCACATCTTTTTAATTGCAAAACGAACTGCATAGCACAGCAGGCGACTGTTCGCCCTGTTCGAATACCCTGCAGGCTTGTTGTTTGGATAGGGTTAGAAAGACAGCTGAGTGGGTTAACGTGAATGGTGTAGACAGTTGTGTTGCTTGGAGATGTCAAGCGTGCATAGCAACGAGGCTAGCTCAGCATTTCATCCCCTCGACTTACGAAGGATACCACTAGATACAGAGGAACAAATATATGTTCTAGTGTTTGAGTGGCACTGTAGGTTTTATATGTTGTATAAAACATGTACATGTTGTTGTGCTGTTATTGTTATTTTAAATATTGTTTTGTTTTTATTAACATGCGTTTATTATGATTATAACTTTTATCATAATACATGGGATTCTGCACTCCCTGTATAAACACTTGCCTTTAATTTCTTTATTATACATGGGTTCTGTTAAGCCTGTATAAACATATTTCTTTATAATTGCCATCTTGTGACGCATCCAGTCGCTGATGATAAACAAAAGACGTTAGAACTGGACTATTATAAGTTATTACAGTCGAGTTCTGACATCACTATGCCTGCTGCCAGAGCCTGCAGCCGAGGTGAAAGGAAGGTCAGGAAGCAGTTGTTTAATGCAAGGGAAACTGAATGTTGCTTTTCTTTCTTCTGCCCTATTTTTCTAGCTTACAATGACAAGCATAGAGAAAGTTAAATTTTTGCACTCCATAGATAATTAGAGAGGAGCTAGAATCTATCTGCATATTTCTACACATTCCAAGCTACTGTGGCTTTTTACAAAAAAAACTGATGTGTATTGAACTATTTGTAATATCTTCTTGGAAAAATATCTAGTAGGTTTCTGATGTGTTTAATTGTGCACTAGAACTTCTATTTTTGTTCTTCGTGGATGTAACCATGCTCTGTCTTTCATATGAAGAGCTGTGCACCAAGATTTTAAGTTGTTTGTGGGAAAGGGGATAATATGAGCATGTATTATATGGGATAAAGTACCCCCTGGGGTACATGATGAGGATATTGCAATTCACCTCGGAGTTCCACAATCTTATAATGGAACTTGGCCTTAGGCTTCGTTCCTCTATATGGTTTTGGAAGTTCTTGGTGACTTGCAATGTACTTACCGTGTACAGCAAGGGGCACTTTATCGTTTTTATTACTATTACTATTATTTTTGCTGTTGTTGTTAAATGGATAAAGTTTGGATTGCTGTACATTATAAGAACATTGCCAGTAACTGAGGAGTTTATGACCATACAGATGAACGGAAACAAGACCAGATTCCTTTATGCAGCTGTGGAGTGGCTTGTGAAATACTTGTAATGCACAGCAGACGGTATATTATACCTTATAATAGCTAGTCACACCATAAACCATCTCATAAACCACATAAATCCATGCTGCTTGCTCTGGAATATAAGATAAATAGCATGGTTGCAGGCATTTTTTAAAATATTTTATTGTGTTTTATGAACAGAATACAACAACCAGTCACCAACCTCATTACAAATTAGGAGTCGAATACAAACCTTTTTATTTCAGTGGGGAATATGCCACCCTAGAGCTTGGCCACTCATCGTGCCCCTTGTTGTCCCATTTGACTACCTACATTTTGCCTTATATAATTATGTATGTTCCTCAATAGAACTGTCGTTTTAGCCCCACTTCCCATTTCCAGGGGCATCCTCTGCTTTCATACATCTGTTTATCTGCAAGCATGCACCAATCCATATCCGTATCCTTTGTCCAGGATCTCAGGGCCTGTGGATCTCTTGCTCCCCAGTGTTTGGCAATGTTCAGCTCTGCAATAATCAGACCAAGCCCCATCAATAATCTCATGTGTCTGGATAAAAAGTTTGGCAGAGACCTCAATTAGGGTTGCAGGCATAAAGAATAAAGTCAGAATCTTTAGTGCAAAATTACACACACTACAAAGCCCTTACTGATTCGTTGTAGAAACATATTATAGTCAGTTTATTGTAAACTAAATGAAAAAGGCTGAAGCTCAGAATGAGCAGTAACACATAGATTCTATCCCGTAAAAAACTTTAGCATATAAAAAAAAATTTATGTTGCTATAAATTTCTTATCTATGCTGATCACTGTTCATTTATGAAAAACAGATCATAAGAAGGAACATTGTTTAAACTGTAGTTGTAATATGCTTGGTAACCAGCCTTTCACCTTGGCTGGTGTCTCTGGCAACAAGCATTATGACATCACTACTCAAACGTAATACCTTATTACCACTGAGCAGCCACATCATTTTATTATTATACATGGCTAGAGGTGTCATGGTTGTGAGCAGATGCAGGACTGGTGAGTGCAGATAGCAAATACTGTTTTGTCGTGTTCCTTCTGTTACGAGGAATCAACAAGACAGTAGGCACTCCGCCAACGTACCCGCAGAGCATACTGAGGCCTGTGTAGGGATGCCACCTGACAGGTTTCCTACCGGCACCACTGGCATTTTGATGTTGTGGTGGGTACCAAAAGAAGCAAAATCACACACATACGTTTTTTTTAGCTTCCATCTGTACATTAATCAAACAGCAAATGTAAATACAAAATACTTTTAAATGTGTTCTAGAGCTGCATTAACAATCAACGAGGAATAATTAAAGTAAAGAAAGACAGAAAAGGTATGTTACAAATGAATACATACAATGTTTTTTTCACAGCTCTATTTAGTATTACGTCCAGGTCTCTGCAGGCTCTTTAAACAACAACAAATGGCCGAGATCTTTTTTCCTGGAAAGGTGGCAACCCTAGTCCTGTGGTCGAGGAAGGACGTACCTGAACTGAAGTCGACATCTCTTGTTTTATTCTCCTTATGCAGGGCCAACTTTCAGTAGAGCGTGTGTGCCTTTGATCTTACATGGTTTGGGTCTGCATTCTCTTAAATGTGTCACAATTAAAGAAGCAGAAGTGTAATTGACAGGTTATCTCTATGGCTTAGAATGTCTAGATCTCAAACCATTTGTGTATTTGATGACTGTGTTAGGAATTGGACAGACATCCTGCTGTCGGGAGCACATGGTGCAATATTGTGTGGTGTGGGATCCTTGCTGGTGTGACTCACACGGGTGTTTGAAACCACACAAAGTCTTATCATTACTGGGTAAGTAGCAAGTTCAGACGTCACTTATCCAAAACTATGTTTAGAAATTCAGTTTTACATTCAGTGGCTACTTCTGATGTTTAAGATGACCTGGCTTAAATATTTGCAAAGTCAAAGAGATTTATTTAAGTTGAATTTGGAAAATGTCTCTCTGGATGCCCTGAAGCTACCTCTGGCATCGTGTGGTGTAATGGAAAAGCTCTTGCTAATCAATCAGTTTGTCAAAACGGGATCTCAGTCGTGTTCTTCGCAAGACATAGTGATGACAGTTTTCACACAGCTGTCCGACCTGTATTTTCTCACAATTGTTTTTCTTTTTCAAAGCAGATCTAAGTTAGGGAAATATGTTAATGTCGAAGGGAACCACTAATGTCCACCACCGTGTGCAAACCAATTTATTTTGTGCGTAGTTTCTTAGCGCTTCGGCTCGCCTTTTGGATAGTTCAGTGCACCAGCGCGGGGGAGGCATTTCCTGCACACTCAGCATGCTTGTACACGGATGCTGTGCGAGCAGGCATGTATTGAGGAGTGGCGCACATGTGTCCAGGCACAATCTATAGAGGTTTTCGTTTACAGAGGGCCTCCTTGTCAGGCCACTAGAATAGGCCAGGCAGCGCCTTTGTGCACCAGCGGGCCGTCTTAACCACCGAGTGATCCTGAAAGTCCCTTTCATTTTTATTCCGTGGCTAATTTGACCTTGCTGTATATTTTATGCAACACAGGGTTGTATTTATACGCGAGATCTGTTGGTATTTGGGGAATAATGTCGTTTATTGTCTGAGAGGCAAAGTTCTCGCTTGAGATAAGTCACTTTTTTTCTCCCAAAAGAATGTCCCATGACTTCCTCTATCACCCCATTAATCACAAGAGCTCGAGATGCGCTGCGATCAAAGGGGCAGGACGGGGTGGGGAGAAGTGCGCATTCTCGCAAATGATTTAGCCGCTTTCATTCCCTGCTGGGCCCATTCAGATTTGGAATTAATCTGTTCCCAACGCCCCCGACTCCACCGCCCCCTCGCCTTCCCCCCTCGGGTCAGGATACTCAGACCTTGCAGAAGTAGCCGCTGAGAGCCTGAAAGTGAACTAAGTATGGGCTGCTTGGCAAGTTAAAGCTCTGCTAGAAGACGGGAGGGCTGGGGGTGGCACTTCATGGCACGCGCAGCGGCAGTGCTTGGCAGGCCACCATCTACTTGGATCTATATAGCGCTTACTACCCCTGCGAGACGTTGAAGCGCTGTCATAGATGCTGCATCTTAGCGTAAACACGCATTTTCACATCTCCCGTCTGTGGAAGGGTGCCACGGCGGCCATAGCTGCAGGTCTGAGTGCACCACGTAACTCTCAGGAATCAGATAGCCACTGAATAATTTATGTCTAAATGGTTTCGTTTCTCTGCCTTTATGAAAGTGTGAAGTTTAGAAAATACCTGCAAACGTGGTTATTGAACCAGGGTGTAATTTCTGCTTTGGCCCTTGCTGGGGTGTTGGCTGTGGTGCCTGGAGATCTCTGCTGCGGTGTATAAAGTGCTCTTAATGAATGCCCACACTGCTAGAAATAACCATGTGTGTTTTCACGTATCCATTCGACTTGATATAAAATGTATCTCCCCTATGAACGTTCCGTTTTGAGAACATTCCGTTTTGCAACGTTTTATTTGTAATTCTTGATCTGAAGTAGGCTGTCCGGAGTGTTGATAGGACCACTGAGTGGGCTGTCACTTCCCTGTAAGGTTATGAAGTTTTCCACCCAAGAGACCACGTGAAGTGGCCTTGCGTCCTGTTTCTGTGGACCAGTCCAGCATTTGGACGTTGGTCTCATTGCCCGCTGGTGTGGGATGTCTAATGTGCAGGACAAGCAAGACAAGCTCTGCAGGAGCATCCGGGCCACCTGGCAGGACATTTCATTCTCTTCTTCCAGGTATGTCTAAGATGCTCAGAGGTGCCTGTCCACAGCAAGCACTTGTTAACTGGGAGGGAGAAGCTGCAGCACAGATGGGATCCAGCATCACCCGGCTTCAAGGACAGGGTCACTTTCAGAGGTGAGTTCAAGAATATGGATTCATTTCTTAGGAGCAGTGACATTTCAATCAGAAATGTTGTACTCGCCCATCTTACCGTCCCAGGACTCTTATATTGTGACTCCTCGTTCCAAATATTTTCTTTGCGAATCATTTACTTTTTGTTCAGATTTTATGCTTGTTAGCAGTCTAAACATGTTTAACTCATCCTTTTTGCATGACTGTTTACATTTGGACGACTCTCTTCTTAGGCTCATTATAGTAGCCTCTAGACTACTTGTAGTCTTTCTTTGTCCAATGTCTTCTCTTTCATCTGATTCTACAACTTTCTCTCTTTCCCCGTCTTTTCTAATTTCTCTCGCTTTATGTTTTCTCACCAAGCCTTTCAGTTTCCTCAGTCATCCTCTTCACTAGTTTACAACTTTCCTTCTTTTTCTATCTTCACAACCTCCAGACCTGCCATCTTAATGTGTCACAAAGTATCAATACTAGCTTCAAGGCCACCCTATGAAGAGACCCCATCACTTTGTGAACAGTAAGGTCAGCTGGAAGCCATGCAGAGAATAGGTTTGCAGCTTGTGCGTGACATCTGTGGACCCTCCTAAACCACTTTAGGGTTAACAGCCTCCAAAGACATATGGGAAAGCATAGGTGTTCCCACGGCCAATTCCTAGGCCCCGTCCCCCTTCCAAGGGCAGCTTGTTTTCTCCGTTGTGGCATCAAATGGTGAACTTTTTACAAGAAATTGCAGGTATGCAACTCTCCTCTGAATTTCACGCGTATCTGTTGCCCACATCACTCCTGCACTGTTGCCCCAGCATTAAAAAGGATTATGTTCAAGACCCTGTGCCTCAGGCACAAGGCCTTCAAGGTGAAGCATATTTTATTAACAATACGTCCAAAGATGGATCTCGCTACATGGCCCGAAGAGTCCAAAATCGAGTGTCAGGACGGGTCGGTTTCTGCTGAGTGGCATCAGGGAGCTGTGCGCTTACGTTTAAAGTGCGTATGTCCCTTTGGCCGGCTGTCTTGCGACAGACAGCCAAACGTGAATTTTAAACTTCTCTAACCCATGTCTTAGACAGCTGGATTATAGAAAGCACAAGCCTCCAGCGCTCAAGAGCGCTGGGAGAGGCTGCTCCCCCCAATCCTTACGCTTCTGTCAAGGTGTTTATCAGCATGAGAGCAGCGCCTGGATTGGGTAGTGCAGTTTCCTTGGTCCGAGCTCCGAGGAGAGCAGACACTCGAGGGAGGAGGACATTTTGCAGCAAGTCAGAAAAGTAAGTGCCGCTTTTTAAATTATTTTTATATAACCCATATTTTGCCCGCCCCACCGCTCTAAATATAGGCCAGCCACCACGAGATAAGAAGCAAGGTGCCTGAACCAGGCAAGAACCATAGGTGGAAATGTCCACTGTAAGATGTTGAGGCAGAACCAGACAAGCTGCAGTTGGGACAATTAATGAAAAAGCTATGCACCTTGCATGGGAACATGTGGAGCCTGGACTGTTAACTTAACTAACCATAGCAGTTTTTATCAATTCCATCCTTGGAAGTGCCAGTGTTGAGGTATCATCGTTGCCCTATCCTAGCACATCAGTGTCCTTTTGAGTAGCGATATTGATAATGTGGGGTTATGGATGGTGCAAGCAATGAGAGATGCAGTTTCTCAGGTGACGGGTAGGGGTGCATGAGTTCCCGAGGTTGGTAACCATGCCCTATCCCATCTTCACAAGTCCATCCACTGGTTCCTCAATAAGTCATTTCTTATTGTTTTTTTAGCCTTCGCTGGCTTTGGTCTCCCGCCCCGCGACACTGCCAGTTGCGGATGCCACTTCCATTCTTGCCAGAACATAATGAAGCACTGCTGAGAAGTCATTAGCGGGCGCTTCTTGATGCAGTGATTAGTTTTTTAGATGCAAATGCTGAGCATGTTCAAAGGCCGGATTTCATTTCACGTTTAGGCTTTTCTCTCGAAAACAAAAACCAGGCAAAGTACACATGAAATAATCCTCTCTCCACAACTTAATGTACTAGAGGGAGTCTAATCTCGCCATTCAACCAGATTATTGTTCCAAGGATGTGAACAGCGTCCCATTATCAGAATTATGTGCTTAATGGGTTGTCAGTACTTAAGATTAGCAGGAACATAAGAGACGGTGATGCTATCAAGTGCCGACAAGGGTTCAGAAATAAGAAGCGGATAACGCGGAAGGTGTTGGGCTCTACGAATATGGCGCGGAAGGCAGGGGTCGAACGTGACTATTCACTGAACAGCTCCCACTGCCTGTGAGCTGGAATACTGTCAAGAAGCCCAGCCTTGCCCTGTGTGACTCATCAATCTCGATTTAGTATTATGGATTCATTCAGTCTTTTTTCAGCTGTTTGGAAAAAATGTATCAGTAATGCGTAGCGGGAACTTGGGGTGAGTACACCTTTTAGCATGGCTCCCAGTGCCTAATTTGTAAAAAAAAAAAAAAAAAAATAGTACTAATAATAAACGCATGGCCCAAAGTTGCTTTTAGGAGTACACAGTCAAATGCTGGGATTGTTGACCTGGGTTTATACTTTTTTCTTCCCCCACCACTACATTTTGTATCTCTTTATCTCACTCTTGCAGGTTCATTTCCATTGCTGCTTTGTTCTATCATTAATGGATTTCTACCTTTTTGTCCTACATCTTTGTCTCTTTTTTGCCTTCCTTCTCTTGCTGTGTGTCAAAATCTTATGATAAAAGATAAGCCCAGTCTCCAAAAATGAGTGCCAGTACCCACTAACTGCAATCACCTAACATAAATGAATCAATGATGGCTCCAGTTCACAGGTGTTCACGGACAGATTAGACTTTAAGAAGCCAGATGACCTGCGTAATGTTTATTTTGGATAACTCTTCACTCTGCATCCTTAAAATGAAGGGCTACTTTACTAACTCTAGGAAGTAAGGCATGCTGTTGTTTTTTTTTCACTTGTGTCCAGGGTCTAGTAGAACAAGTTTCATCTTTCAGTATGTCCAATCACCAACTAATAAATTTTTTGGGAAATCACAAAAAAAAAAATCACTTTTGTAAATTTTCGGTGCATCGGATGATTATGAGGTAGTTCCTAAGTTTTGCAGTCCTAGTGCTAAAATGCGTCAGGAGTGCGCACCTCCACATCAATTCAGTGAACGCGAATTGTGATCACGGTAGTACAACAGCCAAAGCTAAGGAAGCTAAGAAACATAGTGGCTGGCAATGTTAGGCAAGTCAGAATCAATACACACAACTAAGGCTAGTCAGTAGAACCACACTGAATCACAAACATATAAAATAACTCACTTTTCAGAAAGACCACAAGCATTCAGTCCATCACCAGTGGAATTCATTTTTTTGTAAATAGGTCTTTCGCTTAGTCATTGTGGAAATCATAATACACAGCTGTATAGTGGCTTGACTAGACAGAGTGGTCTTAGTATTAAATGAATTACAAGCCCAGTTCGTACTTTCCAGGCCAAGTAACGTGGAGGAGGATGATCTATAAGGACGGCACAAGTGACAGAAAATACAGTAGTGCCCTTGAGAAGACATGAAGATGCACGGAAAAGGGAATAGAAAGAAACACATGAAAGAGGAAGTTATGTAGGATGAATGTGAAGATAACTGGAGAGTTAGGGGAGTGATTAAGCGAGAACCTAGATGGTAAGGACGAGGGAGAAGGGAAAGGTTAGAGAAGAAAGATATAAAGGAAACTAGAAGAGGTAGGTGAGGGTAAAAGAGACAGGAAAGAAGTAATAAGTAGGGAGCAGCATTCAAAGTAGTGGAAAAATAAGTTGAAAGAGAGAAACTGAGAGGGAAGATGAGATTAGAGATGAGGGCACCAGCCTAAACACGACTGACATGACCAACTAAAAGGATACAATATGTGGCAAGAGAAGGTAGTAGAACTCTGTCATGGAGTGATAGTGGCGTGTGGTACCGTGGAAGTTTCTGACCAAATTACCCATGCCTCCCAGATCCGCTGGAGCTCAAATGAAGCAATTAGCGTCTATGACTATGAAATACACTTTGAAAATGAAAAGTTATGCTTTAACAACAAAAGGGAGAGAATTGGGACAGGAAACCTGGATGTAAAAAAACAACTGGAACGATAGAACTATAAAAATAAAAGAAGTGAAAGTCAATTTCCTCTCATTTCGAGCTCGGGCAACCTAACAAGGGGGTAGAAATCATGAGAACGCAGCAAATGTTAAAGAGAGAACGTAGTATCAGTAATTATACAAAGACGAGCGGTTAGGGTGGATAATTTCCTGCAAGATAGTAACAAATGAAGAGGGAATAGAATAGGACAACAATAGAGACGGGAGACTCGAGAAGACAGAAAGAGAGGAGCTGAGCTGGTGGGAGTCAGCAATGGGTGGACTGTCCACCGCCTTCAGTTCCTCACAGGTTCCTTGCGTGGTACAGGACTTTCCTTCACATCTTCAGTATTCTGCATGGGGTGTGCACTGTTTCTGATCAGGAATTTAGTGTTAAGCCTCAACACATGCTCAATCAGACACGCTTTTTGTCTGTATGTAGTTTATGGAATTCTGGAAAATTGGTGTATGAGGGTTCAAGCTGCCATTAAATAATGAAAACTGTTGATCTTTTTCTGAACAGAGGTTTCTGCAAAATGGGCACATCAGATGACTCCTACTCATTTTTTAATCTATAGGATGTGTGGTCCAGTGGCACTGAAGGGTTCTGGCGACCTGGTAAAACATGGAAGTTGTAATGAATCAGACAACTGATGATGGCGCACCCTGCAAGTCGTACCACTGTTTGTAGTGTTCCTACATGAAGAGTAGCCAACCAATGAGAGTATTGCTGAAAATATAAATTAGGTCACCAGGCGATTCTGTTATACAAGGGCCATGTAGTTCATTCTTGGACTCTCCTGTTCCAAGTCAGCATTTTCAGGTGTGTTAGTCTAATTAGTTTGATTAACAACACCAGGAATACAATTTAGATAATTCAATGGGTTGTTAAAGGAAAACCCAAGAAGGAAAGGTTGTGCCTTTTGTGGTATAGAACCATCTGGTAACCAGCCACGCAATGATGTCACGATCTATGCCAAGACCCAAACATATATCATCAGACAAATCCACTTTCTAGTGCTCCTATTATTGATGATATCTGGTGCTACAGAAGAAGCTAAAGACAGCTATCATGGGGTTGACAGTGCATCTGTCAGGCTGACCTGCGGCCAGGGTCACTAGAATTATGAAATTCTGCGGCGGCTGTGTTTTCCACATAATTATGAATTTGCTACATAATCCATCATCTGCTGCATACCTTGAAGATTTTATTAAAAAAATGAGTTTGTTGCACAAATGGAAGAAAAGTTACAAAAATGCAGCGTCATGTCTTGCAACACAGTCGAAAGGCCCTTTGCAAACGTTGACTAGAGCTATATTTGAGTATTAAACAGTTACTAATTTGGTGAAACAATTGCTGAAACAGTATTATTGTGTAAAAAGGAAAACAAATAATACAGTAATACCATCACAAAATGTGCCACACTTCTTTGCATAATTTGGCTTTTATTGCCACATAATTTTATTCTTCCCAGTGGCATAATTCCAGTGGTCCTGTCTATGATTCACAAAACATACAGAGTTGGCTTTTAGTCATTGGCTTTCTCTTGACCATTATCTTTCAGTTATTGGCCTGAGACTTTGTCAATTGCTTCTGAGCTCAGCCAGGTGGAGTATACATCTCTTACCGAATGCTGTAAGCTGTTTGGCTGTATCTTTTCGTCTCCTCTCAAATTCTTGCATTGAACTACTTTACAAGGAAATACTGCTGCATGCGTTAGTACATCAAACCCAGACATTTTGGCTTTGTCAGTTCTTGTTTTCATTAGGATTTAGATTCTGACAGTGCTTTTATCAAACAGACATATTGGTTACAACATGCATAAAGTGGATGTTGGACTGCCCTTTTACACCATTGGCTTTCTTGGACTATCTTCCAATGGTTGGCTTGAAACACTGTAAGTCTCTTCTTGACTCAACCCATAGTAATTCTCTCACCTGCTGAACTTAGAGTGGTCCTCTATCCTAATGCTATTGGGTTTATCCTTCCACCTGCACTCCAGATCTTGCATTGACCTGCACGAGGAACTACTTTCCAACCATATTCCGCTTTGTCCGATCCTGCTGGCTGCCTGCCATTTCCTTCTAATTTGGTGGGGCTGCGTGCATTAGCGTATTAAACTCAGGACTATTGGCTTTGGCAGTGCTTGCTTCTTGTTACTGTAGAGCCCCATTTATTGAACCAGACTAACATTGGGCACACAATACAAACATGATCATTTGCACCCATAAACAACACACAAAATGCCGAAATGCAGCGAGCAGCATCTACTATGGAATCCTGAGCATAGAAATATCATGATATCAGAGTTCAGTGCTTTAAATGGGCAGGTCCTCTCCGGTACTGAGCACCTGCATTTCTTCCATTTGAAAGGGAGGGTACCTGCACTTTTCAGCTCTGTTGCAATACATTAATAGGAGAGTACCGGCACTTCTAAGGAATAAACAGGTACTCTAAAGAGTGAGTACCTGGACTTCTATATTTCCATTTAAAGCAGTGTATCATACTATCAAGGACACAATATCGAAGGACAAAATATTGAAAGTAAGTGTATATTGAGAAGCATAGATTTACTATTCCTAACTCCACATGTGTGCTCTTTGAAGATATTATATATCATCATGGCAGATGTGGAGTTAGGTATGAAAATTCTGCTTACCTTTCAGCATTTTAGCCTCAGTACTCAGGAGATGATCTTCCACGTCATTGAGATTCCCAGCTCGATTTTCTGGGTGCACAAACATTTACAATAGGTACAGTGGCATAACGCAAATACAGCGCCTGCAAAATATGGTGCGGGGACCCAAGCGCCCCATTTCTCATAGATAATCTTTAGCCTTGGCCTGAATGGAGCAGCGCTGCGCTGAAGGAATAGGGCCCCATGGAGAATTGTACCCCATGCACCTCCAACATCACACACTTAGGGTGACCAGAACTTTAAGGCCAAAAACCAGGACATTTCACACAAAAATAGGACTACACTTTTACACTTCAAACGAGCGCGCAGAATGACAGCGGTCATCACCACAGAATTACACAGGAGGCACTAAGAGCATAAATAAAATGCATTTTTTAAACCAGTGTCATACCTGTTAATTTAATTGCTTTTTGATAACACTTGCTAACTCTCTCTTGTTTGGAAAACAAAAACCTCCCACAGTTTTCAGGCAACCCTCTCTAAAAACCGGGACATGAGCTAAATTTCCCGAAATCTGCCGGGACAACTGGTGAAGAACCAGGACTGTCCTGGCAAATCCGGGACGCTTGGTCACCCCACCTACCCCCTTCGCCGCAAGGGCTGTCGCGGCCTGCATTACGCCCTTGGATATGAAGACCACGTGTAACGTGCTTATTGTGATCTCCTTCACTCCATACATGTACCTTTGAAGGCCTCCCCTCAAAAACATCCCCAAAGCCGTCTTCTTCCTCACAGACAGACAGCCAAGCATGTCATTATTTTTTAGTCACTGCCCAGTGTTGCGACACAAAGAGAGCTACCGCCGTCTGCACCCTCCTTGCAAAGTGCACAGCAACCAGATAAACCTCACTCACTAATTGATTCAGTGTGCAGGGAGACAGACAAGTGCCGGGCAGGGCAGAGCCACTAGCCTTGTTTTCTCACAGCAACTCTCCTCGGTTTATTTGCCGACGGGGAGGGAGGATTAGCTACCGCGGCGGCCATCGCGTACTTTCCCCTGAAAGAAAAAGATGCAGCCGGCCAAGTGCTCTTTCCTCTGGAAACCGTGCCTGGGGAGGGCCCCCTTTGGCGCGCGAGACGAAGTGGGCAGTCAGACAGCTCCCTTCCTGAGTCCCGGGCAGGCACCAGACGGCTGGACGAGCACAGGCACCAGGCCGAATTAGATTGACTGCTTTGGACAGTCGGGCCGAGGCGGGCTTAATTGGTTTTCAGCTGTTGCTGTTTTTTCCCCGCCCTGCGCGTATCCACGCCCACCACCGCCGCGGCGAGAAACCTGGCAGTGGGGGGAGCTTACCCATTAATTTATGGGGTGGTGCTTCCCGAGGTTAGTGGGAGTACAGGGCGCAGAGAGCACACAAGCGTCGGAGCGCGCTGTATTTGACATTAAATGAGCGATGTCTGTGACTTCCGCTTTGTCGTGCATTTATGTGACACACAGTCGCCCGCTGCAGGGCCCCGAGTGCTACAACATAAGTATACCCACACATTCTTCCTCTTCCGCTCTCCGGCTGTTTGTGTTGTTAAATCCACTCGCAGATCTCCAGTTTTGCACTTTAATTTGTCTGACCTCCCTCGCTGTCCTTGAGGGTGCAGTTGCCTTGTTAAACGTGTGTTCCACGTTATGCTCAGATTAGAAATCGGAGATTTCTTGTCTGCAATTGCAAAACACTTGTGGTGTGTGCTCCAGGTTACCCATGGGCTGAACCACTGTATGGACGAGCACTCACGGCAGAGTGGATTATATGACGAATATTCTTATAAGCTGTTTATGTACGCCATGTTAAGCAGCAAAGCATGCCAGGAAGAGGCAAGGCTTTAAATCAAATGTAAAAGTCTGTGTGCGTATTTGTGTGTGTGTGCTAACCTGTAAGTTATACTCTCAACCACAAACGCATACTGCTCACCATTTCGGAGCATCTCGGGGGCGAGTCAGGCCCAAAGACATCACATGACCATGTACCCAGTGACAGGCAAGAACGTGATGTCACACGGCTCATGACATCACAGGAAGTGAAATACTAACCCGTAGTAACCTTACCTCCCCTACCTAATTGAACAGGGAGGTTACAAATAGTTCATGGTGGGTCCTCTGCCCAGACTGTACACTGGCTTTGCAGCTTAGACTTTGGCATTTACACTTCCCGACTGCCTCTGTTTATTTCCTCAGCCTTCTGCAGGTTTTCATTCTCGTTTATTTCTGTGTCCACATTTATTTGAATGTCTCAGCAGCAAATATCTCTCAGTTCATCTACCTCAAGCACCACCTGTGTCAGTGTCTTTTTCTCAACATTTCTTACCCTGATCTACAGCTTCCCTCCGTCCCCATCTGGCGCCACTTTTCCTAAGTTCCCCACCTTGAGCAGAACTTGTCAACTCTGCTTGTCTCTGGCTTGTGATTTTTCCCAAGTTCCGTACAACTCAGTCTCTGTCCCTCACTCCCGTCTCCAGACCACTATATTGTTTATCGTGACACCACATGTTCCTGAGTAATCAATCTGAGAAACAAATGTAGTCGAGCGTTACTGCTTTGTAAGGCCTTTCATTCACCATTATTACATTGCGCCAAAGATTACCTCTTTCAGAAATGTATGTCATCACAATGAACAGAACTGCAGCTGTGTTCTAGTTCTGTTCACGATAAACAAGTACTATAGAGCGCGCAGATGTCCCACAGAAGCTCTGCAGACCTGCCTTAACCAACTAATGTAAAGTAGACAGCTATGAAAGTAAAGAGTGCCACGTGCTTCCACAGGAGGCGGCTGAGGCCCCATTGGCTAGAAAGGACTCTAGCTTAGGAGTAGAAGGAAAAACGAGGTACCCCCACGTTGAAACTCATCCCAAGTAGCTCTGAACGAGGCGATCGAGCACGGCACTCGTTTGGTTACTTCACAGAAGAAATTTTAAAAGCAACGTGGCCAGGACAGTCCACTGCCACCTCATGCCAACTTCAGGAGTGGATCCCACGGTGCAGAGCTCTTAAAACCTGTGTAGCAAATGATGAGAAGCAGATGATGACAGGCACTGAGTTCTCCGCAGACTGGAGCACAAAGGGACATCAGCTTCTGCCTGGCTTTGCTGCCTCCTACCACACCTTCCAGGAATGAAAACGCTGTGTGTGTTTGAAGGCCAGGAATACTACTGGCACACAACTACTGACTCATAGTAGCCTGACATCATGATCCCTGCTGCTGGTTTACCTATGCCACGTGTAAACTGCCCAAACCACACCAGTGTCCTTCCAGCTTCTTGGAGCTGATGAATGCCCACCGTGGGACGTAGAAACCATTTGGCTGGTGGGTGAGTGGGTGAGAGGAGTCGAAGGTACACCTGCCAAATGCAGTTGAGTTGAGAGGTATGTAACTACTTTATTACTTACAGGTAATTGTCATCACACATACAAGAGGGGAAGTGGGATGTAACAACACTAGAAGTAAGAACATTTTAAAGTAAGTAGTTTAGGCATTACCCCCAGGTCCGTCTCCCTAATCTTGCACAACAAAATGTAGGCATACAGAAGCGCATAGAAGATTTAGCCTTTACTGAAGGAGTACACCAAGGTATACTTCAGACCAGGGCTAGCTTGGTGACCCACCAAACAGTGAAATCCAATTGGATTTTCAAAATAAGTATGAACTACGCTAAAGATTGGCACTGAAGTTCACTTTATACAGATTCACATCACGCGTAGCTATTGTGGATTTCATGAAAACCTACCCTGATGTTACTGTTCAGTAGGTTCGAAAGGCCAGGCCTCCTGCAAATGTATTATATATATTATTTTTATTTAGTGCATGTTATTCCAGTATACTCAGTTCAATTATCGAGTGTCTGAAGCGCACCAGCACCAGACCTGGAGACTTCCAACTTTTAAACACTAAGGCAGTAATGATGCACCTCAATAATGACTCTCTTACAAAAGTGAATCAATTGAAGTTCCTTGATCTCCGCTCAGCGTGCACCATTCCTCTGGTAGATCTCTCCTCGTTCCCAGCCATAAAAGAGTCTTCAGAGAGTAAGAAAAAGAACCGTAGAACAATCCACCTACTTAAAATAACAATAGGTTTAGTTCTACCAGGGCCGGCTTCAGCGTCCAGCAATTTCCGCTTTCAAATGATGGTCTACAAGAGGAATCTGACAAGGGAGCCGTCAGTGGTCATTCTCAATGGCTTTCATCAGGGCTTATGACAGAGCAGAAACAGGCTTAAGTCATTATTTAGTGCTTATTCCTGAAATTCTGGAGAAGTTTCAGAACTTTGGGAGTCACTGAATAGGCCACAGGATCCCATTTTTAACAGCAAATTGTCGGAGAAAATTAGGCATCACTGCATTTTTGCTGGGAATATACTTCATTGATGGATAGACTGTTCTCTATGCAGTGGTCCTTCTTATTATAAAAATATCCCGAACACATCACCCTCACTCTCACAACTCTCAGAGTCTGCCCATAAAGGCCAGAAGCTCATCCACAATTGCCTCCATACCTTAAAAAGGTAATCCTAAAAGCCACCAGATGTATGTTTAACACAAAAATTGAAGGTATCAGGGGGATCTTAGAAACTCATGCTGGACACATCTCACATTAGAAAGAAGAGTGCCCTCCACAGATCCTTTTGGGGTCAGACACTCAACCTCAGAAAAAAGCTTCTCTGACAAGACCAGAAATGCCACTCTATTCTCTGCTTTCAATACATTTCTCGAACACTTCTACTTCGAAAATCGCATGAATGCAGACTTGGCTCACTGCATTGACTTTACCTATACCCCAATAACATAATGCTCAGCCTCTCCACCAATGCCCACATTTAACCACGCATGCTATGTTTGACCTTATCTGCACCCTCTGCATAGCTGTTTAACTGATGCCCATGTAAACCTTTGTACAACCCAAGTGTTTTGTGTATTAGTGCTGTAAGTAAATATACAGTGTTTGTCCTTCCATCTATGCTGTGAGGAATCCCTGACACATCTTTTTATACTTACACTGCTCTTGGAAATGCACAGCGTCTTCACCCATGTTATACCTCTGAAAACTGTCCATTTAATGTATCATTCTGTTAATTTGCACTCTGTACCAAAACCCTACAAAGTACCCGAACTGCGCTCTCTTGTCTTATATGAATTTCCAGTTGTTGTACAGCCCCATGAAACCCTCGTGGGTTAGGTAGGCATTGCGTGATACAAATGTATATATGTAAAATGTAGAGTACACGAGTAAACGAGGTCCTCCTGCCAAAATCACCTCATTTACTCTTACATCACAAGAGTCTTGGTGGCCTCAAGTGGCTAGAGAGAACAATTGTTGGTATGCCCAGCGCTAGGCTGATATTCTTTCCAAAGTAGTGGTCCTTGAGGTGGGTGACAAAGGGAGCAGAACACATCTGTCATCTCCCCCCAGACCACGAGGGTGATCTTCAAGCAGCCTTTGCTTTCCAGTCAGCCGAAGTATTTATGCTGCGACTTGTAGCTTGATACTTGACACTACAAATCCCAGCATGCTCAGTTCTGAAACAGCATCTCCTGGAACATGGTGACAGTTAACAAGTATGGCAGAGGAGTTCATGTTATCCCATTGGTCCTCGCCTCCTTGCTGGTTCTGTGAGAGTCCGCCCTCTCTGGCAGGGTCATTGTTGATATATTTAATATGGTCAGCTGAACGATGAAGGGAGGTAGAAAGGCTGCTCATTTTGCAAGATGACAAAGCAGGGTGACTGTGGGGAGCAGCAAACTACATTCAGTCATTTTTTCACATGAAAAGCTCTTTGTTTGCAGACACCTCTGTTTGACATTTAAAACCTCTACTGTACAAACCCCTCATAATCCGTAGAGATCAAACACATGTCAGTCCTTGACACATACATTCTCTCTGTAGACCACGGGCGCGGGAGCGGAATTCATGGCCTTTCACATTATGAGGATGTGTCTGCCAATGGCGCCAAGAGATTTCCAATCCCGTCCTTAAGAAGTCTGCTTGTATCTTTTATCATTTTAACCTCTTTCCTAAAAGTTAGATATTTATAAAATAGGTGTTGGCTGTGAATTCCTAATTCTAGCACATCAGATACCGTTTTGGATATAACTGTTTCTCTGCCATTATATAAAAAGTATTATATTATGGTGCAGTGATAGAAACCTTCCTGTCAATGTAGAGTCGAATAATCATCCCGAGTTCAGAATTCTAAATATATACCTACCTCTATAAATATACAGTCACAATATAGTGTGGTGGTTGGTGTTTTAGTGACAATATTTTGGCCAAGTGATATTAAAAACTCAGTATTGTTATACAGTGCCCTTGAGAAGCTAAAGGTGGGATTTGGTGTCAGAGATAGGATGTCCTTTCTCTCACTCGGTCTCAGATGTTCTCATAGCACTAATAAACACATTGAAATTTAAACTTCGGAAATGCCAATAAATAGAAAAGAATTAGCAATTAATAAAAATGAACAATGTTTTTGAAGTGGTTAGAGATTAACTAAGAAGGCTAGTGGAAGAAAGTGAATCATTGCCAACCGTTTTAAAGATAGGATGTATGTAGTTAAGGTGCACGTGGACGTCTAGTTGATGTACATATGTGGTAATGACTGAAGGTTAGGTATGACTTAGGCTACCATGGACTGGCACTTCTAGAGAGCATAAGCACATTATTGATGCAGGTATTATGTGGGAAGGGGTCATGTTCTGTAAACTTGAATAACGTGATTGATGTGTTATTCTTAATGTTTATTTTTTGACTAATGCTGTAGGTTTTTTGTGGTAGTTATTTGATCATGTGTTATATTTGTCTAAATAAATGTTTTATAAATTGCTAAAAGTAAATAAAATGATAGTTTCCCCTGGATAGGCAAACAGGTGTTGTGGGATTAGAAGGGGTTTCTGTACTTGGTAAGAGGCAAATTCTTCTTGTATCTCTCTCTAGAAAAAGGGGGGATGCCCCCACAGGGGATGAAGATAGTCCCTCAACTGACGAATTTTCTTCTATGATTATTTTACCTGTAGCTATACCAACAACAGCAATTCAAAGATCCTGGTATAAGTACAAGTGTTTCCAATTCTTAAATTACATCCCCAGAATCTTGATTTCATTGTCTCCTGTTGTCCTGTCACAGTGAGGTTTGCAGCTGACTTGTAACTTTGAAAGTTCTTCTTGAAAGAGGGGGCCCCAGTTAATGTAGTTGTAATTATAAGTAGGGTGTGGTACAGTGTTCTTCTATGTTAGTAGCACTTCCTGCAGCCATCACGATTAGCCTTTGACCAGAGACAACTTTGCAGGTAGCAGTTGGCAAGAGTGAATGGGGATTGCGGTGTCTTTCTCGTCCTTATTCTTGTGCATTGGTGCTGAAAATGACTACAGCACTGACTTGTTTGATTATGGAAAGACTGGAGCAGCACTTTCAGTTAAGGGCAGCAAGAGGTGGCAGCTGATAGCAGGGACGGCCCTTCCGATATGGTGGAGGAGAGTCGGCCGCTGTTGAAAGCAGAAAAAAAGGGATAATAAGAGTATGTTATTATCCCTTTATCTTTCTGCTTTTGTGGGCCGGGTGCAGCCTCCTCCATGTCAACAAGTGGAGGAGGAGGAGTGGTGCGCGCCTAAGTGCGCAGGTCAGTTTTGCCAATTTGGCTGGCCATCTGAGGCCAGCCAAACTGACATGCACACTTAGAAACTCCCTGTCTTACAAATTTGGCTCTGCGTTGTGCCTACTTTTAATCTACCCTTTGATTCTTTCAGAGGAGGCACAAGTATATTTTTATTGCTTAAAATTCGGAGATATTTTTGAGTGCCCTGTCTTACAGTCAACAGCATTCATAGTGCTTGTTATTGGTAAATGGGCAGCTAACTTGTTACTAAACTATATGCTTTTTCTCTGAAATGCAAGGACTGCCTTTCAAGGCTAGAAGATTGTGTTCCTGAACAAGACCAACCTAGTTATAGATATATTTGGCAGTTGTGGCGATTTTAATAGTTTTCCTAGAAAATGAACATAAAATTCGTTTCATGAGTATGGCAATATGTCAGAACATATCTCGCTTAGTTCTGAACACCAGACAGTTTCTGTGCTAGAAAGTCTTTGAAAAATGAGCGTGTGACTGAGGCTATCCTGCACCGTGTGATTACATCATGTACAAGCCTGTGAAACAATTATCAAAAGCACATTGTAAAATGCTTTACTTATAAAAGATATTTATTTCTAAAAATTTTTTTTAACTAACTTTATATTATAATGCGTTCATTAACTGCAGATGAAGCTGTGTAGTACAAATTGCACACGTTCCATATAGTATCTTTGTTATGTCATCTTCTTCGTCCCTTACACACCATGCATACAACCAGTAGGCTGCCTCAGAGCAAGGGTATTATGTCCTCAGAACCTGGGGATGCATTGGAACAAAATGGCGGCCACTATAATAAGGCCCTGAATGTCTGCAAGTTTGGTGGTCTGGATCTGCATACTGTGAACAAGACAAATCATTCAAGAGACCAGGATGACCAGAATATAGCTTTCAGTTTTCATACCTGAGGCCCTGAATTTGTTGAACCGAGTAAGAAAACATAGTCTGAGACATTAGGTATTTCACATAATCCGTATTAGATGCCCTTTGTCAATTCTCCAAAGGGCTTTATGAGATTCGGGTACCACCTTAAATTCCATTCATTTAACCATGGCCAGCCAGTTGCAGGTGTAACATGCTGGAATCCTCATCACCTCACTGTCATCCAGCATGCATGTTTTGTGTCTTTGGTGGTCTGTTGATGTCATTTTGCTTTGTCAGTTAAGAGAGTGATCTTTTTATGTTCTTGTCTTTCCACACCAGCCATCCACTCTAGAGCAGCCATCAGTACCACGAAATGCTCTACAAATCCCACGCATACTATAGCAAAACACAACACAATGAGATATTGTTGTGACTAAGAAGAAAATCATACCAGAGACAGAGGTGGAAAAGGATGCTTTGACAGGTAGCCCATTCTTAAGGCCTGTCAGAGATCGCCCAGGGCTATCACAGAGAATGGCACATGGGGCCTGATTCTCAATTGCTTTAGCACTGAACTGGATTTTAAGAGCATGGAAATATAATTATAATCCTGAAATCTTCTTCCTAATCCAGTCTCAGGATATGTGGAATTTTACAGTTGTAAATTGGACATTTACCATTCTGACACATTTTCCACCCTCTTGTGGTGGGAACATTGTTCCCCTGGGAGGGGCATATGGGTTTCAGGATTGTCCCACTGGTGAAATATCCACATGACTAAGCATCTAGTCTGTTGCTTAATGTAATTATTGCATATCCACCAGCACAAGAAGAGTAGGGAAGGTGTGAACCTAGCACCTTTTGTGGGGGTTCGGGTTCACAATTCAGCCAGAAGCCTATATATTAATCATGGTGCTGGGCTCTTCTGGAGGACTTGCTATTGCATTCTGAAGTAAGAGCCAGCCCTTTGTGTTAAGTCAGTATATCCAATAACTATGAAATATCCTCACACCGTTTGTAAAATGAGGTACTGCAATAAAAGGCATGTAGATAGAGATTCTGTAAAGAAAGAAGTTCAGATCCCTGCAATTGACTGGTGGCTAGCTTCAAAGATCTACAGACAGCTAGGCAGTATAATATTACTATAAGAAATGCAAAAGCTGCAAAGTTACTGCAAAGCCTCTTTAGGTCCCACCTACAGACAGCTGTCTGCTTTCAAAATACACATTTTGTAAAATGCCAATACAGCTAGTGAGATGTGCTTGTTTCTTTGATGGCTTTCCTTTCTTACCCCTGAAGTGTAGCTTCTTTATCATCCTTCTGATTGAGTGACTTGTATCCTTCAATGCTAACATTTAGTCAATTATGTTTTCTTTTGCTTTCAGCACTCAGTTGGAGTACATGTGTTTTCATGAGATATCCCCTTGTGTGCTGCTTCCCCCTTATCGTCCGTGCCCCCACATTCTCTGTATTGTCCACTGAATTGTCTGTTGCTTCCTCACAGTTCCCTGTTTCGCTTGGTTTCTTTTTATACATCACCCAGCTCCTCCTCAGTTGTTTTCCTGCCCCAGCTCCTACTCCGTAGCTCTCCTGCCCCACCCTGCTCACCACCACACATCAGAGATGTTGACTTGCTGTCCCCCTGTTGCAGAATCATGATTCATTCTTGCATGCATGTATGTGTGATGATGCATGCGCATGTACACATCATTACACTGGGGCTGCTTATTTTGGCTTTTTTGCCATTAGTGTTTGACATAGGAAACCACCTTTGTATTCTTTTTGCTGATGCTATTCTGCATCAGCAAAGATCATTGTCAAAGCCAGAAGACCAGATAATACATTTCAAAGGCAACACTTATTAGCTTTGGCCAGGGGTTTAAATGGGCCAGGTCCCTCCGGGTTTCAGATCTGGTAGTATTTTAGGATGGACATTTAAACGGGTCCCTGTCCGGCCCTATATCCGTGGGCTTAACTGTACTGCGAAAAATACTAACGATTTCTGAACAATTAATGTTGTGTGATTTAGGTCCGGTTTATATTGCATGTTTTACTGAATCTTGCACTCCATTAGATTGTAGCTGTTGACAGGATGTTGTGTTTTTTTGCTCTTTCTTGTTCGTTCAGCATATTACTCTTGTATAGTGCATGCTTTGAAATTAATTCCCTTTAGGTGCTTATAACGGCTTTGATTAAGAGGTCTAAAAATGAGGCTAAAGGCAGTGCAAGTTTCTCAATGCGCCTGTTGTTGGTCAAAAAGGTGTTCAGGATACATGGCCATCCAATCCTTTGCTTTTCTCCAGAGTACACACACGCAGAAAACCATGGACAAAGCCAATAGTCGTGGCTTGTTTTGGGTGTACATCAGTTGCTACGTTATATCTGGATGCAATAGCCAAAAACTCAGAAAGACACCAAAATACCGCTCAGATGGCACACTACGGGAATCACAAATTTTGTTTACGTGGTGAAGCCACGCCCCTTTCAGAGATTCATGCTTTTTTCACCCATCTTGTAACCCTGGCTTTGCCAGTGCTTGTTTTCCATATGACACTACAATGTGTCATTGTCTTAAAGCCTTTGAGATCATTGAAAGCATCCAAAGACAAGGCATCTGCAGCTCTGTCATTTTGTCTGCTGGGTTTTTATGAACAGCAGTCGAGGTGACTTCTGGAATGTTGGGCCAAAGCAGTTTCTCCCCATAGGATAAATGCCAGTGTGGCGAGAAAAGTAACAGAGTCCTCCTTAAGATTGTAAGGGGCTTGAAAAATATTCTAACAATTTTGGTTAACATAAATAGCATCTAACTTCCTTTATATAGCACTTTTTTCTACTGTTTTGCCATCGCTGTGAAAAACACATTCGGCTTCCCCCATAGCCCTTGAAGTAGTCTTAAAGCACTACATTGATTGTGCTGGGTTGAAAGAGTATGGCTTTATAGTGTGCCCTTTGTAGAAAAAGAATTAGTCATGCGTGGTGCTCTTATCAAGATGCAGCGTTCATGTAGTTTCACTTAAGCATGTGGTAGATTTATAGGTAGAGGTGCTCTCTAGCATCCTTTTTGCATCTTACCTAGAGTTGGCTGAATATGATTAAAAAAATAAACATTTCAGTGAATATATATATATATATATATATATATTCGATGGCAATCGATTCCGACATCTAGTGTTGGGCTCGGAGTTTTACAAGTTGTTTTTCTTCTAAGAAGTCTTTTAAAGTCACGGGATCGAGTGACTCTTCCTGTTGGTTCCATTGCGCATGGTCATCGACTCCTTTGTTAGATTGTTTTCTTTCCGCCGTGGGGTTTGGACGTGTTTCCTCTCGCTCCGAGAATTCGATTCGCAAAACTTTAGAAAACCTTTCCTTTCGTCGGTATTGTATCGATTGCGTTCTCCATCTAGCATCGAACCAGTAGTACCGTCGGAAAACCACTTTGTTCGCCTTTCGGGGCACGTGCTCCCAACTCGGGTCTATTCGGGCCGACTGAGTGAAGAGCCTGATGGATCAGACTCCATTCCGATTCTGTCCTCGGTGCCACACTAAATACCCATACACAGACCAGCCTTTGGTTTGCAACCTCTGTCTTTCTCCAGACCATCTGGAGGAAAACTGTGAGGCCTGTCGATCATCCCAATCGAAAAAGAATCTTATAGACCAAAGAGCAAAAAGGCTGGAAATGACGTCGAAGAGCAGTGAACATCTTGACTTCACCAAAGAGGAACAGTTGCAAACAGCAGTCTCTATCTGAGACACAGAGTCTGAGCAGGAGTCTGAAAACGACAGACCCATCACAGCCGGCCAGCATGTGAGTATGTCTGCCCCTGCACCCCCACACAAGAAACATCAGAAGGCCTTGGGTGCACCACTGCCGGAAGGCCATGGTTTGGCCCGGAAAAAGACTGTCGGTGACCGACCTTCGGGTTTGGCACCGAAAAAGGCCACACTTCCGTCTACTTCGGAGTCGACAAAAAATATCAAGGGCTCCATTTTGGACTCCAGCATAAAACAACAATTTTCGGAGTCGAAAATTAGAAAGACAGTTTCGGAGGCGAGACCTTCCACAACATTTTCGATACCGAAAAAACATCAAACTTCGGAACCAAAAAAGACAGGTTATACAGAGGAGCACGGACTTTCCAAAAAACTTTGAGAAAGCCAAAAAACCTCTGAGGAGGAGTTGGACATTGACCCATTCTGCAAATTATGGATGAGGGGCAATCTATGATACACATCCATAAAGAGACCGGGAGAATTATTACAGCACCTCCTCTAAAGACAAAGAGAAAGCTGGCATTCCAAGAAGAACTGGACACTGCACAGCCCCCAGCTTAAGTGCCAAAGCCAAAAGAGAAGCCAGCACCTCCTCAGTCTTCTCCTCCTCATTCTCTGCACCTACCTACCTCTACTCACACCGGCCCTCCTCCAATGCATTCTCCAACACATTCTTTTGATTCTCAAGAAGGCATTGTTGATCCAGGGTACTTTTATGATCCTGATCCCATCCCAGATAAACGACCCAGACACCTACCCATCTAAACCATCTCCACCTGAAGATACTACAGTATACAATCAGGTCATAGCCAGGACTGCAGCCTATCATGGGATAACAAAGCACACAGAACCATTAGAGTAAGATTTATCCTTCACACATTCTAGGTAACAATGCCTCCCAATGCTACCAGGCATGGTAAAGCTCCCAGACCAAATTTTTAATGAACCTGTGAAAGCAAGGATAATCACACCTAGAATAGAGAAGAAGTATAAGCCTGCACCCTCTGGCCCTGATTACATCACACATCAGGTGCCTCCCGATTCAGTAGTGGTTAGTGCTGCACAAAAAAGGGCAAATAGCCAGTCATCAGGAGATGCACCCCCTCCTGATAAGGAGAGCAGGAAATTTGACGCTTCAGGAAAGAGAGTTGCGTCCCAAGCAGCAAGTCAATGGAAGATAGCTAATTCCCAGGCACTACTAGCCCGTTATGATAGAGCCCATTGGGATGAGATGCAGGATATCATACAGCATCTCCCAAAAGAGCCCCAAAAGAGGGCACAACAGGTAGTAGAGGAAGGGCAAGCTATCAGTAACAACCAGATAAGGTCTGCCTTTGATGCAGCTGATATAGCTACAAGGAGCGTGAATACAGCAATTACCATTCGAAGACATGCATGGCTGCGCTCCTCTGGTTTTATACCAGAAATCCAACAGTCTGTGTTAAACATGCCTTTTGACAAGAAACATCTTTCTGGGCCAGAGGTGGACACTACAATAGAAAAATTGCAAAAAGACTCTGATACAGCCAAGGCAAAGGGTGCTCTCTATACTACACCATATAGGGGGTCATTTCGTAAGTCTCAGTTTCGAGGACATTTTAGACCACAATCCTCCGAGGCATCAACTTCACAAGCAAAACCAACTTATCAAACCGAGTACCAGCGAGGTGGGTTTAGAGGAACATATAGAGGAAAATACTCTAGGAATAGAGGTAAATTCCAAACCTCTAAACAACCAGCTACACAACCAAAACAGTGACTTTCCTTACTCCCTTCCACTCCACACATCTCCTGTGGGGGGGGAAGACTACAACAGTTCCACGCACATTGGCAAAATATCACCACAGACAACTGGGTGCTATCAATTATCCGCAATGGCTATTGCCTAGAATTGATAAACACTCCTCCAACTATTCCACCAAGGTATGACAAATTAACCCTAGAACATACAGTTCTGTTACAACAAGAGGTTCAATCTCTACTACTCAAACAAGCAATAGAATTAGTTCCACAGTCTCAACTAGGAACAGGAGTTTACTCACTATACTTTCTAATTCCCCAAAAAGATGGCACCCTCAGGCCAATATTAGACCTCGGGCCCCCAAATTTGTACATCCTATCAGAACATTTTCACATGGTAACTCTGCAAGATGTTTTCCCACTGGTACAAAAACAAGACTTTATGACAGCCCTAGACCTCAAAGATGCATATTTCCACATACCTATCCATCCAGCTCAAAGAAAATACCTCAGGTTTGTTATACAAGGAAAACACTACCAATTCAAAGTGTTACCTTTTGGCATAACAACAGCTCCAAGGTTGTTCACAAAGTGCTTAGCAGTAGTAGCAGCTTACCTAAGAAGACAACATATCCATATCTTTCCATATCTAGACGATTGGCTAATAAAATCAAGCATTCGTACACAATGCCAAAATCATACGTTACGTGATAGAAACTCTGCACACACTAGGTTTTTCTATAAACTACCAAAAGTCACACCTTCAACCAGCACAAGTACAACCATATTTAGGTGCTATCCTAAATACTCAACTAGCTCTAGTGTATTCAGATGCACAAAGGATACAAGCTTTTCAAAATCTAATTCCACTTATACAACCAAATCAACAATACACTGTACGATTTGTCATAAAAATCCTAGGAATGATGGCATCTTGCATTGCAATAGTCCCACATGCAAGATTAAACATGAGGCCCTTACAACAGTGCCTTGCACAACAATGGTCACAGGCACACGGTCAACTTCAAGATCTAGTGTTGGCCAGACACATATGCCCCTTCAGTGGTGAATTGCAGCAACTTAATCAAGGGGCGGTCATTTCAAGACCCTGTGCCTCAGACCATAACTACAACAGATGCATCAATGATTGGTTGGGGAGCTCACCTAAACAATCACAATATTCAAGGGCAATGGGGTGTCAAACAGAAACAGCTACACATAAACCATTTCAAGTTATTAGCTGTGTTCCTTGCACTCAAAGCATTTCAACCTCTTCTCAAACAGAAGAATGTTCTTATAAAAATAGACAACATGATAACCAGGTATTATCTCAACAAGCAGGGAGGGACACATTCATCTCAACTGTCCCTTCTAGCCCAAACAATTTGGAAATGGGCAATTCACAATCAAATTAATCTATTAGCACAGTACATTCCAGGGATAGACAATCAGGTGGCAGATGTCCTCAGCAGAAATCACCAACAAACACACGAATGGGAGATTCACCCTCAAGTACTTCAAAAGTACTTTCAAAAGTAGGGAACACCAAACATAGATCTATTTGCAACAAGCAAAAATAACAAAATGCCAAAACTTTGCATCCAGACACCCACATCTCCTATCCAAGGGCAATGCTCTATGGATCAATGGTCAGGGATATTTGCTTACGCTTTTCCCCTTCTCCACCTCCTTCCATTTCTGGTCAACAAGTTGCATCAAACATCACTCAACATGATACTCATAGCACCAACATGGGCACGTCACCCATGATACACAACACTACTAGATCTTTCTGTGGTACCTCACTCCAAACTCCCATGCAGACCAGATTTGTTAACACAAAACAAAGGTCAAATCACACATCCAGACCCCAATGCTCTCAATCTAGCAATTTGGCTCCTGATGTCATAGAATTTGGATATTTAAAACTCTCATCAGAATGTATGGAAGTTATTAAACAAGCACGAAAACCCACTACTAGACAGTGCTACGCAAACAAATGGAAAAGATTTGTCTATTATCGTCAATCTAAAACCATAGATCCTCTTACAGCATCAATACAAGACATTGTATGTTAATTACTTCATTTGCAAAAATCAAATTTAGCTTTTTCCTCGATAAAAATACACCTTACTGCAATATCTGCATATTTACAAACTATTCAACATAGCTCTTTATTTAGAGTTCCTGTTATTAAAGCTTTCATGGAAGGCTTAAAACGCATCATTCCACCAAGAACACCACCAGTTCCATCTTGGAATTTAAATATAGTGCTTACCAGAATTATGGGACCACCTTTTGAACCCATGCACTCTTGCCAAATTCAGTTTCTAACATGGAAAGTTGCCTTCCTTGTGGCAATTACTTCTTTGAGAAGAGTAAGTGAAATACAAGCTTTTACTCTTGAAGAACCTTTTTTCCAAGTACACAAACACAAAGATGTACGAAGAACAAATCCAAAATTCCTACCAAAAGTAGTCTCACCATTTCACATCAGTCAAACAGTGGAACTGCCAGTCTCCTTCTCACAGCCAGATTATGTGGCAGAAAGAGCTCTACATTCATTAGATCTCAAAAGAGCTCTAATGTACTACATAGACAGAACTAAACAATTTAGGAAAACAAAACAACTTTTTGTAGCTTTCCAACAACCACATACAGGCAATCCTATATCAAAACAAGGTTTAGCAAGATGGATTGTTAGGTGTATACAAACATGCTATATCACAGCAAAAAGACAACTTGTACTCACTCCTAAAGCAAATTCTACAAGAAAGAAAGGTGCAACAATGGCTTTTTTAGGAAACATACCAATGGCTGATGTATGTAAAGCAGCTACATGGTCAACACCTCATACATTTACTAAACACTACTGTGTGGATGTTTTCTCACAACAACAAGCCACAGTAGGACAAGCTGTCCTGAGAACATTATTTCAAGCAACTTCAACTCCTAGAGGCTAGCCACCGCTATTTTGGGAGGACAAACTGCTTTGTAGTCTATGCATAGCATGTGTGTCTGCAGCTACACATGCCATTGAACGGAAAATGTCACTTACCCAGTGTACATCTGTTTGTGGCATGTTGTGCTGCAAATTCACATGCACCCTCCCTGCTCCCCGGAAACCTGTAGTCGTTTAAGTTAACACATTTGTACATATGTATATACATTTACACTTGCATGGATATCTCTTTTTTCGCTTATATACTTCACCCTCTGCGGGAAAACAATTAACAATGGAGTCGGTGACCATGCGCAATGGAGCAAAGAGGAGGAGTCACTCGATCCCGTGACTCTAAAAGACTTCTTCGAAGAAAAACAACTTGTAGCACTCCGAGCACAACACTAGATGTCAGAATTGATACGCATAGCATGTGAATCTGCAGCACAACATGCCACGAACAGATGTACACTGGGTAAGTGAAATCTTCCAGATATATATATATATATCGATAGCCAGTAGGTAATTATAGTTAAGACCTACTTTCCATAGAAAAAGCATTTTTTGTTTTCCCTATAAGTTTGGCATAGGGATTTTAAACATGACTAGAGCCCGAGCTTTTAACAGAGTTACATCAAATTTGGCAGAAAGCTAGATCTTGGACCAAAAAAATGTCTTTTTGGCATTTGGTGCAAATCTGTTCAGTAGGTTTTGAGTTATTAAAGAAAAAAGATTTATGTATGCCAAGGGATGCAGATCCCTGAGCGAATGCAAGCCCCTGATTGGCTGGCCACAGCCTGAGAGAAAAGTTGCGGCCACCATTTATCAGCTCAGTCTGTGTGCGGGGAGAGTAAATGGTAAAAATGACATAAGGGTTCAAGATAGAGGTATCCTGACCCCAAAGGACTGTATGGGCAAGAAATTACCCCAAAACTTTTTTTTTTGAGGCACGCAAGGATCCACTGATCAATCGCACCACTCACCACTGCCCCAGTGAAAATGTGCAATGGACCCACAGATCCACGCCCCAATAGAAAGAAAAAAATACACTCATTTACAAATGTGCTCACCAAACACAAGCTGCACACGGCCTTCAGCATGGAGTTAGGTGCATGCAGCCAATCCCCTGCCACGCACAGCCAAAGGCCGTGCACGCTGGTGGTTGGATTAATGTATGGTAATTAAATATTACTTTAGTTAAAAAAAATTAAAAAATCACTGAAAAAAATTAAAGTTTAAGGGAACATTATAGTTAGGAAATAGGATTTAAAAACCTTAGAATTTCACTGAAAAAACGAAGGTTACAGAGACATTATAGTTAGGTCCACTTTTTATGCACACAAAACTATATAAATTCAGCAGTTACAGTTATACTTATTTGAAGAAATTATCAGGCCACGAGTTATAGTTTAACTAAGTATAACTGCTGAATTACTATGGCGTGTGTGTGTAAAATGTGAGCCTAACTATATGGTTTCTGAAACCTTGGGTTGGCTCAGTGATATTTATATACATTGTGGTGCATAACCACATTAGGGAAGTAAGTGGGATACCAGTGGAAAACAAATGTAATACTAACATTCTTTTACCGCGAGAATTAAGTGGGGGGTTTGAACAAATACACAAGTGAAGTGTTTTCAAAAAAGTCAAACCGTGTGTTTATAAACGTGGCAAGACGTTTTATAAATCTACCTGCTCAGGTGCGTAGCTGTAATTAGGGAATGGTGTTCACAGCACCGGGGCCCAGAGGTGATGGGGGGTCGGTCTATCAGCATTCACAGCATGGATGTCTTTTATTGCCAGACGAAGGTCGGGGGTTCTTTTTATTACGGTCCGTGTCGCCCTCGCTAGACCACTGCACGTGCTGCCTGGCGCGGGTCTCGCTTTTCGAGGGCGCAGCACTTTGTATCCTCAAGAAAAGAAATGGCTGAATGAGAGCTTGAGAAAGGAGTGCGGGGGGTTCAGGGGCCTCTCGGGGGCGCAGACAGGAGGAGCGGTGATTAGACGAGCGGCTGGGGAATCGAAGAAAAAAAAAGGACTCAAAGCCAATGGGAATGCTGAATTCTGTTTTCCACTGATCTAATAACAAGTTACCGAACCAGATAAAAATAACCCTGTAATTAAAACGCAGCTCCTAGCAACGTGGGCGCATTTTGTTCTTGACCGTGAAATTCAAACAGTTTGACTCGGAGTTTGGCTTTTTTGCGAGCCGTGTTTGGGTGTGAGACATGGCCCAGTTGTTTCATCTCAAAAGACAAAAACAAAATGAAGAGACTGAGTGCTTTTGTTGTCATTAGCAATGCTTTTGCCATTGCCTGTTCCTTACACAGCCTGAATATTTTGTGGAGCGCTGAAGAGTAATTGGTTGCAGCAGTAACTAGGGCAATTATCGGAGAACATTAAACCTACTTAATCAACCCTAGTTTCCTCAGCTTGTGTTCATACTGCTGTCCTTGATGCTGGGGCGGAAGACGCCATCTTGTAGATCAGGTATCAGAGAAGAATAAGAGAAACAACATACTAAGCCCGAATCCTCACCAAAGCGAGGCGTGCAGTAATTTTTTGAATAATCAGATGGTGAAATAGTTGTTTCCCGTTTATTGCAGATCTTGGCATCTCATTTTCCTTCAGTTGAGCCACTAATGAGGGTCCTTATTGTTAGCAAAAGAAATGCTTCTCCTCACTTGTTTTTTTAGTCTTAATCTGCTAGTATTTTGGATGTTTCAGAGCTGACTTCTGCACCTGACCCTTGAACATGGGGTTGAAGGCAGTTTCTGTTTGGGGGGGAATGGGGACTTCTCACTGTGCTTGTTATTGGGTCAAAAAGGTGTTCAGGATACAT
The DNA here is from genome assembly GCF_031143425.1 of Pleurodeles waltl. Taxonomy (NCBI): domain Eukaryota; kingdom Metazoa; phylum Chordata; class Amphibia; order Caudata; family Salamandridae; genus Pleurodeles; species Pleurodeles waltl. The sequence goes on along the minus strand of NC_090438.1, from coordinate 203,263,234 downwards.
GGCCATCCAATCCTTCATACCTTCTCTCCGCTGTATCTTGCTCGAAGGAAGGCTGCTATATGGAACAGGGATGCGGGTCTTCTGCCAACACAGACTTTACTCCATTTCAGACAGTAAGAAGGAAGGCCCAGGACTGATGGCCCTGCACTACCTCGGATAAAACAAGTGGACCCAGTTGCTGCTGGCTAATTGTGTGTGTGCTGAAGAGAGATCTTAAGAAGCTTGTCTGACCTGAATTTGGAGCGTATTTTTCCTACCAGCCCAGAGAAGCTTCGGAAAGTATGCAATCGTTTGCATCCAGGAAAAATATATTCAACTTTCTGTAAAGCTTGGCTTGAGAAACCTTGTGATTTCCAGAGGGCTTCGATAAGGTGCCAAACCTCCCCAAGAAACAAGTGACCTGAGAGATCGGGTGCTTCTGGCACAGGTTAGAAGAAACCAGATGCAGAATTATGTAGTCTACACTGGTGACACAGCAGACAGTCAGTGCTTAATTTGTAAATAAAAATGTGCCGGTGCCCAGAGCTCTCTTCTTAAACCTGCGGCTGCTGCAATTAAATGTGGGAGCACAAAATACTTTCTACCGTTGTGACGCTTTTTCGTTTTTCTCTTTCTCCATCTTTCCCATATGTGTGTTTTGCTCGCAGCAAATGTTTGAGGCAAAAGAATAAGCGCCGGCCCTCAAAAATAAGAGCCGGAGCTCAGCACCGGAAACAACAATCACAAATTAGGCACTTAAGACATTTAAAGAGAATCAGGCAAGCATGGTTTGTGTAGTCTAACCACGAGAGAACTAGACCTGCCACAACTCAGTCACTTAGGGGAAAAGTTAGGCATTGAAGCAACCTTATCCAAATGTGGAGGTTGAAGCTGCCTGATTTTGTTATTGCTGAGATAAATAATTCCAGTGAGAGACCCTCATCAAAGAAGACACCCAAGGTCTTCTTTAGGAACATAAAGTTGGGAAATTACCAATAAATGCAGCAAAGCAGAAGTGTCAAGAAAGATGTAATTAATAGGGCTGTCAAAGGGGTTCAGTTTTGAGCAGTTCGTGCTCCTACGGGAAGTAACTACCTTTGCTGCACTCACACAACCTATGAGGTATTCATTCACCTTTGAGCCTGAAGAAGAGGACACAACAAAAGTTTGGTGTCAACTGCATTGTTATTCGTGTCTAAACCACATATATATATATGGGCAGAGGTAAAGGAATGCAACTGTGTAGTGCATCAGTGAACCTGAAAGTTATCTTGGTGCTTGTGAGGATAAGATTGATAGTGGACATGTTTGTAAGAGAGGGACTGAGTGAAGATCCAGCTCTTCAAAACCTCATAGACGGAGTGATGACTGGAGTGAGAGCTTAGATAGATGGGGAAAGAGTTCTGTATTTCTGACATCCCCTGGAAAGGATCCTGCCTCTGAGCCTGGCACAACGAGCCACTGACTGATCAGCCTACATTCTGCAGCCAGTCAAGAGAATGGTGAGAGCAGTGAAGCCTGTTCCACGCTTCAGTTTTATAGTGGGACCCCAGACCACGGACCACCCACCAGATGGAAGAGATTTACTCCAGCCTGATACTTTACCTGCTATCTTAATAGGGTGCCTGAGAGTCAAATCCGAGACTTGCAGCCTATTAGGGCATTTTGGTGGTTTAGAAGGGAAAGAATATCGGCAGCAGAGCAAGGACAGTGACACATGGGTCTGCTGTAAATATATTCATACATATAGGCACGGGGAAATTGACACAAGAAAGTCAGTCCACGCACAACGAATTGACTTCCAAATTGGGGTTCACCCTCAACAGTACTCAGTTTTCTGCAGCTAACAGTCGCTTAGGCGTGGAAAGGGAATCGCCTCCAACCTGGCAACAGTGGCTTGTAAGAGTCTGACAGCAGGCAGCCATAACAAAGGTGACAGACAGCATGCTGCACAGCCATGCCAAACTCTTTAGTACGCGTGCACTTTGTCGCTTGCATGTCTGGGTGTAAGTATATACTGCTTCAGAGCCTTGGACGGTGTGGGAACTGCCTGTGTGGTGTCACCAGAAGCACTGCTCTGAGATAGCCACCTTTTCACGATAAGAGGAGTGGTTATTCAAATCTAGGGCCGTTTCCCTTTTTCTCAATGAAACCTGGAAAGGGACTTTGCAATACTTAAAAACAATTGCAGTATTTTTTCAGGGAACACAACTTTGTGTTACTACAATATTGATATCTGATTACATCACATTAGCCAGTGTCAATTCAGAGCGTGTAACGCAGCTGGGGACGCTGTCAACGCCACTTTGTTCCTAAATGACTGATTTTCGGATCATTATTGCTAAGTGCATTTCTTCAGTGCCGGCTGGATGCTGGAACCCGTGGCTACATTTGCAGCCTTCCAGAGTTCCAGACAGAAGAATGATCACATTCTTTGCATAGTTTTCATGTAGGCACAGAGCCACAGACAGCGTGTAAGATGCTTGACACGCGCGCACTGACATGTAGGCACTGGGTTGTGTCTGTGTACTTTCTGTGGCTCATCAGCACAGGAATAGTAAAAGTGTTGCTCAGTCTGTGTACAAAACAAGAACGACGAGTATACTCTCTTATGTAACTGTCTGAAGATCGCCTCAGGAGTTGTCCTCAGGGGACTGTTTCACAAGAGGCATTTCGGAGTACTTAAAGTAGTAACTTTAATATTATTGCTTCACCTCCTGCAAAATGCAGTTCACAAACCTACGGCCGGAGATCTCCAGCTGTCCCACCTTTCTATATGGTGGTCACGCAACTATAGGGTTTAGTAGTAAGCTCGGGCGGATCAAGGCGGAGAGGTGGAAAACTGTGGAATAACTACTACAAATGGAGGGATTAGGGTACATTTAGGAAAGGGTTTAGTGAGGGACTAATACATACTATTAGCTACATTTTTAAAATAAATAATATTATTAGTTTAGATTTTTACTTCACATTAAATGAATTATATTTATTTGTTTCAAAAAATGGGTACGAGTAGATTTACACCTGAGTAGATCTAGACATGCAAACTTTACATTGTAAATTAAGGGCCAGATGTAGCAAGCAGTTTTGCCCATTCTGTGTCTATGGGAAAATGTGTTCGTACATATGGCCCTAAGTCCATTGTATGTGCAGGTACTCGTATTTAGCGGGTACGAGGTTTTGAGGTTTTCCTGCTCAGAATAAATAATGCATATGGAATCAGAGTTTTACTCACCGATCCCAGCATGTTTTTCCCTAAAGCGGGCAGATTTGGCCATCCACATTACCCCATTTTTTGTGGCGAAGTGGGAGAATTTCCCATGTGCTTTTCCGTTCAATTTACAATTCTGTTTTGAGGAAAAACTCACATTTCCGACGAAAATTCTCGTTACAAAAGGTTTTTAAAGCAGCCATAAGTGTGCGTTATTTATGGATAATCTATCATCAGCATGAATACTGTTTATTGATGATACTTTGTAGAAATAAAGTTTGGAACCAGTGACAAGTGTGAGACAATAAAGGAAAAAAATAGGCAGAGAAAAGGCTTTTTAAAGATATTGTCTTCGGAAATCATTTCCCAAACAAGTAACAAAAATATGACCTTTAGATAGAAATAAGATTTGCGATTAAGCTTTATAAGATGCCACTTAAAAGCGCACCATTTTACAATGACAATCAGATTGCAGGAAAGTTATAATGTAGATTACGGAACGCTGTTTTCTTTGAGAGATAATGAGCATAAACTGACAATGCATAAGTCAAGATTTATTGGCATATGTGATTAACCCAGCGGTGACACAGTTCATTAGGCTGACTCCCCCCTGAGAGACCTCAGTGGGCTGGGTGCCCATCCACACACCTGCATGTCAGGTGCTTGACGTAGGGCTTTGCTGAACCAGCACTTTATCCTTCCAGGGTCTCTAAAGGGTGCAGAGCTGAGTTGGGTCATAACCAGACTATAATACAGATCTATGGTGGTGTAGCAGGCGATCAGAGGAAGGGGCCTTCCTCTGGGTCAGGAGCATTTGAAGTACTCTGGCACATGTTGTACATGAAACCTGTGGATCTTACAATATTTGTACCATCCAAGGTAGTGAGTGATGTTTACACAATAGATAGTATTGTGTGTAATATGCTATGTGCTGCCACTCCTGTTTGAGTGGAGGACCATGATTCACTGGATACAAAGGATTACGCCGGTCCCTGCCCGTCTCTTGTGATAGCTCGGGTGACTTACTCTAGGCAGAGGTTGGCACAGTTTTTCACTCAAGTCCTTCGACATCTTGACCTCTGTTCTCAAAACCATCATATCTGAATACTGGGTCTGGATTGTGGAAAGTCTGCATTGGTGCCAAAACATCAGCAGTGCTTTTTTTGTGCAGTGGTTTTGCCTCTTGCATAATACTGAGCAGAGCATGTAACATCTGTTGAAGTATATGCTGCATAAGGAATTTTGCACCCGGGTTATAAACAAGTGCAACACTGTACGTTACATGATATTACTAGTAGTTCTGTAGTGCACAGTCTGCCCTTGGCATGACCTTGAATGTCGTCTGGTAGGCCAGAGCTCTCCATCACTGCCTGTACCTTTCCCCCATTGGCGGATATGCCCACCGCCACGTAGATGAAAACAGCCTAAACACGTTGCTGTGCATGAGACATGCCTGAGTTAGATTGCATGTGCCACATATGTGCAAGCTGTTCAGTATAATGTGGCAAGTTCTGTGTCTGTGTGTGGAATTTATTGGTGGCTAGGACGCTTGGGCTGTTATGGTCGTGTATACAGTGTACCTAGGCCGTGCTGACTCGGTTGATTCGTGTTATGTCGAATTTATGTGTGTGCAAGGTTGGTAAAAAGTGGTATTGTGAGCCAAGGGTCAGTCGGCTATGTGGCACGCCTTGCTGCGATTGGAATATGTAACTAATGTGCTCTGTTGGGTATTTCTATGGGGTATTTCTTACTAGTTAGTCCTGTCGGGGGCTGTGTGTCAATCCAAGGCGCAGATGTGCACTGTTGCAGAAATGAGATTTGTTTAAAATATTTGATGGGTGTTGGTCTATCATGTGAGGACAATGTATATAGTATAATGCAATAATACGATCACCTGGAGAACATAGACCAGGCAACTACTCTACCTAAGCCCTGAATTTATTAAGTTGCTACCTTACCAGCCATTTTACACGAGGAAAAGCAGACAAGGCGCTTAATGCTGCCCCGGGCACGGATGACTGATGGCACCTCGATCAAGTCTGAACCACGTCAGAGCTCTTGACATGATCAGTGGCAGTCCAGCTGGCAAGCGCAGTCACGGGCAGTGCTGAAACAGGCATGGGTCCAAAAACATATTGCCTATAAATCACTTTTCTTATTTAATACACTTATCAGCAAACGGAAGACTGAAGTCATGCACAACATTTGTTAAAGAAATGGAGCAAAGTAGTCCTTAATTTTACAAGCAGCAAAAAAGGAGCAAAAAACATGTTTTCGTGTTTTGCAAAACAGGCAACTTCACGTAATGTGTCCTCTGGTCCGTGCCACGGGCTCGGTGTGAGCCTGGCACCAGTGACATGTGACACCAATGCCCCCTGCTTGCCCTCTTGCAGCCGGCCACCCACGCCTGGTGGTTGGCCTGGCTGCAGGTTTGTTATCAGGTTTAAAATTCAGATGCTGTTTGCAAACCTCGTGGGGCAGAGAGAGCAGGCAGTGTTCCGCAAACACTGTGAGCGATGAAGTCTCAGTCCTCGCTCTTGTAAATTTCGTTTCCAAAAGAAAACACGTATTCCCAGAACAGCAATGTTAGGCATGATAGAAAATGACTGATCTACATCACTGATGCTACTGCAGACAGCCAACCAATTCAATTACAAAGAGAATGGTTAGGGCTTGCTGATAAGAGGATGTTCTTTTAAGCAGCATCTCTGGTGAGGCTGAAACACCCCCTTTAGCTCCTGGCGGCGTCGGTGGCGGAAGAAGTGGCGAGTCAGTGTCTCCGGAAGCTGAAGGTTCCAGAGGGGCGGCCATGATGCAGCAGCTGGGTAATTATGCTTATGCTGAACGACAGCCGCAGCACATCAGGTTCACCTGCTCACTGGCTGGGAAAGACGCGTGCACCATGATGCACAACCTCCCCGGTCCACAGGTACCTGCTTCAGTGTCTCAGCCGTCTGACACGCCGGATAAAAAACACCTTGCCACACGTCAAGCTGACACGCGACTCAAGAGTAGGCACACTCAATCACATTCAGTCTAGACCTGATTACTAGTAGTAACAGTGGCAGTAGTATTAGTAGCAACATCAGCAGTAGTAACTAACAGTACTAGCAGCATTGGTAATTGTAGTAGTTATAGTAGCAATAGCAGCACTATCAATAGTATTAATAATAGTAGTATTGGTAACAGCAGTAGTGGTAATGGTGGAATCAGAAGAGTTCTGGCAGTAGCTCTAGTAGCAGTAGTAGAAGCACTAACAGCAGCAGTTACTAGTACAAATGGTAGTGGTGGTATCAGAAGCACTGCTAGTAGTAGGGAGAGTAGCAGCATCAGCAGTAGTAGCAGCTGTGGTACCAGTGACACTAGCATCATTAGGTGTAGTAATAGAAGTAGTAGCAATAGTAGCAGCAGCAGCATTAGTAATTATTATTATTGTTGCTTCATGTAAAGCACTCAGCTACCAAAAAAAGGGTTTCCTGGCACTAGGCAAGGTAGAGTAAATCAAGCTGTTCAGATTAGAACATCCAGGTCTTCAGATTCTTGCAGAATATGGTCAGAAAGGTACAACTTCTCAAAGATTCAGGTAGGGAATTCCACACCTCCGGGCCCAGTTATGCAAAGGTCCAACCTCCCATGTGAGCCAAGCAGATTGCCTGTGTAAAGGGACTGGTTGAGCGAGTGGATCATACGTATGGGCTGGTAAGGCATCACCAAGTCTTGAATGTATTGCAGGACTGTGCCAGATCTAGACTTGTGCATGTAGCACAAGGCTTTAACCTGTATTAGAACCCTACAGTGGAAAGAACAATCTAACAAAGGACTCAACGCCCATGCGCACTATCACCGAGAGGAGGAGTCACTCGATCTCGTGACTCGAAAAACTTGTTCAAAGAAAAACAACTTGCAACACTCCGAGCCCAACACTAAATGGCGGACTTATGCAAAGCATATGAATCTGCAGCACTACATGCCACGAACAGATGTCTACTGAGTAACTAACATTTTCCTTCCACAGCGAGCCAGTGGAGCTCATGGAGGAGGTTCGATACAGAGGAGAGCTTCAGAAGGCGATATAGTAGTCTGGCCGCAGAGTTCTGGGCTACTTGTAGGCGACAGATGGATGCCTTATCCACTCCTACATACTAGATGTTGCCATAGTCTAGTTTACAGGGAATCGAGATTTGGATAAATGTCCTTTGGGCTGACAGTGGAATCATCCAAATAATTTTTTACCCACTTCAGCACTGCAAAGCATGTGGAGGCCACCTTGGCCACCCTGGTTTCATTGAAAGACTCTTGTACAGCCAGAAGCCAAGATTTTTTATCTGGGAAAACAGTACAGGAAGGGCCCCTAGAGACTCTGGCCAGTGCTGTGGGCCCTAGAGCCAAGGGTTCTTGCCTAAGACCATTATCTCGATCTTATTGCTGTTAAGCTTGAGTGAAATGCTATTCATTCAAGTGGAAATCCGACCCAAACACAAGTTCAGAGCCCCGGTGTTATGTCCCTGTGCAGATGACAAGGAAAAGATGATCTGAGTGTCATCTGTATAGGAGAACAGGGTTAGGCCTCAAGTTCCCACCACATATGCAAGCAGGCGTACATAGATATTAAATAGCATTGTGCCCTGGGGAACTCCAGAAGGAAGGGCATACAGCTCTGACCTTGCACTGGCTTAGAAAACCTGGAACATGCTGTCCTTCAGGAATGAGGTCATCCAAGCTAATGCTGACCCCGGAGACCCAACGTCGCCAACCTTTCCCGGAGAGTGGAATGTGACACAGTTCTAATGCCACACTAAGGTCTAATAGAATCAGTGTGGCTGTACCAACCTCATCCAGGAATCATCTCATGTGTTCATGACTCCTAGGAAGCAGGACTCGGTGCTGTGTCCAGCCCTGAAACCTGACTGTGGTGGGTGGAGAAAATTTTGGGCTTCCACCAAGGTGGTAAGCTGCAAGTTCGCATGTTTCTCCAAAATATTGGAGAAGGTGAGCAGCAGTGAAATCGGTGTGAAGTTAGACCTAAAGGAAGGATCCCGGTTGGGCTTTTGTAAAAGTGGAAGGACTGTGGCATGCCTGAGGGATGTATCCTTTTTGCAATGAGAAGTTGAGAAGACCCACCACAATTTCTAACAGATCCGAACCCAAGAGGTGAGGGTTAGCCAGTGAGAGAGGATTTCATGGAGAACTTGATTTAATTGACTGTAGCAAAGTCAGAAACCGTCCAACAGAGAAACCAACTTCATTATGGAAGTCGCTAGTGGCCTATTCAAGATATTTTCAGCACTTCTTGGGGCAGCCTCCTATATACTGATGTTAAAAGGGATGTTTCCTCTGCCATTTAACCCTTTGGTAAGTGCAGCTGACTATCAACCACCTTTTCACAGAAAAGGTGTGCCAGCTGTTTTACATTGTGAGTGAGACAGCGAAGGCACCAGAGATGTTTTATTAGGGTCGGAGAGTTTCTTGACCACATTAAAGGATGTCTTCGGGCAATTTTGGGCTTTGGAGATTTTGTCGGAGTAGAATGATGCTCATGCAGCTTTGCAGAGCCCATGATAGTTTTTCAAAGCTGTTTTATGCCAGTATTTTAAGTCCTCATCATAGGACTTTCTCTAAGCCCATTCCAAACCCTTGCATTGTTTTTTCTCCAATTGAAGGGCTTCGCTAAACCATGGGGCAGTGGGGTGGAGTCTCATTGAAGACCGAGATGTTGCTGGCAAGATTACCTCCAAAGAGTCCATAATTCAAGATGAATATTGAGATCTCCTGGGAGTGTGAAACTAGAACACTTAAGAATGTATGGGGAGAGTATGTCTGGAACCAATGAGCACCATATCCTAGCGTATCCCTGAGGCCGATATATTAGGGCCCAGGATTTTGTAAGTTTTTGTGTAAGACATAGTGAGAAGAACAGAGCTTCACAATCGGGAAGGAGTAGCTCCTGTACTGTCCATTTGAATTTGTTCTAGAAGATAACGGCAATCCTGCCTCCTACCCTATCCTGTTATTCCCTTCTAGCAGTGGCATAGTTTAGTGGGGGTTTGGCAACAATGTCTGGCAGAGACGCCACATGAAGCCATGTGTCCATTAGGAACAGAGTGTCCGCAGCGTTATCCCAGAAGAAGTTAGATATATACACTGCTGGTGCCAAGAGGGGGAGCGGCAGTTGATGCTAAAGAAGTGAAATTCGCTCCCTAATATACTGCCAGCTCTGGGTACAGGCAGCACTTCTTAGGGTAGCATTGAGACTAATATCATGCACATCTGCACCAAAGTTGCTTTTTGCTTTAAGTAGGGTTTTGTGCGCAAGGACTAACCTGCTAACTGAAACGGAAGAGTGGCACACCACAATGGCCGCTAGTGTCCTAGAAGCGGGTACTTAATACGTGCCCTTCGCTTCCTCCATCATAAAAATGGAAATAAAAAATGTTCTAAAAGTGAGATGGCCCCAAGTCCCACAAATAACGTAACATAAGTGCACAACTTAAAAAGATTTTTAAAAACAGCGCAACAACAACGCACAGCATAGTGGTACCTCAGGGCAACACCCCACCTTTCCCTGTGAGGTCCGCGCTGTGACCGCTCTAAGTAGGGGAGGGCGCATGAGAACTAGACTGCTAACTCAAGAGGAAGAGTGGCACACCACAGTGGCCTCTGGTGTCCTAGAAGTGGGCACTTATCACTTCCTCTGTCATAAAAAATGTAAATATTTTTTTTTAAAGTGAAAAGACTCCAAGTCCCCTAACTAAAGTAACATAAGGGCACAACTTATTTTTTTTTAAAAACAGCGCAACCACAGTGAGCAGCCTAATGGTAGTATATTTATTTGATTGACAGCCACAGACCAATGAGTTGTATCAGGGTTTGTCCCATTCAAATTTTGTTGATTACAGTTGTCTGCCAGTTGTCAATTCTGGGTCCTTTACATAAGCATGTGAAAAACAGCCGGCACCAATTTGTCTGTATCCAGCTAACTCTTTTAAAGGCCCAGGAAAAGCTTCTTGACAAGAGGTGCAAAAGTCAGCTCTAAAAAAGACACAGCCACTATTGAACTTAATGATGCATTTTCCGTATCAAACCAAAGGAAGTTAAAGTCTCAAAAATAAATCTATCAGGCTGCTATGTTAGGTCGAGCCCAGGCAGCGCACATGCGCTGCCTGCAGGACTTGTTGTATTCAATCTATGGGCTTTTAACTTGGCCCACTATTACCATTTGTTCATTGCTGTGCTTGTCTTAAATGCTTCCTTTTTATTAGTGCATTTTTCTAAATGTCCCTCCCTTTGTGTGCTTAGTTCCCTCCCAGGCGATTTCATTAAGTGAACATTTTAATTAGCCATAACACTGCGCTCATGATTCCTCCTGTTACAGTGTGTGATGGCCTCGCCTTCCTCCTCCCATCTGGACATTGCGGCCTTAGTGTTCTTTTGGTGGCAGTGAGCTGCGCTGATGAACACCGGGAGTCTCTGTCAGCCACCACCACTTGCTAATGCAGTGACATGCTGACTGTCACACAGGCGACACCAGCCCTGTAGCAGGCCAGGCCTCGCTGTGCAAACAGGACTCTGTCGAAGCCAGACTCAACTGCACCCACCCCGCCCACAGGCCCTGGAAAGGCCACTGAGACAGTTTGGAGCCTTACTCATGCAGCAAAGATTCAGGCAGAGCAGGCTCAGACGAAGCCGTTTTGCTTAGGATGAAGAATGTTCTGAATGAATGCACCTGAGAAATGCAGTCTAGAAAGGCATTGTGCACCACCGAGCACTGCAACTGCAGTTCGTTGCTGAAGATCATTTATGAGCGTAGGGCAGGCAGTAACAAACTTCACAGTGTCCTGTTGGTTGTTTGCTATGAGTGTGGTATTGCCCTGGCCTCTGGTGCATAAACCAATCCAGCCATCTGTTACAAAGTGCAGTGTACCGTCGTTAAAACAATGAATCAATAAACGTATTTTTATACTTAAAAAGCAGAATGTCTTGCAGCATTTTAGCCATTAACTTTTAATGGTTTAAATTCTCCAAAACTGTTCTATGTAGCTCTATGCCGAACATTAAAACGGTGGGCTTAGAAGCGAGATCCAGGATGCAACTGGGATTTCCACGAAGGGTAGCAGGCTCCTAAACCAAACACTGCATTCATGCAACTTCAAACACCAATGAGAACACCAGGAACTCCACCTCGCAGGGCCAAGTGTCACTGTCTGAAGCAAAAACAGTGGGAGAGAAACAAAGCGGGCACCCCTTCTGTCAGTTCCTTCTGATAAGTGTACCCTATTACTGGCCCACCGGGCTATCGTGTGACAGTTCCCCCTGTTGGGACTAGCTTCTACTGCCTCGGAGTCAAGGATTTTTTTTAAAACACGCTTTTACACAGATATGTCTCAATTTAATAAGGTGGAATAAGAAACAAGCAAAACGCAGTACAACTGCTATAATTACATTGTGGTTTAATAGCACCTACTCCCATAGTTAAGCAGTTATGAGGCATAGCAAGCAACATGCTACTCCTCTGACTGTCTGTACGTGGGTGCCGACCCAACACAGTTCGAATCCAAGACGCTCAGGCTACAAACAGGCTTCAGCCGCGATTGCTTAACCCTCTCAGCTACCCTACTGGTGCGAGTGTGATGTGCAGCGGAGGGGTTCTGAGGTCAGCAGCACGCCATTCCTTGTGTCAAACCACATAATAACTCCTCCTCCATGTGCAATCTACAGCTCGAACGCTTAGGTCTGGGCACCTAGTGGCTGGGGTCATGCCGCCTTGTGTTATAATCATAGCCTTGTCTACTTTCGCTCCTCTGTGCCCTGTTTCACCCGGGGAGTTGTGCATAGCAGTGCATAACCTCGATTCATCCAAACTAGGAAACCCGTACGCCGGCATTGAAAAAAAATGCAGTACCTCATTTTTTAGGTCTCACCTATACAATAATGTCTTATTGGTTATATATAAGGTAACAAAAATGCTTATAACTTTTTTTTATTGTCACTTTTCAACATGCTGCACAGCATCCACGATGCTCTACATCATATCTTAAAGACATTGGCAAAGCCAATATCCCTGCCTAAACACTTAAAAGGTCCCAAAAGTGAGACATATTGGCTAAGCCAATGCTTGGTGATTCTTGTGTTCTCTCTGACATGTGATACCTTCTCTTATTCATGTGGTTAAAAAGTAAAATTATCCAATTAATTACCCAAACATTTTTGTGGGCTGGAGATCCTCAGCATAGGGGCGCTGCTCCTATTAAAAGGCTACAGCTGGAATAAATGTGTGCGTATGAGTATTTTTGCTGAGCTGGTTTTAGTTCTCAATGACCAGAAAGCTGTTTTTGTGTTTGTCCGTTCCCTGTAGCACAGCCTTTTAAACATGCTTTTGCTGGTGTGTGTCCTTCCACTGCTCACATTTAGGGAACTGCTTTGTTTCTTTTCTATTAAACACTCTATGAGAGTGCATGTGTTTTCTCTCTTTTGTGATAAATACCATACGCTAATATCCACATCCATTGCCCATCCCTCACCTGCTCTTCATCTACTGCTACACTACTCACTTACTCCTTGTCCTTCAAATACAGTAATATCTGAGTGTCCAGTTGCTGCTGGTTGCTGCTCCTTTCCATCCATCTTTTCTAATGACTTTGTGTTTATGGAGCACAAAAAATAGGTTGATGTAGTTATCAGTGCTTCTTTTGACAGGTCACATTAGGCACCCGCGCCTGAAATGTGTGTGCAATTACTATGCTTCCTGTGTGCCCTTTTCCCCGCTTATGTCAATGTAGTTAGTTCCCATGAGAGGAGTACCACCTGGTATTTACTGCGGAATGCACAAAACAGAAAAATCTATGGTATCATGCACTGAATACAACACACAAGGGCCGATTATGACTTTGGTGGACAGAAAAGCCCATCCGCCGAAGTCCCGGCGGGCAGGTTACTGCCAGTACAGCTGCCTCCCTGCGGGCCCCATTACGAGTGTTCCGCTGGGTCAGTGGGTGGAAACACAGTTTCTGACCACTGGCCCAGCCGGAAACGGCCTGCGGCATTGTCTCCACCTCATAATAGAGCTGGCGGCAATGCTGTAGTGTGTACGGTGCACCAGCGTGCAGACAGTGAACATCGCGATGGGGCTGGCCAGGTGGCCCCTGCACTGCTCATGCCAAGTGCATTGGCAGTGCAGGGGCCCCCTGCGCCCCGTCTCCACCAATTGTTTCATAGGGGTGCTACCGCCATGAAAACTTCCAGTCCATCCTGTGGCAGTAAAGTGGCGGTGCTGGTGGTCCGACCGTGGCACTACCACCACAGTCGTAATGTGGCGGTCAGTTCGCCACATTGGCGGCGATCCGACTGCCACTGCGACCCTGGCGGTCTTAAGACCACCAGGGTCGTAATGAGGGCCACATTGTCAACGTGTGGTCAAGTGCTTCTTTCTTCCAACCTCGTGCGTCTTCATGATTCGTTTCAGCTAGGTTGTTTGAACCATTCCCTTGAAATTTTCTTTTAGAATGATAAAAGCTACCTCAGTGAAAAATATCAGAAATCTTTTGTGTATTCAGTACATTTACGAGATGATGAATTTAATATGTGATGATTCAGAGCACAATTGAAATCTAAAGTAGTCACTCATGCATTGCAATGCAAACTCTCCATAAGAGGTGGAAGAATAGTCAAAATAGCCAATAACATGAGGTCAGAGAGTAATACTTCTTTGGGGGAAACACTCTGTGTGCACTTTAAGGGATCGGGAATCATGGGTCTAGCTGCGCAGTGAAGCCACACATAAGAATATTGTCTTCAGGAGCCTAAGGTTCGTTGTTGTGTTTACAGATCCTACAAACAAGTGTCTGTGCCTCACACAAAACACATTGATTGTCACAAAGATACCCATTCTAAAATGTTTGTCCTAAGATGAATGCAGTGCTTTCAAATGACTCTATATGGAATCTGGGCCATTCCAATAACTCCCTGAAAAGTTCCTGGATTGTCCACGGTGGGCCCATTTTCTTGCTCGATTAATAGAAGGTTTTCAATTACTCCTGCCTCTGGTGACCATGGAGCAGTATTTACCATCAGTGATGTCTGCATTACCGGGTTGAACTATTCACACAACCTAGAGGACGTATTAGTGATGAGCTTGACTTATGGCAGTAATAGCAGGATTGGCCAATGCATAAGAAGCTACTTTTCAAAGACTTTTTAGCAGTATGCACCTCTGTTGATTCACACTGCTTTAATAATCTGACTCGTGTGCTGGAACCAAGAATTCCTTCTAAAGGTAAAAAACGGTGGTGTCACTCATATATATCATAGTTTGAAACGGTTCCACGTACAAGTGCTTAGCCACTAAAAGTAGATCTTGTACAGGTTAGCAGGTCAGGTTGTTTCATGTAAAGGATCTTTTCATGAACTTGAACTCTAAATTGATGGGCATTACTCAGCTGTACAGGAGGGAGCTTGGAGAAAGGCATCAGCCATGCAATAAACACCAGGAGAATAATACTTACAAGATTAGGCAGTCTAGGCCAGATCTGAAATGTGCACCTCTCCATTGCATGTGTCCAAATATATAATGTTAGTGTGGTAGCCTGTATAGATTGAGTCCCAGTACATTGGTTGGCTTCCAGGTGCCAACCCGTGGCACAGGCAGTCCAAATTGTCATCCAATGATGAGATAACAAGTAATAATTGTAAAGAAAAGCCCAGTACTTTTTCCCACCTCCCAGTCCTAATCTGGTTTATTGACGTAAATATTTGATTTTGTGAACTAGTTGTCACTATGTCTATGGACAGCAAGGAGGACACAGCAGGTCAAAGTTGATAAACAGACTTTGCAGTTGTCTTTCTGAGACCGTGGATATTAATGCATTCAACCAGTCCCTGCCAACAAAAAAAGCATCCAGCCATAGTAGGACATCCGATTACCTGTCTGCTTCAACATATTTCTCTCTCAAATTAAATGGGAATGACACCCCTAGGAGAGGTGTCCTAGAGGCTCAAAACACATCTGGCTACCATAACGTAGTTGCTCTCTGAATTATGGAGTAATTCTTTACTACATTCTGTATGTGTTGTTTTGTGACTTGGCAGCATTGTTTACTGCACATTACTGCACCACACAGGATTTTACATATCTAAATTTGGCTCTGTTTCACAAACCATAGACTGGCCAGTCCACCTTCCAACACTGCATGCCAAGATAGGGAAAGGATGGGCGAAGGCAAAGCTGTCACTCATGGTGACGAGAACCAGTGCAGTAAAAAATACATTCTGGAATTATTTGTGTATTTTCCTCTCAGGGAGATATGGGGGCAACGGGCATTCATGCCTAGTCACACACAGATGGCCCAGTACTGTTTGACTGTAGAGTTTCAAGCTACAAATCTTGAGTATTTGTTTAATACCCACCCCCCCCCCCCCCACACACACACACACACACTCACAGATGAACCAAAGCCTGAGGAAATTCTGTCTGTAACACCCCACATTTCCTTCAGTTTTTCTTTTCTGAACACATAACACCAGGGTCATGTTTTACATAAACAAGGAAAGGCGCAGTGCTTGCCAGGGTATATGGTAGCAGCTGAGGTGTGGAACAAGCAGTAGTAATGTGATCTTCCTGTCAGTGGCGCACCTGGCAGCCGTGGTGCTGATCTGGGCATCTCAGGGGAGCTGACGCAGTATGTAGTTAAGCTGCAGTTCCAATGCTAGGTGTGCCAACCCTTGACTGACCTGCACCCACATTAAGCAGAAGCGGCTACCTATGTTATTGTTAGGCAGGTAACAATGATCCCTTGATGGGACCTGCTGCTGGATTGCTTGTTTTAAGTTCTGAGAGCCTTTCAGCTGTTCTGTAACAGTTACAAAGATCTGAAGAAGTTTACCAGAGCTCTGAGCACCACCACAAATATGGTAATTGGAATTTTGATGGCATCAGATTAGGCTGAAAGATCTGCGACCGTTGTCTTGGGTTGTGGATTTGTGATTGCATCAAATTAGGCTGAAAGATCTGCGACTGTTGTCTTGGGTTGAATGTTCACTTCTAGTTTATTCCACGACAAAAATGTTGGGCTCTAATGTCCTCTTCCGTTCCTCAGCTTCACTTTAGACCTAGAGTACAGAAATTCCAGACACGAGGCATCCACGTCAGCACTCCATCTTCTGATCATAACCAGTTGCAGACAACCCAACTGGCTTAAAAAATTAAGAAATGCTTTGAATGAGCTTTGTTCAGTTCATCCTCAGACAAGATCCTACTAAGTAGAAGGGCATAATGGCCCTGAAGATTGTCTCGCCATGTTCATCCTGTCATTCAAGGAAGGATACGCTAAAGTATGAGCTTTGATATGTTGCAACATGACGTACTTTATTCTCGGTTCAAACACACCAGGGTGAGCCTTCTTGTTCGCCTTCTTTTGCTTTATGAAGTTGTGTCAGGTGTGGACTCTGGCATTTAACAAGCAGCAAGGATCTTCGAAGAATGAGGAAGGAGGGTAAAAGAAAGCTTACTACAGCCTTTTAATTTGTGAACACACCCTCTCGAACAGGCTAAAGTTGACTGGAATTAACATTTTTCTGCCAGACATACAGGAGCTGAGTATAGTGCAAGGAGAAGTGACCCCCCAATTTAGAGGCCTGAGGGAATCACAAAAGAGAAGAAGAGAGGTGCAAGAACTGAATAGCAAAGGAAACGGTAAGGCCATTTATGTGATTCAGGATTAGATGATTGGGCGATCCCAGTGTTTAAAGGTGCTCATGCAAGGATATTCACAATTAAAAATCCGCATGAATGATGCACTAGGCCACCAAGTCCAGCCATGTTGCCTTAGACTCAACTACTCAGCACATGATCAATACGATACAACTGAGTGTCTGCAAAAAGCTGCAAAATCAGACCCGCCTGTGAGGCTCCCATGCTCAGGAAATCCACATCTCAGAGAAACAGGCATCAATGATGAGAGACAGACATCGCATTTCACATGCGCTCAGCATACTGCCTCACAAGCCCTGTGCTTCGGTTATGTAGAAGCACAGTCTTTATCAATTACATGAATTAAGAAACTCTCAGAATCACTTGATGACCTAATTTATTTTCCTTTAAAGGCAGAGCTCAGTTATGCTCTTGACTCAGGAGAATTCATATTTAGTTCAATTATCTTGTTTAAGATGAAGCATTAATTAGATTTTGCATTTATAGAAGCGAAATGGCGACAGGACCCAATGATTTTCAATTGCAAAGACTCCTACAGCATCTGCAGAGATCATGTTGTGCACATTTTGTTTATTTGCAGGAGGGACGGGGATGTCCTTTCACATGAAATTCTAGTAGTTACGCAGAAGCGAAGGTGGCTGTCTTTATTCCTAAATAACTGGAACAGATGAGACTGTCATTTTAAACCCAGAGACCACTTTGTCGTCAAGGACAGGTTTGGCATCTTTGAGCATCATGCAGTCATCAAGAATTACATTGTGATCCTGTCCTTCTGTCCTTCATCTTCCCTGCCTCCCTCCCTAGAGCCACTTTTGTACGGCTAACTCTCTTTTTTTGGTTGCTTGCCGGCTCAAGAATGAAGAGGTTTAATGATTGGTTGGCTGCTGGGCTAGTATGAGTCAATAAAACTGCATGATGAAACCAGGCAGTAGTTGCTGAATATGACTTTAACCTTTTCAAAGCGTGCTTGCTGCCTTCCTCCCACTGACTATCATAAATTGCATATGGGGACACCTGACTAAACTTTGGCTCGCTAAACAATTTATGAAGAGAAAATAATACAAAATTAAACTTGTAAAACATATCAGAGATAATTTGGGCCTTGTGGGGTCTGTTTAAGAATGATGTAGCAATGCTGCTGTCGCTGTAGAGGCGGCTAATCTAGTCACTTGCATCACAACAAAGGGAAGTTTACTCCTCCCATCCTGCCTGTCAGTGGAAAGAAAGGCCTGTGACTATGACTGCAGAATAGCATACAGCTGCTGTCACAGCACGAGGACGTTTACTCCACAATAATATACATTGGGTGTCTGTGAACAATACCCGTGGTTTCACAACAGCACACAGTTGCTGTGAGAGCACGTGGCATGTGACAACACAATAACATTCAGCGTGTGTCTGCGTTACTGCAACCTAATTTACAACAGTTGTGAATGCACAACACCTGTGACTCCAGAATAACATACAAGGGTTGTCAATGCACAACTGTGGCTCCACAATTGCACACAATGCATGCCAAAGCATGAGGCATGCGACTCCACAGTCATATTCAGTGAGTGTTGGTACACAAGGCCTCTGAATCCACAGTAATATACAGTGGGTGTTGGTGCAGAATGCCTGTGACCCCACACTAATATTCAGTTTGTGTTGGTGCACAACAGTGGGTGTCGATGCACACACAAGGCCTGTGATTCCACAATAACATAGAACGAGTGTCAGTGCACAAGGCCTGTGAGTCCATAATAACCTACAGTGGGCGTCAATGCACAGTGTCAGTGACTCCATGATAACATAGGGTGAGTGTCAGTGCACGAGACCTGTGGCTCCACAATGCGGTAGAATGGACGTAAATGCACAAGGCCAGTGACTCCACAACAACCCAAGAATGCTTTTTTATGATTGGTTAGTGTTAAGCTCCAGATCATACTATTGAGTTGTGAATAGTATTTGCTAACACCCTTTGGGCGGAGAAACTCCAAACTGGCACAAGTACAAAGAAATCTGTAGAAACCGCGAGAAATGTTAAATCTGTAGAAGTAAAAACTAAAAGAAAAATGCAGGGACGATTGTGAAAATGTTTAGCGCTTATCAGTTTCATGCCACATGCCTGCCACAACAAAATGCGTTCATTTTATATTTGTTAATACTCGTGAATGTTGCAGCACATATGGTGTGCGGCTCTCCTGGTGAAGTGTTTTCTCACCCACACTCAAGTGCGCCCTGATGTTAAAGGCTCTTTACGGTGCGTGGGCTGTCCATGCTGCAGCCCTCCTCAGCGTGTTCGTGCCCCCAAGACTACACACATATTCAGTCATAGAGGGTAGGAGGGAGCTTGCACGAGTAACTTAAAGTGGAGTTACTCATTCAGACTATTAGCCACTACGCTGAGCTACTTAACGATAAAATCGTCACCTAGTCTTACTTGCTGGTAACATGTGCAGGTTCTGCGTCAAAATTAAGAATGAGAAAGAAAATTTGTTTGAATTTTTAAAACTCCCAACACTGCCGGGAGTTTGTAAAATGTGCCGCAGGTTTCATAATTTTCCGAAACTGTAAGAAATGAAGTAATCCGTATCAGGAGAGCGTTTTGAATGTATATACAGACATGTATATACACAGATTTTCGGTGAAGTTGCCCGACTCAATGCTTGATGCAATATTAGTGACAGCCTATTGGGCGCAGGGTCGGACGGCGCGGACAGCTGGGGGCTCTCAGTGCTGTGTTACCTTGTGCACATCAAGCAGTCTGTGTTTCCTGGCTGATGGGAGACAGGCCCCTCCGAGCGCACCGTAATGCTAATCTGGGGTCCTGCGCGCTGACCCGTGCCTAACATCCTACAAGTCACATGAAGCCAGGACGGATTCCTGGGCTCAGGCTGGCAATGCTTCAGTTATCTACAAATAAACACCATTAATTGCTTTTAGAGTGTATCATGCAGGGCCTACATAACGAGCTGCTCGTTAATGTATTTGTGCCTGGGCCCCGCGTGGATCCGGAAGTGGAGAGGTATTTAGAATAAGCGAGCAGCCTCCCAGAAAGGGAGGGGGAGCTGTCAGTGGTGGAAAGCATCATTTGATGCTCTTGTCCCCGGTGACCTTGCTGCAAGGATGCGCCGGGGCCCGATGAAATGAAGCTGCACATGCCTCCTGATCTCGGCTCTGCCCTAATGAAAGGCGCAGGCGGCCACAGTGGGTAGATCAAGCCGAAAGGGAGACGCGGGTTCGCCGCCCAGACTCCTCGGGCCACTGTTTCCGTGGTTGAAATGCCGTAGAATGCGCTTGTCAGTTTACGTGAGTCTGCAGGGCTGAACCGACACCGCGGCAACGCAACCAGAGGAAATATATCATGTTTGTAAAGGACACTCAGTCCCGCTGTTTAAATGCAAGGAAGGGAAATTGTGGGTACAAATTACTCAAGGGGCACCTGCCCTACTGGAAATAGTGCGGGTGGGTGTCTGGCATCAGGTTCACTTTGTTCTTTTTGCGGTATGTGTCTTTGCTTTACAACAAAACGTACCTACTCATCCCAGCCAGAGGAGGCAGCCGTAGAGAAGGGCGCCAAGTTGGTCTGGCAGGGTGCAACACATTGCTGGGTAAGGGAACCGAAGGCAAGAGCAATAATTTGCAATATTAATCTATCACTAGCACTGGTTAATTTATTTTGGTACCTGATGGCATTCATTTGTATTTCCAAAAAATGTATTCACTTATTTGTGTACCTATAGGTATGCATGCCTGGTTTGCGATAGATACAACAATACATCCACACATTGAGGGATGGAGTTGTGTATATGAGTAGAGAAATGGGGAAAAAGGAGGGATGGACGGATGAGTGGGCGTGTAGGCACGCTGTTGATGTGGGTGTGTGGGGTTCAGTTTAGTTTGGTGGATGATTGGGTATATATGTGTAGCTAAAACATTCCCCACTGAGTAATTATATCTGAATCCCAGTTTCCACAGGAAAATAGTTTTTTGTTTTGCTAATAACTTTGGCACGTTTGATAAATCTTCACAAAACTTTCCAAAACAAAGTTGATCCAGCACAACTCATTCCTGGACAGTTTCAGTGTGATCTAACAAGTGGCATCCTGAGAAAAATAATAGGTCCCAAAACAATTTTGCCACTATGCAGTTTCCCTAGGGAAGATTAGACATTGATATAGAAAAAATGTCTGAACTGAATCACACCCCATATGACAGAAAGCTAGATATTTATCCGAAAAGCACACTTTTTGTAAAATAGTGTAAATCAGCTGAGCAGCTTTAGAGAAATTAAGGTTAAAACTTATAGATGATATTGCAGCGGGACTTCCGCAGGACCAAAGACACCTTTGAAACTAGCCAGTTATACGGAACTGACATAAATTTAACAATCACCACTGTGTTACACTACATATGACATCACATATTACATCACTGATGACATCTGAAATGTTTGACAGCCTAAGTTATACTTATGACAGTTATGCATAGCTGGATTTTTTTTTTAAGTGGTAGTGCTTTTTCAGTGAATTTCAGTTTTTTTTTAACGTAAGTTAAGATATTGCTACCTTCTTCATGCATAACCCTACTTTACCCTTTCTTTGTTTGTTTTCAGTAAAACATATATACATATACAAGTACATAATTTCCACTTCTATAATGTTGCATGCAATTCCAACAACCTTCAGGTAATGCATATAGATCACCGTTTTCTAATCAAAGTCCACCAAAGCTTGGTCAGTGAATATGTGCATCATGTTATCTCATAAATAACAAAAGCAGTGCTTGTCTGATAGTCTTTAAAACAACTATCACGTTAAGAGTTGTGCTCAAGGACAGAAAGTGATTTTATCTCAAACCTTACAGGCAGGATTATCAAACAGATGAACGATTATGATGTGAAACAAACCAAAAATACATGTCTTTTTTCTTTTCAGAGGATGCAATTTGAGGCCCAGACTATCCGCGGGAATGTGTGGGATTTAGAAGTGCAGGAAAAGCCTGCATCTTTCTGTGGAGACGATGAGGTAGTCTAATTTACTTTGTTATTTCATTTTGCAATCATCTGCTCATATACAACTTGATTAAAAGGCATTTAAAATTGCAAATCATGGTTTTTACATTAATCCAGTTGTTAACAAAGTATGGTTTGCACATGAGCCTGTCTACCTCCAGGGTGAAAAACAGTGAAACTGGCCAAGTGGTAGCCCCCAGATGTGACCCAAGACCCACTAAACACTCATCACTGAACTCTCCCCTCCCTTGTCAAAAACCCAATGGTTGGGAAAGAATAGTTCTTGGGTGAGAATATTCTAAAGTTTGTGGATAATGAATTATGTTTTCCAGAGCACCAGGAACACAAGGCACAACAGTGTGAAAATAAAGATCCTCCCCCCCCAAATGACATTTCTCACTGACCTATCTCTGTGGAAATATCTCAGGAGACTAGCTCCTTAAGGGGCAAGGGTAAGGCAGTGCATTGGTAAAAAGAAGTTCCCCTTTTGTACCCCTTAATGAGGTATGTAGTAACGAGTGCACGCAGGCCCTCGCTGTGTGAATGGAGATGCCATGATGCTGCCCCTACGTGTTCTCCCCTTGCATTAGACATGGATTACCATTGTACTTAAAAATGCAGATTAATTTAAAAACAGCAGTTCATTATATGTATCCTCAAACTGACTGACTTTTCGGTTGTTCAGTTTTAAAAAGGACTACCATTTAGCAAAAATCTTTTTACAGAGCCACCATCTTCCATGCGCTTTCCCATGAGTGATTTTCACCATTTTAGTTCCAAAAAAGGAGCTACATAACCGTGTTATTGTGTCACAAAGAGTGGAATCCCACACCAGTGCTGGCCACTTATGACCTCCTTCTGGCCATTGACGCAGAACTCCTCGTGCCAGAGTGGCACCCGCGCACTCACTTCTGCTAGGATCATCTCTCCCACTTTTCTGGGACAGAAGGGCGGCAGGCCGATGGGGTTAATTACTAACTTTATAGAAAGAATGCCCTTCCCTGCATCTCAAAACACTGGAAGTAGGGCCATGGTGGGATGGTGGGGATATGCTGTGGCAGGTGTAACATATAGCTTTGTTTGATTTTCATTGAAAGTTCTATTTAAAGACTATCGCTAATGGACATTTTGAAAAGTGTCCCAAAGAAACAGGAACAACTAGGCGCACATTCTAATTATGCATGTTTAGATGAGTTGAAGACAGTCTGGATGTGAGTGCCGGACAGTAAACCATCCAGTCAAGGCTACATCACATTGCCCTGTACCCCCAACTCCAGGTGGAAGTCAAGGTGCCAATTTCCAGCGGTGATTTGTCTTCACAGTGTATACTGCTGAAGTGTACTTTTTCACAAAAGTATTCACTAGTTGAAAATGTTCCTGCCTCGTTGGCTTTTCAATATTCCGGCCATACCTCCAAAGAAGTTATAGACTTCAGGCCTCATTTAGAGTTTGGCGAATGGGATACTCTCTCACAAACTTGGTGGATGTCCCATCTGCCTTTATAGTGCATTATAGTAGTATGTAAAAGTGCCCGTGTAATATGTCAGACAGAATACCTGCCATGTTAGTAACAGAGCATCCCATCTGCCAAACTCCAAATAAGGCCATTTGTTCTTTGTTCCACATTCTTGACAAGGAATGTAGTTTCCTTAAAAACCTATAGGAAACGGTTGTAACATCACAGCCTTTTGATCGTCTCCTCCATTTTATGAAATCCCATCTCTGGCTTAAAGTCCACTATGTAAGAGTTCTACACATTAGCTCAACAGCACAAGACTTTTGACCTCACTGATCAGCCTTCATGCTGAAAGCGGGTCAAAGAACCTGCTACCAGAACTAGCCAAAACGAAACCACATTCACGTTTCTAAGATCTGTAATCAGGTTGGTTATTTCACAGATCTAATAAAACAATGTACAACTGTTTCAAGGAGCCACATGAGGCCACAGGTGAAACCTCCAAACGAAGACCCTACTGAAGGTCTGACACATTCTCCTGCTGGTACCTTTCCCGACTTCGAGGTGACGAAGCATGTGAGCTTGAAATGTGGGTAGCTTGGGCGGCTCCAACCTGTCTTTGGTTGCCCAGATGAGTACAGCTTCCTGGTGCACGCTTTCATATTGTCCACACTGGATTATGCATATAGAAGTTATGATTTATTTATTTACAGCTAGTTATTTATAAAGCATGAACCACATGCAAGGCCAACAGAGTGCTTTATATAGAACTGAAAAGCGATACATTTTACATGTAACAAATAAGAGAACAGAAGACTCTGGGAGTGTCTAGGAGTGAGGGAAACTGTAGTCTGGAAAATCATGCAATCAGATAATTTAGGACTTTTCCTGAAGGTTTGAGTTCAGTCTAATTGATTTAGGGATGAGGTTCGAGAGTCTAGAGAACAAGCAGGAGAAGACTTGGATTTTCTGTGGAGGATCTCCCTGGCCACACTTCTAGATGGATACAACAAACCCAGATTGTTTATTAGGTTAGACAAATTTGTCATTGATGTTGAGTTATCAATTTTTCCTTCAAATTTTAGTGCTGCCAGCCAAGGTTCATCCTCCAGTCTTGGACTCACAGCAGAATTATAATTTCAAAGTTTAAGCTCATTAATCAGGAAGAAGATACTTCTGATTTCAAGCTGCACAGCTGTCTGACTTTGTCCTACTTCTTCAAAGAAAGAGACCCAACCGCCTGAAATTTTAAACGCCTTTAAAGAAAGTATCTAATTCACAAAGCTGTTTGCCTAGGTATGTTTAGCTTACACATGTAAATAGCCTTTTATGTGAGTGCAAAACCCAGTTGTGGATTTCTGAAAAGTTTATTTTGCACTAATATATGGATTTACTCATACAAAGTATTTTGTGTGACCAAATCTACTCACATGTTCACGGAGTAGGCATTAGAGGGTGGACATGCGGTATGAGTTTTTAAAGTGCGTAATCACTGCCATTGTTGATTTTCTAGTGCAAAAATAAACAGATGTATATTTTCACACAAGAAGAATAGATTCTTTAAAAATGTCCAGGTTTTTCCCTGGTAATGCGTGGCTCCTTCAAATTACAATAGTTGGGTAAAATTGCACAGTAGTAGAAGAATATGAGTTTAATCTATCGTTTTGAAAATTCCTGAAGACAATAAATCTGCAGGTGCTGCTAAAATACATTCTTCCGGAATCCAGCCCCTCCACTTTTGTCCACTAATATACCTCTGATTAGGTAACAGAAGCGATAAATTGCTAGTCTTTTTTCCTCAGCCTTACGTACAGAGTCTGGATCACCTCTGGGTGATTCGACACTCCTCATAAAGTTTTAACATTATTCCACCGCCATGCAAAGGCTGGTGGAGATGGGGTGCCAGGGGCCCCTGCACTGCCCATGCACTTGACATGGGCAGTGCAGGGGCCCCCATGGATAGCCCCGTTGCGCTTCAGCGCGACAGGTGCTAGGGCACCCAGCACCCTGCAACATTGTCGCCAGCTTGATTACGAGCCGACGTCAATGTTGTGGCCTGTTTTCCACTGGGCCACCGGGCGAAAACGCCTCTGCCACCCGTCAAACTCTTAATAAGGCCTTCAGTCTTCAATCACAGCATCCACAAACACCCTCCTCTTCTTTTTGCCATTTACACTCAACTATAAATTTTGCAGCATTAATTCTTTTCTGGATTCACTTGATGTGCATGCATTATTAAGCCATCTAGTAGTTGTGTCCGGAAAGTTGTATTCTATTTTTTTCTTTGGGGCATCGTCGACCACCATTTGGTGCTTAGTCTGTCCTCTTTGTGGTCTGAGACAGCGCCTCGGAAGTTCCTGTGCGTGAGTTCTAGCTTCAATTTATTTTTTCTGCCGTTGGATCTGGAAGCACGATGGAGGAGCTCCGATTTTTTTTTTTAAATACATATTTTTTAAACCTTTTTTTCAGAAAGGAAGGAAAATTAAGACTACGTCGAAAGAGATAGCGAGAGGAGAAGAGAGACCGCAGAAAAACACCCGCAGACCCAGTCGGGGACACCAGACAAGGGAATCAAACTCACCACCGGCGGAGAATGAAGACGGAGGTGTCAAATAAAGGCCATGCAAAATACTCTTTTTATCTTTTGCCCAAAATGCCACCAGAAGTTCGAAAAAAGGGAGCCCACGAGGTCTGCAACTTTTGCTTGCCCAAAGACCACACTGATGAGGCCTGCACAGAATTCATGCTGAAAACTCTAAAGATACGATGCAGGCAAAGCCTGGAACTCAACACCATGTCCCAGAAGAAAGAGTCACCCCGGCACCTACATCTCTCGAGCGAAGACGAAGAGAACATGGAGGAGACCAAAACAGCGAGAGGGGGAGACTCAGACGTCGTAGTATTTGAGCCACAAACGGAGAAAGTCCAACCACAAAAGAAGGCGTCGAAGGTTGCCGAAAAGAGGAAGGTAAGACCATTGAAAAGCTCGGACCCTAAGACCTCAGACAAAACAACAAAAGCAACCTCTGCGCTGAAAACAGCAGTGACCGAAGGTCAGCAAATATAGAAAGAGCTGAGCAGATCCCGACCAGAGGATTCCAAAGGACAGAAGGCAGCATCGAAAGAACCAATGGAAGACCCCGAATGCGAGAGACAAGGCCAGAGCATCGAAGATGCCCGAACGCACAGCCCCAAAAAGGAAAGCTTTGACGTCGGACGAGGCAGACCTCGAAAGAAAGAAGAGAAAGCTCGAAGCAAAAATGGCCGCTCTCATCCAGAGAAGGAATGAATTTGACGATTCCTTGGAAAAATTCCGCATCCCAGTGAAACCCCCGACAACTCCGGATGCAGAGTAGGCCGAATCAGTGCTGGAGGCACCAGCAACCCCTGAAACACACAAGGAAGAACAGGAAGAGTTCTGTGAGACAGACGATGGTGAGTACGCTCAAGACTTTGACCATTTCAGCCATTTCGAGGACACATGGCAGGATCTCGACATCGATTCACCTGAAGAGAGTATAGATAGCTACCCATCAAGGTCATCGCCACTGGATGGCCAGGTCTTGTACGACAGCCTGGTGAAAATGGGTGCAAACACATATGGGGTACATCTGGAAGAAGAGGAGAAGGAGGAATCATGCTTCCTCCTAGAAGCACTACTGCCACCCCAAAAGGGAAACCTTTACTTGCCCATGCTGCCCAGCATCCTAGATCAGGGTATGGAGGCCTTTAGGAAACCAGCTAACGCTAGGGGACTCACGTCCAAAGTGAAGAAAAAATACAGACACTCCACGCAGGACCCTAAATACATCAAAAGCAATGTCCCCGCAGACTCAATTATTGTGACCATTGTGAGGAAGAGTAACAACGCGCCCACCTCCACGGGTCCACCATCTAAGAAAGAGAGTAAGAGGTTGGACCTGGTGGGAAGGAAAATGGAAAGGTAGGCCACCATATAATGGAGGATAGCCAACTCCAGTGCCCTCATGAACCACTATGGACAGTAGCAGTGGTAGGAAATTGAAGACCTCATGCTACACCTCCCCGAGGATTACAAAAAGAGAGCAAAGGCAATCAGTCAGGAGGGGAAGGGCATCGTAAATACATGCCTAAAGTCAGCACTAGATGCAGCAGATATGGGTCAGCAACAGGCAGTGGATGACACCCTGCAACAAATAACAAGCATTTGCAATGCAACGGGTCTCGCATTTCTCAGATTTAGAGCTATTAGCAGTAAACTCCCAACCGGACTTTTCTTGCCACATTAAATGGAAAAAAAGAGCGCGATTGCACTGCTACAGTTCACTCGTAGTGAAACCTGTTGGCAAAAGTGCTATTATTTACGGAACCGGCAAAAGTGCAATTAACTATGTAACAGGGTCGATGTCATGCAAAGCGCTCAACTTCTGCCAAGCGAGATCGTGCTGCGAAAAAAGATAAAAAGTAGTCCGCAAACCGGACAGAAAACAGCAAGCCTCATATGTTTTCAGTACTTGGTCGCTGTGCTCAAGAAGGGCTAACAACCAGAAAAGGCATGACATATGCATGCCTTTCACTAATGAAAGCAAGCAGATTTTAAAAGGCGAGCCCATGAACCAATGAAAGACACTGATGTGACATGGACGGGGCTCCCAGCCTTTTTCTAACTACTAAAGCGTCTCGCAAGCGACACACATGCGCAAGCTCGACCCTAAAAAAGGACAATAAAACGACAAGAGCAAAGGGAGATCTAAAGTTCAGCGGCACACATAAAAGGGGCACCACCATAGAAGACCCACAGGCAGAATGCCTTTTAATACAGGACAGCAACAAATCCAGCAAAGGGTTCTTTCTTCCAAACCACACAAAATGCATCCCTACCTACAATGGCAGCATCCAGCAAGTCAGCCTTTTCGAGGATGCGCAAGAGGAAGAGGACCCCCCCGCGGGGCAGGGGATCTTCAAACAAGTGACTGTCAGGTCAAGGACGCCCAACACATAACACCAGCGGGGTGCAGAATCAAGGGGTTCCTCCAGGAATGGAGAAACATCACCACAGACAAATGGAACCTAAACATCAGCCGGTATGGATACTGCAGAGAACTGAACAAGCAACCCCCACAAAGACCCCCACAGGTGAGGTCGTTCAAAGGGAAAGAACTGTAGCAACTCAGAACACAGTGGAAAGAACTACTGTTAAAAAGAGCGTTAGAACTCGTGCCAGCTCAAGAGAGGTGTACAGGGAACTATTCACCATATTTTCTAGTGCTTAAACAAGATCTAACCTTAAGGTCAATCCTAGACCTCAGGTTCGTAAACAAAGTCATACGAACGCAAAGCTTCAAGATGACAAGCTTACAAGAAGTAATCCAACTACTGCAGGAGGAAGATTACATGGCTACCCTGGGCCTAAAGGATGCATACCTATATATTCCCATGAACCAAGGTCACAAGAAATATCCCTGGTTCCTGTTAAACAAGGAATACTACCAATTCACAGTGCTGCCCTTCGGCATAAATTCTGCACCAAGAGTCTACCAAGTTTATTTCTGCAGTAGCAGCACACTTGAGAAGGCAGGGGATCCACGTTTACCCATACTTGGATGACTGGCTTATAAAGGCGCAATCAAGGAGCAAATCCAAGAGAAACATTACTGCTCCTAGGGTTTACAGTAAACCAGAAGAAATCACCTCAGCCAGAACAGGTAAGGTGTTCCTAGGAGCCGCACTGGACTCCAGGAGGGCAAGGGCGAACCCTGTCCA
This sequence comes from Pleurodeles waltl, assembly GCF_031143425.1. Lineage (NCBI taxonomy): Eukaryota > Metazoa > Chordata > Amphibia > Caudata > Salamandridae > Pleurodeles > Pleurodeles waltl. The sequence goes on along the minus strand of NC_090438.1, from coordinate 203,234,148 downwards.
GAAGAGGGTAGGAGCCATAGAGAAACAAGCTCACGTATACCAGAGGGGTCAGTCTCTGACAGTGAGGACTGTCATGAAGATTATGGGCATGATGGCATCATTGATACCACTGATCCCTCATGCAAGATTACACATGCGGCCCATCCAGGAATGGATCTGCAGCAAATGGTCACAAGCCACAGGGAGCTAGGAGGATCTAGTGGTTGTCACAACAAAAGTACAAAGAGTGATACAGTTGTGGAACACAGCAAACATGAGCATAGGGAGAGCTTTCAAGACACCAGGTCCAACAGTGACCATTACTTCGGATGCATCACACAAGGGTTAGGGAGCTCACTTCGGCCTATGGAGTGGCTCGGATGCAGTAAAACACATCAGCTACCTAGAACTGAAAGCAGTCTTCCTAGCCCTGAAAGCCTTCCAGGCACACTTGACTGGCAGAACAGTTCTGATACAGACAGACAATACAACCACCATGTTCTACCTGAACAAACAAGGGGGAACAAAAGCTTTCACCCTGTCAAAGCTAGCCCAAGACATCTGGCACTGGGCAATACAGCACCAAATAACTCTCCAACGATTCACCTACTAGGAGAATTCAACACAGTGGCAGACAAACTAAACAGAAAAGAGAACAGCTCACATGAGTGGGAACTAAAGCAAGAGGCCACCCAAAGGATTTTCAACACCTGCGGCACACCAAGCATAGATTTGTTTGCCACAGTAACAAACGCAAAATGCCAACACTCTGCCTCCAGGTTTCTACACCCCTGGTCAAAGGGGAATGCCCTGTCAATAAATTTATCAGGAAAATGTGTATACGCCTTTCCTCCAATACCCCTAATCGACGGGGTGCTGGAGAGGGCCAGACACTCAAAGAGCAAATCATCCTCATAACCCCACAATGGACAATGCAGGCCTGGTACTCAAATCTACTGGAAATGTCCAGGGGCAGATGATCTCACTGAAACCAGTGAAGGGCCTACTGACAAAACAACACAGGGACGTTTATCATCCAGAATCAGCCCCACTCCACTGAGCAGCTTGGCTCCAGAATACTTAGAATTCAGACACCTACAGCTCCCTCCAAGGACGATGGAAACCCTGAGGGAAGCAAGGAAACCAAACACACGAAAATGCTGCATCCTTAAATGGAAGAGATATATGCATTGGTACACAGACATCAATAAGATGGACTCAAGGACACACCAGAACACAGTACTAATATACCTCACCCACCTGTGAAACAGTGGCCTCAAATATGCTTCAGTAAGGGTACATCTGGCAGCAGTAGTGCATACACTAGGGGCACATGAGGTTCCAGCCTCTTTATTTCCACAGTAGTAAAGAGATTCCTAGAAGGATCAAAAAGAGTGGCACAACAGAGATCAGCACCACCACCATTGTGGAACCTGAACACAAGGTTAATGCAATTGATGGCAGAACTATTCGAACCCATCCACAAATCGGATCTAAAGTCCCTCTCCCTAAAGACAGCTTTCCTAATAGCAATCACATTGCTACGCAGTCAGCGAACTGCAAGCGGTAATGGTACAAGAACCTTACGTACAGAAATACGAAGACAAGGTGGCCCTCAGAACTAACGAACACTTCTTACAAAGGAAGTAACGCAGTTGCACGTTAGTCAAAGCATACTGCTACCACCTTTCTTCCAGGAGCCAAAAACGCAAGCCAAAAGAGCCCTCCACACTAAGGACGCTCAAAGGACCCTAATGTACTACCTACAGAAGACAAAATCATTTTGCAAGGGAAACCAGCTTTTCGTGTAATTTGCTAAAGCAAACAAGGGATTGCCAGTATCCAAGGCAACTACTGCCAGATGGATTGTTGCCACCATCCAAATCTGCTACGCAAAAGCGGGGAAACAGCTAACTACTAGACCCAGAGCACACTTAACCACAAAGGAGGGCGCCATACTGGCGTACCTGGCAAATGTACCTGTCAAGAAGGTCTGCATCTCAGCGACCTGGGCATCGCCACACACCTTCACAAAACACGACTGTGTGGACATTCAAATGAACGAAGAAGTGCATGTAGGACAGAAGGTACTACAACAACTCTTTGCCAACTGATACACATTTCACCACAGCCAGCCCAGAGGAGAGGAAACCACTGTATAATATAATGCACAGCATGTGAATCCAGAAAAGGATTCATGCTGCAAAACAACATGGTTTCTTACCTGTAGAACTAGTTTTGCAGCTTGAAGAGTTTTCGGGATTCTCATGCAATCCACCTACTTCCCCAGAAATGGGATAGGAAACAAACAAGCGGAGCAACAAAAAAAAAAGGGGGAAAAGGAAGAACAAAAGGAGGAAAAAGAAAAAAGAATCTGACGATGGAAAAAACACAACGCATTTAGAACTTGGCTGCTAGACTACTCCTACATGTAAAGCCACTAGCCCACATCTTCCCTGCCTTGAGGACCCTACATTGACCCTATACCTCTATCAGTCCATCCTCTATTTCCACATCTCCACTCTGTGACTCATCCTAAACCCATTCTACTGCTATGATCTCCAAAATAACCCTCCACGACTCTTCCCTCCTCTACCCCACCTGGCTCATCCCAAACATCAGTTTACTACTATGATCTCCCAAACAACCCTACTAAATTCTCCCTCATTTATCTATCCTTTTACTCATCCCAATCCCCATTTAACCACTATGATCTCCCTAAACCCTTTCTACAGACTCTTCCATCCTCCACCTCCTCTTTACTCATCCCAAGCCTCATCCTGCTACTATGATCTCCCAATGAACACTTCTGGATTCTTCCCTCCTCTATCCCTCCATTATTTTATTCAAACCAACTAACAGAATCACATGTCCTCCTCTCACATTAACACGTACCTCCCTATAATAATACTAATACTGTAGTCATATTGCCCAATAGTAATCCATTACTAATTCTTTAAAGTTCCGGAGTAGCGTGCTACTCGCCGAAAACCGATTCGACGCCTCTTCAGGGGCAGTAAGCACAATATCAATACAATTACAGTAACTGTTATTGATGGGTTTTGGAAGAGTGTCACATATTTTATAACATTTAAATAACCCAAATATTGCGGTATCAAGATCCAGAGCGTTTCTCCTACAAACATAGGCGACATACGATTGTAAACGTAACCAGTGCTAATATCTTGAACATGTGACGTGGCTGCGGCCTCGATGGCCAGCGTGGGCATCCCTCGAGAGAAGTTGTCGTTCTGTGTCACTGCTTCCATACAATAACAATAATGACTCTCTAACAATGCATGTTTAGGCGGTGGGAGGCTGGGCGAATACCCCATGTTCCTTCAGTTGAAAGATTTGCAGGATGTAAGAAAACAAGTGAATCGATGATTTTGCGCGAGCCCGTTTCCCGGCCGCCATGTCGCGCGGCTCGCGGCCTCTGCTATATTTGTCAGTCAGCTGTGTTAATCTTGTCACCGCTGCCATCAAAGGAGGAGGCTTCGCTTTGTTGTCGGGAGCCGAGCATGCTTGTGCTACAAGGACGAAGAAAAGCACAACTTGAAAGAGTTTTTTACAATAACATTTAACCATGGATCACTTACAGTCTTCAAACACTGCTCTCTCTTGAGCGGCGGCCCCGGAGATAAGCGCGGGAACTTGAGTGTGATAGTATTTCACATGGCGGCGAATCAAGCCAACGCAAGAGAGATGAAAAGGCCCCCGAGCCATATAAAGTTATTTTATCTTGGCCATACATCAAGTTAGGGCCAAATAGTAAAAGTCTCAGAGGGTTTCTTGACGTGAAAATATTAATTTTAACTGGAAAAGCAGAACTGAAGTGAAGGTGACATTTCAAACGGCATTCTCATACAAGCATTGGCAAAGTCAGTAGATCTTTTGTTGGCCACCGGCCTTTTATCTTTTTTATGTTGGTTTTGTTTAGTCATGGTTTTGGCAAAACTTTGTTGTTGGAGAGGGTGCTGGGCCCTCATTATCGTAAAGAAAACAAACACTGGATAAAGGCATAAATATTTGTTGCTTTCAAAATGCACGCTTTGCTATAGATGGCCCTGACACTAAAGGTCACTACTTTGTGTGTGGATGTGCACCCTGTGAAAGGGCGGAAGGCCCTCACTCACAGTCAGGGGTGTAGCTTGGTCAGTAAGGTTGGGCTGGTGTGAGCTTTAAATACCTTATAAGACAAGCACAGTGTATGAGACTGGCCTGTGGGGCAGTGGAATTGGACAGAAAGTGCAATATTTTGTAAAATAACCAATATTTTTTAGGACTTTCAAAACAGAAAGGGGGAGGGTGTGTATGTGTTTTTGTCTGTGTGTATGTAAAAAGACGTGGTGAAATCTTATAGATAACTCAACTCACCATACCCATACTCGAAAGCACTTGTCCCCATCTGTTTACCAGAAAAGGCATTTATTAGGGGGGGTGTAACACCCTCTCTCACCCCCCCCCCCGTGAAGATAAGCCCCTATTCACAGTGAAGCTAGCCAGTTGCTGAATTAGGCTGAACCATTGCACTATCCTGTAGGCGGTAGTTGGTGGGAGAAAAATTTGAATAACATTAACAAATGAAAGGATGACGAGCTCTGGCTCAAAGCCTCTATAAGTATGTTATACATACAATTTTAGTAAAATCAAAAGGTCTTAGCTGATGCCTGACCTAAAAATGAAAAATCTATTACCAATGCTTGATTATGCCTTATATACATGTGAGGTGATAAACGGGGCCACTGGAATTATGTGGCAGGAGAGAGCCAAATTATGCGTCAGGAAGTTAAGTAAATTATGCAGCAAGAAAAGACAAATTATGCGCATAATGCAGCTGATTTTGTAATAGTATTACTTCATTATTTCATCATTTTTAAAGTAGGTAACACTGTATGGGCATTGGTTGCGCCCAATTAGTACTAGTTCAACTCCCAAATAAAGCAATAAGCAACAGGAAAGTGACTAGTCTGGCTTTCCAAAGGGCCTCCCGCTGCACAGCAACGTGTTGGTGCATTTTTAGTAACGTTTGAACCGTTTAATCTAGAAACAATTTTTTTGTTAAAAACTGCAGACTATGTGGCAGATGATGGATTATGTGGCAAATTAAGCAAACCTATCATTGTGGAAAAAGAGTTGCAGCCGCACAATTGCATCATTTCAGTGGCCCTGGTAATAAATAAACGAGTACTCCTTGAGATGCACATAGTTTAGTTAAATGCAAAATAGCATTGATTAGAAGACTCAGTTCAGGAGATTTAAATGAATGTTTAGAGGTGCAGTAAAATCGATAAGTAGTGCTGCAAACTGGTCCTAAAAGAGTGAGATTGCTAAACTTCACGAAATGTAACTTGATAATAACAGCTACAAAAATAAAAGCTATTACTTCTTTGGTACCTATAGGAGTAGTTGAGTTAAGAATGGCAAATTTGAGACTTGATATTTATTTCATCGTAGGTATTTCACTAAATGTGCTGTTGATGTGATGGAGCAGCAGTGTGTGGCCCATAGAATGGGCCAATTCACGTAAAAGTAGGTTCAGGGAGCCCAGCATGCTGTGTTAGCATCATAGAATAGTTTGTGTAAATTGTGTGTTGTCATAGGCACTGCTGTTTGAAGATACAGGATAGTATATAGGGAACACACTTACACTGTCATATGGCAGTGCGTTTATGCTGATGCATATTACAAGGAAAATATTTTTGGCCAGTGGCAAAGAACCTTCTCTTGCACCCTCATGAAGTTTGGTGGTGTTCTATTCACCTCCCCAACTATATTGTCCCATTTTCTCTATCGTCCCATTTTCTCTTAAGTTATGAATAAAAATGCTAATTATCCCAAAATGAGGAAGCTGCACCTTTGGCCTCCTCTGCAGTGCTTTATGAAAATGCACCAAGGAGCACCGCACTCAGCACCCACAAAGACATGACTAGGAGGCTCACCAGGTTCAGATCTACTTCTGATTTTAGAAGCAGTCTTTAATTTTGGATAGACTCGATATAAACATTGGGACCTTTGGACATAACGTAGTGAGGAATATTTGATGAGGATTCTTTGCTCCAGAAATTTCAACTATCTTAACTGAAGGTGGCGAGGGCACTTAAGTGACAAGAGCTGAGACATCACTCCGTTTTTACTCTGAGTATATTATAAAAAGAAAGGAATACTAGACACCATTGTTCACGTTTAAAACCGGCCTGACGCTTCTGGTGAGAATCAGCTGAAGAGGGGAAATCAGTGCACACAAAGCCGAATAGAAGAGGTAAGGACATTGGTGTACCATGAGGGGAAATCAGTGCACACAAAGCCGAATAGAAGAGGTAAGGACATTGGTGTACCATGAGGGGAAATCAGGGCACACAAAGCCGAATAAAAGAGGTAAGGACATTGGTGTACCATCGAGCTCATAGGATGTCTTGAATGCTGTGCTTATTTTATTGGGAAAGACTGAATGAGTTCTAAATGTTTAGTCTTCAGGGATAGGTGAATGAGAACCTGGTGGTACTGATTGCATATAAGGAAGTCCTCGCGGAGCAGGGAATTGCTTGTTAAATGCAAGGACTGCTCATACAAGAGACAGGAGCCTCCTTGCTCAGCAGTACAATCTACATATGAACCCAAGCTACCATTCTCTCAGTCAAAACTAGAAGAGATTTATTCAGGTTAAGCCAATCACAGCAGATAATCACTGGAACATCCACCCAAATAATGTATCTGGAAGCTTATTTGTTGAAGGACTCGTTTATTTTCGTGCTAGAATTAAACGACTAGGAATATTAGAAGGGAAATAAAAGAAGGGGAAAGACGAGATGCTTTGTGTTGCATCCTGTATGGAAATATCCCTTGTCCTGGGAACCTGACTGAATTTAAGCTTATTGAAAACAGCGCCAAGAAGCAGCGATGTGAGGAGTGGGAGAAACAACAGCATCTCTCTGGAACAGTAATAAACAGCACACTGCACGTTTTTTCACATCACTCATATTTACGCTGTTGTTTACGTTAACTCATATTTACATTACATAACTTTACATTTTTTGTCACAGGTAGATAGTGTTTTCCCAGAATCCTAGATGCTGGGTTCAATGCAGATTACGGTATAAGAACCCTGGTTTCAGGGTTGCAAGCCACTACACCAGAGCACCTCTGTGGAAGAGGCCTGGGAGTTTAGGGTAGGCTTTCTGGATGGGGAACTGAGAAGTAAGGGACTGGCTATGGGAGAAGAAGTGATGCGATTATACAAATAAAATATATGACATTATTCATTTCAACTTTATCTAGAGCACGGACCTCTTTTCGGTGCTAGTTTGCCAGTGGCATTTCACTTGGCAGTTAATGGATAAATACGAGCTATGAACATGAACTAATTGCATTAAACATTGTTAGAGATGCATGATGTGCAACCATGAAACTTAATTTCAGATGGGAGTAGCTGTCGAAAACGAATACAAAATTAATCTTAAGTGGAGGGGTGGGGTGTTCTGGAACAGCAGCATTGCTCCAATCTAATCACTCATTATGGCGTCGGATATACGATGCCGCAGCAGAACGTTTCTTCCCTGGTTGTGGTTCTAGCTTTCATGCAAAAGGTTGCGCTCTACCACAGGAGAGATTTGCCTAAGTGGGTTGACTTTAGATTATTATAGGATGTACAAGTGTCTGACAAAGCAGGTTTTGCTAGTTGTAGAGGTTTGTGGATGTACAGGTCGTGTATGCTTGTCTTCTTTCAAGATGATGGGTCATGTTAAGCATGAATATCATTTCTCAGTCATGCACCCCTGTTACCATGGCCACTGGAAGTATGTGGGAGGGGCACAGATTATGCGGCAGGGTTAACAATTCTGTGGCAAGAAAAACCAAACTATATGGCATAATGCAGTACATTTTTGTATTACTTTATTATTTTATGATTTTACTCATGGTAATACTGTCTTGGCAAATATTTCACATCATTAGTACCAGCTTAACAACCAAATACAAAAATAAACACCTGAAAGATGACCAGTCAACCTTTGTAAAGGGCCTTCTACTGCGCGTGACCACATGTGACCTGACCGCGTTTTTATTACCTTCTTATCTGATGAGCTAGAAACATTTATTTTATTTTTTAAATCTGCAGATTATGCACTGGATAATGCGGCACATACATAATTATGCGAAAAAAGCTGTGGCCGCAGAATTGCATAATTTCGGTGGCCCTGCCCATTACTCCTCAAGAAGTCAGTACCTACAACAACAACTTATTATCCCTTTGCCCAAACTTTCAAATCCGCACAAACAGCACACAAAACCCACAGCGTGGCACCACTCTGTGCGTCTATCGTTTTCACTCAGCAACCAACTGTATTTGATTGAATATAGTATGCGTTCAACTTCAACTCAATTATAACTAGAAAAATGAACACTCCAACTCTACTTGAGACATGCTCAACTCAGACTAATCAACAAAAGACTCAAACCTACACCAACACCACTCACAGACACCATTCAGCACTCAAACTCCTCTGCTCCTAACTAAAATCATCAAACCCCGATTCAGTTCCCGAAATGCTTAGATCATTAGTAATTGTCCCATCTATTTCCCTCCACCGTTGCTGAAAATTGTGCTCCTCCATTTATTTTTTATTTTTTTGTTTGTTTTCTCCATTTGTATATGGTCTTTTTGTGACACAGTTTTCTGGTATTGTGTTTTTACTTTCTTCCTTTGTCTGCATTTCTTTTCAGGGCAGCCTATTGTTACTTCTCTCATTTCATTTGTCTACCTCTTTACATCTAGTTTATTTTGCTATCTGTACCTCCTCCCACGCCCCCCTGTATTCAGTTAATCAACCTGCACCTCCTTTCTTCCATCTGTCTTGTCCCAGATTGTTTATTTTTCTATATTTCTCTTTGTTCTTCATCACGTGTATGCATGTCACGGAGCCTGTAAAGCTGCAGCTCTGAACATGTAACTCACTCAAAGAGACAGCAGAAAAGGCTGAGCTTTCACAAGACGGGCTCCAGTTGCCAACTAACAGAGGGAACCAGGTTCGAATCCCGGCCTGGCGCAGCATCCTGCGAACTCTGGCACATCCCCTTGTGCTGAAGAAAACCGTGCAACATAGCCCTTGTTTGTTGGGAGGCGCTCCTATGTCCCGGGGCAAAGTTTGCACAATGAGTACTGCCAAAAATATGTGGGTTCTGCTTGACACCCCAGCTCTAATCTCAAACGCCAACAGTTAAACCTTTGATAGTCGCCGAATTGCAGTTTGAAACAAAAACATAGGGGACTGATCCCGACTCCCCTACTTGACCACATCGTGTGATCCCCGGCAAGTACTTTATTTCACCCAGCCTCCTCGTTTGTCCGTTTTATGAGAGGACCTTTAAACTGGAGGTCTGAAAGTGCGCTGTATAAACACCTCTCGTGTTTGATTTAATCTGCAGTACTAAAGTGAAGCGCTCACGCTTTCTTTCATGTGGAAGACACCTTGTCATAATCCCATGTGATGTTTGTTGCATGATTTAAATCCCAGATGTTTTCAGGGCTCGGCTTGTGCATGGCACTGGGGGCCAGAGCCGACCTTTGGCGCGGCTCTCGCTCGGCTCACCCTCTTGGCTCGCATGGCGGTAAGCAAACAGGACATCACGCGGCACGGCCGTCAGTAGCCTTTAACGCATTAAAAAGAGGCACAGCAGGTAGATATAGGAAATACTAATTACTTAGTCGTGTGTTTTTGTTTTGTTCATCTTTTTCGGCAGTTAGTGGTCCGGCTGCTTTCTGAACATATTCTATTCCGACAACAGTCACTTACTCACCTGAGGTAACGCAGACATGTGAAGTGGAGGAGGGATACAGCAGTTGTCCCTGTTAACATTCATTAGAAGTGCAACTGAAAGTTAAAACAAGGAACATATTGACCTATATCTGTGGAAAACGTCATCCTAGAGCTGCCTCAATCCCATGATACAAACAGCTTTTCTTCAAGCAGTTATTAGAGTCTCCTATGTGCACAACACCGTCCTCTGTCTTAGCCTTAAAAATACAACAGAAAACGGTAACGTTTCCAGCCACCGGACTCAAGCTGTACTTAACTATTGAGACCTACCTAAGCGAAAAACTGGTCTGGCGTTGCGTAGACCTTCCTTAGCGAAAAACTGGTCTGGCGTTGCGTAGACCTTCCTAAGCGAAAACCTGGTCTGGCGTTGGGTAGACCTTCCTAAGCGAAAAACTGGTCTGGTGTTGCGTAGACCTTCCTAAGCGAAAAACTGGTCTGGTGTTGCGTGTGTTCTTTTCTATAGGGAACCTGGTATGGCAGTGCGGACTGGACTGTTCCTACTGGAGCAGGGCCGTGGCTGAGTTGCATAATGGCTGGTGTCTGTCAAGAGTGGGACACTTGTGAGAAAACAATGGACTGGAATGCAGATTCAGGTGATCACTAGTTATTAATTCACACATTCCTTCCATCATTTTGTTGTTGGTTGATATGATAGATGGGGTTAGGCATTTGGTCAGTGCACACTGTGCCACCGGGCTCAAGTGTACCTCACTAATGAGACCTAAGTACGCTGAAAATGACCTGGAGTTGCTTGTGTTCACGTCTGGCAGGATCTGACTTGGCATTTCAGAGTGGACCGCTCCTACTGGAGTAGGACCAAGGGTGATCTCTCTGGTGGGTGAAAAAAGATGGAATAGAATGCTGAGCTAAGCAATCTCCAGTGGCTGTGATTTTTTAAACACTCCTTCCATTACTTTGTTTAAACTGCAGATAGTACTAGTCAACCCATCGAATATTAAAACCCAGTCAGGTTTTTAAGAATATCCACAATTAACATGCATGACGTGAATGTACATGCAATGAATTTCAGAAGTCGTTATTTCCATATCCCTGTGTCATTTTGAAAGCCTGACAGAATATTATGCTTTACTAGGTCAACGAGCAAAGCTGCAATCAAGTATTACCCTTATACTAATTACGTCTCTTCTTCCGCCTACTTCCCTGGTTCATGCCGGCATAACTTTAACAACTTGGCTGGAACCCCCAAAATATTGTGTTACAGCCATTTGTATTCCATGCATTCTGCCACTGATACAGTTGCACGCTCATGTATGATGCTCTGGGGGCTTCCAAACTTGTTTCAGAGATTTTCATCACAGACCGGCGTCTCCTTCACCCAGTGATGGTGTCAGTACTACGGTTATGCCCATTCCTCAGTAGGGTAACAGCCCTTTCCATTCGTTTCTGCGAGCATGATCTTAGTGGCCGGAGGGCTATCTCAGAATGCTTACACATCTCCTCGGTCGGGAGACCCTCCATTTGACATCTCCAAGTCTGCATTGCCGAGCTTTGTTGGACCATGTGGAAGAAGGAGGTCCCAATGCGGATTATTGAGAAGACAGACTATGGGGATAAAATGTTCAGTATAAAGTTTTATAGGGAAACGTAGGATAACAGATAATTGGGACATTAAATAGAAATGTTACTCGACCCTAGGTTCGTATACTGAAATATAAAGTAAGTGCTATTTATTTGTGTGACTTACTCGACATCCAGTTCTCACCATCAATTAGTATTATATACTTTAAATAAATATTGTAGTTGGTCACTTACATTGCATGATATTTGCAGCTTGATCAGTTTGGCTGCACCTCCTACAAAATAAGTTCACTGAATATGGAGAAATAATGTTTATTATTAAACAAACTTAAAGATGCTCTCTCTATATGGCTGCAGTTGTCCCGATAATCTATGATTTATCATTGGTATGCTGGCCAATATTCTGTTGGCCGTAGAACTTCTAATAACCTATAGTTCATCACTGATACTTTAGAAAGTATCTCACCACAAAACTCCTGATAACCTTTGTACAACATTGGTACTTTAGACAATATCTGACTACAGAACTCCTGATAACCTTTGGTTCATCATTGGTACTTTGGACAAATATCCGATCACAGAACTCCTGAAAACCTTTGGTTCATCATTGGTACTTTGGACATATATCTGTCTGCAGAACTCCTGATAACCTATGGTTCAACATTGGTACTTTGAAGAAATATCCGGCCACAGAACTCCTGATATCCTTTGATTCATCATTGGTACCTTACACAATATCTTGCCACAGAACTCCTGATAACCTTTGGTTCATCATTGGTACTTTAGACAATATCTGGCCACATACCTCCTGATAACCTTTGGTGCAATATTGTTACTTCAGACAATATCTGGTCACAGAATCCCTGGTCACCTTTGGTTCATCATTGGCACTTTATACAATATCTGGCCACAAAACCCCTGATAACCTTTGGTTCATCATTGGTACTTTCGACAGTATCTTCCACAGAACTCCTGCTAACCTTTGGTTCATCATTGCTACTTTACACAATATCTTGCCACAGAACTCCTGATAACCTTTGGTTCATCATTTGTATTTGACACTATGTCTGGCTACAGAAACCATGATAACCTTTGGTTCATGATTGCTACTTTAGACAACATCTGGCCACAGAACTCCTGATAACCTTTGTACAGCATTGGTACTTTAGGCAAATATCTGGCCATACAGAACCCCTGATAATCTTTGATTTATCATTTGTACTTTAGACAATATCTGGTCAAAGTACTCCTGATAACCTTTGGTCCGACATTGGTACTTTAGACAGTATGGCCTCAGAACTCCTCATAACCTTTGTTTAATCATTGGTACTTTAGACAATATCTGTCCACAGAACTCCTGATAACCTTTGGTACGACATTGGTACTTATGACAAATATCTGGCCACAGAACCCCTGATAACCTTTAGTTCATCATTAGTACTTTAGACAATATCTGGCCACAGAACTCCTGATAACCTTTGGTTCATCATTGGCATTTTACACTATGTCTTGCTACAGAAACCCTGATAACCTTTAGTTCATCATTGGTACTTTAGCCAACATCCGACCACAGAACTCCTGATAACAGTTGGTATGGCATTGGTACTTTAGACAAATATCTGGCCACACAGAACCCCTGTTAATCTTTGGTTCATCATTGGTACATTAGACAATATCTGGCCACAGTACTCCTGATAACCTTTGGTACGGCATTGGTACTTTAGACAATATGGCCACAGAACTCCTGATAACCTTTGTTTAATCATTGGTACTTTAGGCAATATCTGTCCACAGAACTCCTGAAAACATTTGGTTCATATGGTACTTTACAAAATATCTGTCCATGGAACTCATGATAACCTTGGTTCATCATTGGTATTTTACACCATGTATGGCTACAGAAACCCTGATAACCTTTGGTTCATCATTGGTACTTTAGACATCATCTGGCCACAGAACTCCTGATAACCTTTGGTACGGCATTGGTACTTTAGACAAACATCTGGCCACACAGGACCCCTGATAATCTTTGGTTCATCATTGGTACCTTAGACAATATCTGGCCACAGTACTCCCGATAACCTTTAGTACAGCATTGGTACTTTAGACAGTATGGCCACAGAACTCATGATAACCTTTGGTTCATCATTGGTACTTTAGACAATATCTGGCAACATAACTCCTGATAACATTTGGTTCTTCATTGGTACTTTACACAATATCATAACATTTGGTTCATCATTGGTACTTTGGACAAAAATCCGGCCACAAAAGTCCTGATGACCTTTGGGCATCATTGGTACTTTGGACAGATATCTGACTGCAGAACTCCTGATAACCTATGGTTCAACATTGGTACTTTAAAGAAATATCCGGCCACAAAACTTCTGATAACTGTTGGTTCATCATTGGTACTTTGGTCAAATATCTGGCCACAGAACTCCTGAGAACCTATGGTTCATCATTGTTACTTTAGACAATATCTTGCCACAGCACTTCTAATAACCTTTAGTTCATCATTGGTACTTTAGAAAATAACTGGCCACAAAACTCCTGATAACCTTTGGTTCATCATTGGTACTTTTGACAATATCTGCCCGCAGAACTCCTGATGACCTATGGTTCATCATTGGTACTTTAGACAGTATCTGACCACAGAACTCCTGATAACCTTTGATACAACATTGGTACTTTAGACAATATATAACCACAGAACTCCTGATAACCTTTGGTTCATTAGTGATACTTTGAACAGTATCTGACCACAGAGCTCCTGATAACCCTTGGTTCATCATTGGTAGTTTGGACAACATCTGGCCAAAGAACTCTTGAGAAGTTTTGGTTCATCATTGGTACTCTAGACAATATCCTGTTGGCCACAGAACACTGGATAGCCCAGGCTTGAGGCCTAGATGGGTATTCCTTTAGTCAACACTGGAGATCATGGCACATCTCCTCAGCTGGACTCTCCTTTTCTTGATTTTATGTTACTTCTAAAGCTCTTTCAGTTGGTAAGAACGTGATTAAAACAACAAAGGTTTCACTTGTTCTTATATAGCACTCCATGTCGGATTGGTGTGTTTTAGTGCAATAAATAACAAAGGTTATCGCTATTCAATCCATTAATTCAATCCTTAATTTACGCACCTCCTAAAAATATAAGGCAGAGTCGGTCTTGGCGGGATATGAATGAATAACCTGCAAAACGCTGCATGGCTCAGTGGCGAGCCTTTAAGTCAATGAGTCGTCTTGCCAACTAAACATGACTATATCATTAATCAATGGTACTAATTTCATAGCCCTCGGATGGCTTTAAAATGCTGTTGGGGTTCAGATGTGGGGCCTGCAGAGTAACGACAGATTTCTGTGGCACTCAACCCACTGAGCTACCATCCTGAGTATGCAGCCTCCAGTAAGCCAGGCAGGTGTTACTGAATCGCAGTTTGGAGAATCTTCGGGGTGAGACATCACATGACAATATATTAATCCTGTTTAAAAGTTAACCAGTCATGCTGGCTGGGCACAGGAGGACCGGCGCGCCGTTTCCTAGGCGCTGCTGTCTTCGTTCTCCTGAGCGTGCAAAGTCCAGCGAGGCAGACGCACTTACAGAAAAAACACATAGCGTTGCATAAACAGCTGGAGAGTGTGTGTTGAAGGAAGGGGGAGAGGAGGGGTGGAGGTGTGGTGCGCCTTTTGCATGGAAAATGAAAGACAGTGCTTAATTTGTAAATAAGAACGTGCCGGTGCCCAAAGCTCTCCTCTGAAACACGCGGCTGCTGCAAATAAATGTGCGAGCACGGAATACTGAGGCAGCGTAATCATGAAGCCATCTCGGACCTCTTTAATCAATTTACAGCCACTCCCTGCCCCTTCAATTCATTCTTTCATCTTTCTGCTTTCTCCCTTTGTGACGCTTTTACCCACGTGTCTTTTGCTCGCAGTAAATGGCAGAGAAAATAAGTGCCGACCCGCAAAAATATGTGCCGGTGCCCCGCGCAGGAAACCACCGGCTCAAATTAAGCACTGAGTTAAAGTCTTCTCAAATAGTTTGCCTCATGTCTTTGTTCCTTTGGATATTAGAAATGTAAGCCAGGCTCTGTTTTTATCTGTACTACATACCTGTTTGCTCTATCGCTGTGGAAAATGATAAACTATTTAAAACATTAAAGAAGAAACAGTGAAGTAGGGAGATATTGCCCTGTTCAGCCACTGCATTAAATCGACCCTTGTGAAAATGCATTAATTATGAAGAACATGTCTGAATCCACTTCCATGCACCTTAGAGCTAGATGTGCGCGAGGCACAGGGGTAGACAGGCCCGCCTACTGGAACGTGCAGGAGAGGAGAGCGCACTCAGCTCTCTGGCGGGGTTGCCCCAGATGTAGGCACCAGCGGATGCTCTTTTCTCGACGTGGAAGGATGTCACCGGTGCACCTTACCTGGCAGTGCACTCAGCTAGTTCCAAAGTTGTTCAAGGAAGATCACATTTTATTGTTCTTCCCAATTGGAGTGTGAAAAGGGCGTCTGTGGATGAGGGAGGGTGTTATGCGAGAGCTTGTTGGCGCTATTTATTTAAGGGCGGGATGTTGTGTTACAGGAAATGGGGGTGTCAGGAGGGGCCTGAATATTTGGCATTAACCAGGTGGTTGTGGTCTGCCACCTCGCGCACACACACTAACTGCATCATCACACACTCACTGCATCCTCACACACTCGGGTGAGCCAGAGAAATCATTGCACAACCAAAGCACATCTCGGAAAACTGTTGCTTGACAGTTTGCCCAGCAATAGGAATTTATCATGACTCAGGGGTTGGCAATGTAAAACGCCCCCTACACTATTTTGCCACTCAATTCTCTTTTTTTTTCTCTCCTTGTCTTTAATCCTTTTGTGTTTGAAATGTACACAGAGCTGAAAAGTGCCCCTTTGAAGTCATTCTCCGCCATCTTGTGTTATTTTAGCTGCACCCCGGGGATTAATGGCGCCTCCCCTACCCCGGGGGAGCACAACACAGGCAGAGCAGCCAGGCCCTGAACTTTCAGCCCCAACTAATAAGTTGCAGTCGTTCCAAGAGCCGGTTTTGTCATATCAGCAGCAGTTTGGGGCTCTTTAAGGCTAATATTTGATTTAGCAGCATGGAAACCAGAGCAATTTTGACTTGGGAATGACGAAAAGGAAAAACTTCAAGTTCATTAACCTTTGCGAGATGGAGATAACAATGTCCTTTCAAACCGCAGGCTAAAAATATTCTTAGAACGGAGCCTCCCATGGTGCCGTCCCTGCTGCGACAGAAAGGAATACACCACTGCCCACTGGCGGTGAAAAAAGGTACTCTGCCTTAAGGCCCTGAAGCCTGCGTGTTGTGGCTACGAGATAGCCGAGGTCACGACTTCCAGGCAATCGTTCTTGCCTTCCCCAGTCTGAAGGCGGCTTTTAACCCACAATCTCCTCGCAGGAAAAATCATATATTTCCTGATGCTGTTAATTCCCAGTTTGAAGCTTGCACGCATTTCCCGGGGTTTTTTCACACCTCTAGGCTGTTAAACGCCGCAGACGAGGAGCTGGAAACCAGTCTGTGCAGTGGTTTCTAGCTCGTCTTCCCTGCCACCGTGTGATTTCAGCTTCTCACCGGTGGCTGTGTGAAGGGAGTTATGTGACACAATGTGGCACCGTGTGAGTTGGCAGGTCTGGGCATAGTTACAGCAGTCCGCAAATACAGCTAAATATAGGCATAGCCGCTGGAAGTGTGCGGCAAATATGGGCCTACTTATTGTGGCAGAACTGACTAAATTGTGCGCAAAGAAAAGGCAAATCGTGCAGCATAATTTGGCACATTCTACGGCAGTATTATTTTGATCTTTTGTCGCTTTAGCACGCTTTAATACTGACTGGACATAAGTGTAACACTTGAATCCGGCAAAAAAAAAAAGGTGATCAGAATCTAGTTGCAAAGGGCGTGGTACTGCGCGACACCACCAGTGGCACTCTTTTTAAAGTAACTTTTGATCTATTTGAGCTAGTGTTTTTCTAATTATGAAGCAGGTGGCGGAATATGTGGCAAGTGAATTAAATTCATAAACAATTCTACGAAAACGACAGCCTGGTCACTGAATCCTACTGGGAACACAGTAACATTCCCAACAGGCCAATGCCTCTTGAAAGCTAGGATCAGGGAACGGGGCTGAGTCATTCGTAAGTGAGATACAATATTCAGAGATTGACAGGTGCATTTTGGAATGGGAGATGTGGCATCATGGAATCAGGCCACTCCTTCTAAAACTCCAGTAGGGTTGGGGCAATGTAACTCACTGGATTTCCACATAGGTAATCTGCCTCCGAGTGCTATTTCTGCTATTTCTGGTATTTTTTTAATTTATTTTATGAGGAGTCCTATTTGGTTTCTCTCTGAAGCGGACTGGCCGTTCCCAGTGTTGCCTCACAGGGGGGGGGTGACATTTTTACGCGCAGTACTAACAATGAACAGGATGTGGGCGGGAGGTTTAGTTAGCGCGAGGCTTTCCTCTGCAGAGGAACTTCAGAGCAAACAGATATGAGGCGCGGGATGATGGGTAACAGGGCTCGTGGTGCCTTGCACACGCGCCTGCCCTCTTGTCATTACAGAGCCTGCCTTTGTATTAATATTACTTGCTTCAGTGAACACAGCGTCCCTCTAGGCATGCAGCGAAGACTGTTGGAATGGAACCGGCTTGACTGTGAGCATTTATTTTTTGGGAGGAAAGGGCATTACAGTTTTTTTTGTCTGGATGCGCCTCCTCCTCCTCCCCCAGAGGCAATGGGCACTATTTGGTCAGTTGGATAATAAATAAAATCTGACATGAAAGGAAAACCCTAAGTCGACATAAGGTTATTTTTTTATTACTGCGCGAGTGTGCATCAGTACAAAACATTTTAAAGCACCATCAACCAGGCAGGTACAGGGGTACCCGCCAAGGCATCTAAGCACATATCCACTGATGTGTGTAATAGCGCTTAATTCACCTCTCCGTCTCCGCTAAACCTTCCCTTCTCATTGCCTCTCTCCCGCCAACCATTTCCCATTTCCTCTCAGTCGCCAAACAGCACTGACTGTTTCCTGTTTGCTCTGTTCCTACACGATTCCAGTTGTCAGATGTCAAAAGCTGGGCAGCCTTTTCTTAATACTTATCTTCTGATAACATTGATTCCGAATTACAGGAAGTGGACTTCCACTCTGAAAACAAAGGAAGCGTGGCCTAGTTAGCGATGGCTTCATCTAGCGTAGGGGGGCCCGTTTCTGCCAATAATAACAATTCGTATAAAATTCCAAACGTGGTTTTTGTTAAGCGGCTCGGGGCCTTTTAAACTCGAAAGTGGGTCCTTTCTTTGTTTCTCAGGGGAAGACGCATTACCAATTATCGACCAGTTAATTTCAAGTGAGTTCCAGGAGGAATACTGGACCCTTTCCCTAATGCGATTCCCAGATCCCGAGCCTTTTGCAGTGCACTTTTTTCCATGTACTTTTCACCTGCTTTTCTCTTTTCACTTGCTTAACTTCCCACCTGTTTCGTTGTTTTCCCAAGCTCCAAAATGTTCAGCCATAAACAGAACATTAATTTAATTATTACGATTTACATCAAAAACAGTACCCACCCAGACCCTCAAAAGAACCCACAAAACATTATCATGATTTTTGAAAGTTTATTACTAAAAACTAAACACATGTATCTATAATTATAACCAAACACAGTCAGTTTACCATATTAGTGAACACTACGTAAACACCTCAATATTTTAATATACTATATTTTTTATGTCAGCATTATTTACAAGAAAAAGACCATGTACTTGTCTCAATATTATGTCCCACAATATATATATATTTTTAAAGTACTTTAAACGAAGGTGTAAAATACTTCATCAATTGTTACTTAGGCATCATTCCATGATTTTCAGTTTCCCGGGGTTTCTTAGAACACAGCCCTCTGCAAAATATGTTTTTCCCTATGGCCAAGGGATTCTTCAGGAACACCACCAGTTTACTCTATTAATATGGCCTTCTACGCTCTACAGGCACAAGGGAGAAGTGTCACTGTATCTGGCGGGAAGAAACGTTGGAGTATGTAACTGGTCCACTGTTTTGGTTACGGTTGCCTCACGAAATTTCCTAGGCTTTGCCCCAAATCATATGCAGCAGTATGCTTCAGCTCCTCTTCAATTCCTTTCAAAGTATCATAGTGCTCATTCCCTCCCCTATCCCCCCATGCCCAAACCCCAACCCAATCCAGCCTAGTTAGTCTCAACAAGGAACAAAGAGAACCCCTCCCAGACACCTATCTGTGCCAAGCCCCAAGTCTGGGGATGGTTGCATCTCTTAAAATAAGTGGGAGCAGAAAACTGTGGTGTGCAATTTCTCAATTTTCCTTCCTTTTCTGGGTCAGTTTGTGGGGTTCTCTTCAATTGCAGTTGCTGACTCTCTCAGTCCAGGGGACTAGGTGTGATGGCCGACCTTGCAGTTTTAAAACTTTCAGCGGAGCCTTAGCTCTACATGGAATAAAATGCTATAGATCACCAACATCTAATCGTTCGATTTTAATGTTCTACATTTCATTGTCTACATGCTGCAATTTTAGGGTTGATAGTATTTTTAGGTCTGGTGCTAGCCTAGGTCTTTTTATTTAACTATAATTATATTTAAAGTATATTTATAGTGGGTTTCAGCCAGCTCTCTTTCTCCATTTGTCTATTGTTGTCATTCACATTTTCCCCGCCCACTGAAACACTTAGCATGGGGCAATGAGTGAGCCCAATTTAGTCATTGGCTAATTTCATTTTGACTGACAACGTTCTGCTCTTTCACAAGAGGTACATCCCTCCACAAAGCAGCTGATACCGTAGGCTGCTATTGAAATATATGCTTGTTAAGACAAAAAAACAATATTTTTGGCTTTAGCCAATTGTTCTTTTTGTTCTTTTAACATTTGTGAGTGCTCAACAACTCCACCACCAATAACAATGTAGTTAAATAAAAATCACGACAAAACAAAAGAAGTATTGCCAAAGCTGAACGGCCCGCAGCCAACACCATACCCATTGGCTTTGCCAATGCTAGTTCTTCAAAAGTGAGCCAAAAGGGTTTAACTCCCTGTTTTACATCCAATGCAGACTTAGCAGTGTGGCTCTAGGGGTAATACATTGTCTAAGGCACATGTTATATTCTTACATGCACATGGGAAAAGCTTTCCTTAATTCGTGTACCCCATAACTGCACTTTCGTACAACTGCTCGAACCATTTGTTGACATATGTAGTTGATTTTTCAAAGGGGTGGTGTGGTTACTTTATTATGAAATCGTTGTCACTTGCACTTCAGGCACATGTAGCTGAAGTAACGCGGCAGCACGCCTCAGCGACTCCAGAGGTCAAAACCACCAGCTGCCCAGAGCAAACATATAGGGGCAGCTGAATGATGGACTTCCTACTTACACTATTTAATAGCTCCAGCACCTTATTTCAGACACGACTGCTCTTTATAAGTGTCATCCAATTAAAAAAGCTAATTTTCTCACTAATGAACCTTCCATCATAATATATTTTTTGAATTTTTTTTAATAAAAAACATGTTCAACATTGTGTTTGATGGAATACCCACTGGCATTTTTCCAGTGACTAACCTCATTATTGTAGAAGGCTGTCATCTTTTCTACAATAATAATTCTCCGTTGTCTCAAATTCACCTGGGCCTTTAGCCACCACCCCATCAGATTGCCTCATACTCTGCATGCCTTAAACCTAGAATCCTCATACTTAAGTCCATGAAGTCTGTGTTTAATTTGTAAAAAAAAAACGAGTGAAGGGCCCTTGTCAGGGGCCACATCAGCTTGCACCACCTATTGCCAAAGACAGAACCTACACAACTATTATCCATCACACTGGTGCAAGTGTGACAATTCACTGTTTGAGCCCCTCAAAATGTATATTGAATCAATAAACAACTGTTGTTCTTCTTATCTCTAAATTACATACACAGCGCCACCATGTGGCAGCTGTCATAAGTGCCAACAACTAAGTGCTGGAGCCCAGCACCAGAAAACACCGGCTCAAATTAAGCACTGCATGAAGTCCAAACTTGTGGTTTGATTTGAAGGCATTCCATTTTGACCTGTTTGTGTACATGACAATAAACCTGTTCCTTTCCAGTCCGGAGCCTCATTGTTATAGTTTGCAATCTTGGTGTCTCACTCCTCAGCTGTTGTTTCTAACCCGCCCTCGTCGGCCTCCCCACTCAGTGCCCTGTTGGCTCATTCTTGGCGTGCTGGGTCTTAATGTTTTTCAGCGTGGTTACTGTGTGTGTTTTTGCTTTTAGTCCAATAATTGAGGGTATGCACGAAAAAGAAAAAACAGACAAGTTCTGGAGCTGAAAGAATGCTGACTTAACCTGCTTCATCAGCCTACAAGAAGAGCCACGCCCTTGTGTTAGATAAGCACACACTTTCCGTTTCTTGTTGACGTTCCCTCCTTGGTGCTGGAGACATTGAGCGCTTGCCAGCCGAGCCAACCCAAAAAAAGTTTCAATTTGATGTACCCTCCTCAACAAAGCAAAGTCCAGGGTGTGGTGGGAAGAGGGAGGGAAGGCTGCCCTGGAACAGCGGAGAGGGTCAAGTTTGCTCGCAGCTGAAAACTGCTGTTTAGTAATCTTCCTACTCAGAATTATATAAATATATATATATATTTTTTCTGCTCTTTTCTTGGCAGGAGCAGAATCCTGGACTCGTTCCCAGACTGCATGAACCCGGCTCCATACCAACTGCAGGCTCCGTGTCCGCACCGCCCACAGCTAATGGATTCATGAGGAACGCCATCCTGAAGGAGCAAATTATGAGGCGGCAGCTGTTGCAGGTTCGATCTGTGCTTCGCTTTTCTCAGTTGCTATGGACGTGAGCATCACTCACTGAACACATTGTAAATTACCAGGATGTTGTCACTAGGTGTGGTGGCAGCAGTGCTTCGATAGGAATCGGGCAAAAAAAAAACACTTTTACGAGATCCTAATTAATGAAATCCAGAATCCTCAGGGAAAACTTATTTTCAATGCTTACCTGTAGCAAAACAGCCTAGGAACACTGAAAGATGTCATAAAATCGTAGCCTTTTAGAACGTAAGACACTGTGTGTCACTGATTCCTACACTGATGCTTGATCTGTTTAACACGGGGAGACCCAGATTGTGTGTTGCTGCTGGGACTGCAATACCTGCTGGCCTAATGCTGATCCCAGGGCTGCTGACAGCGACGTCCCCACACTAGTGCGACAGCCAGCCTGAAGCCACAGAGCGAGGAACAACGCATATGTTTCCATGGCAGGCCTTCTTACAGCCTTTGAGCCTATAAAGCAATAGATCAGTGTGCCCACTGCTTTTCTGCAGAGATTATGCAGGTATAGCTAGGGCGATGTGCACTGTGGGTGCACTGGGATGCAGAAAGTCCATCTGAAAATCGAATATGTAGAAATACACACAAAACTGTAAAATGCGTAGTCTGAAGGACTAACATTTTGCATTGTTACCATTTTATATTTTGTAACTAAAGTGAATGTTTTTGTTGTTAACTTCTTGAGGACTTAAATAATGGAAGATGAACTAAGTACGCAAGGATGAATCTATTCATTGCATGGGTTGACTGCAGTTATAAAGCAACATGATAGGTGGGTGGATGATCAAAGGATGGATGAGTTGGAGAATGGAGAATGTAAAAAGTTAAATAGATACTCACACCAAATTTCCGGACTCATAAATGACTTAAATAGTTGTTTAGATATCGGGGCGAATGGGTGGGCCGGATTGGTAGACACAGTGCTTAATTTGTAAATAAGAACGTGGCGGTGCCCAAAGCCCTCCTCTTAAACATGCGCCTGCTGCATTTAAATGTGCGTGCACGGAATACTGAGGCAGAGCAATCCTGAAGACATCCCAGGCCTCTTCAATCCATTGAACTCCACTCCCTGCCCTTCAGCTCGCTCTTGCAGCTTTCTGCTTTCTCCCTTTGTGACACTTTTTCGTTTTTCTCTTCCCCGTCTTTCCCACATGTCTTTTGTTTGCAGCAAATGCTTGAGGCAGAAGAATAAGTGCCGTCCCTCAAAAATAAGTGCTGGTGCTCAGCACCGGAAACAATAAGCACTGGGTAGATAATGCAAAGCTTAAAATGTAGCTACATGGAGCACCTTTACAGAACCTTCAACATATTGGTTATCCATGGGTTTATGGTTTGGGGTTGGTGGATGGCTGATTGGATACATTGATGGATCAAGGGATAGTTAATCAAAAGATAGATAGATTGATATGTAGATAGATAGTAGACTGCTAGAAGCACAGAGTAATACTTACGTGGTTGCAACAGCTGTAGGGATACATTGCCCAGGTACACATTCGAACACAGTAATTGTTTAGACTGTCCACGTAAAACAGTTGATAACACCAGATACAATAACCAGCAACCATGAGCAGATATTTACCAAACCCACTGCCAGCCTCAACAGAATGTTTTGCTGCATTCGTAGAACAGCTAGACATAGTAGCTAATACTCAGCAGGAATAAATGTGTAGCCACTATAGACGAATGAATAGATTGATGATTCGAATACATAACAAGAGTAAATAACTAACGTTGATTGGCGGGTTGGATGGAAGGGTAGATAAAGGATGGGCGAGTGATTCGGGGTACAGGCAGGAAGTGCTATTATGTTTATTGGGGTGGACAAATGGACGCAGCTGGGTGGGATCATTCCATAGATTTGATTATTGTAATAATTATTGACGTAAAACAGTCTGGTCAACTGAGTAAACACATTAGTTATGTAACAGGAAATAACACATTTGATATAATAGGTAATACTACACTATTAAGCACTGTAAATAACAGGCGTGACAATTATCCACTGGTGTTCAAGAAGATGTATTAAATAGGCTGTTAGAGGCGTTACATCATTTAGACACATAGGATGGTTCGGTGCCCTGGCCAAGGAGAATAGATTAAATGACCAGTGGATAGACAGATATTTTTTCAGTCGAAGAGAAATATGTTAATGTTAGAAATACAGTTATGGTAATATGTAGCTGCAAAGATACCGCATAGAGACGCAGCTGGGGCTTCGATAGACACTCCAGATGTGGTGTGCATTGTTGATAGACACTGATGGTAGATGGAGTGATGAAGTAACACACAGAAACTGGGTATAAATATACGAAACTAGAACGAAAGACAGAGGCTGTGAGAATACACTAGATTAACGTATAGTCATTAAGAGAGATGAGCACAATAGTTTGAGTAAGTAGAAGGATATAGGATTTTGAAGACTTAAAATATTATTAATCGATCCTCTAGGCAGATGTGAGTGATTAAGACTATAGTTTGTTAACTACAGTGTCTTTGCTTAAGACCTCTATGATGGAAGGTGGTTACGATTTGTGCAGTGTGTTGGCTTCTCTTGCTTCATATGTTGGATCTGGTTCAGGGATGCCTCACATCTCATTGTGCTGTTCTCATGTTCACAGAAAGCTGAACGCTTTGAGTAGACTAGCAGTTTAAAATGAAAATTAAATTAAAATGAAACAGTTATCGCACATGGATAGATTATATTAATATCTGGTTCTCTAGTTAATTCATATGTCAGCTGTATATAGGGTGTGCTTTTCAGCACATTGAACACCCCACCCAAAAGCATTCACTCTGTAAGCAGGTGCCCAGAGCCACCATAACTGTGCAGACTGAACAGGAAGCCACAGAAGAGCTCCTTTCCCTTTCTCTCACAAGATGAGGTCTTGTCCCCCCAGCAACCAACAACCAGGGTGTGGTTGAGGATTGCTAATTGGTAGCAGGGGACAAGAAATGACGGCGCAGGAGAGGCCTGGGACTCTAGGGGGCACGTGCTGCACGCATCAGAGCCAAGGCGTAATGAAAGGCACCTGCATTGGCCAACTTCGTGCCAGTGTGGGAGCGCACCTAGGCCCGGGTGCTCCTGGTCCGGCAGGTGTCATCTAGTGCTTTCCTACACAGACCTGGTGATCCCCTGGGGATGCTGTCAGTTCAGTATTTGTGCAGAGATTTACAGACTATGTTTAGTTAAACAAATTCAGAACACCTTTGGCGCTCTTTACAATTTTTATAGGAACTTGTCGCATGACTTTGCCACTTGTGGAATATTTACATTTCATAAAATGAGGACGGACTACTTTTTTTTTACCAGTACAATCAATAACTTTATTGTTTGAGCAATAAAAATCATTACAATATATATGAAAAGAACAATTGCGGTCACATTGAAATTTAAATAAAATACAATTTCTAAAATATTGTTCATTGTTCAAATATAAGAAAAATAAATAAAAAGCAACATTTATCATCAGTGCAAACATTTGTTCCTATAATAAAAATGTCACCGTAAAATCGAAGTTCCATTCAGAAGATGTTAATGCTAAGGTGGCTATTTCTCAATATATTCAGAATCCTGATACCATTTACTCTCATAATCATCATAAAAAGCTTGAAGTTATAATCCTATCATGATCATCAAAGCGCATAGAGTTTATAGCCTACTCACTATGGCCACTAGGAGGAACGCAAGGAAGAATTGGAGACTCCTGAATGCATTTGAATAATATCAATAAACTCCTAATGAACTATTCACTTACTCAGATTTGATGTACATATTGTATTAATGCAAAATATTTGTAAAATCACACTGCTAATAAGTGAACCATTTTAGAATATCCCCATCAGTACTTTTTAAAGATAGATATAGCTTTGTTGCATAATTGATAAAATCATTGCAGTCAGAAATATACATAAATGATGCAATTAGTAGGCCAGAAACCATGCGGGATTGCTAGATTACAGTGAGTAAACACAACGGTTCCTTGCCCAGTTGTAGGGTGTCTGCTTGAAAGAATGTCTGTTTCGTCAGGGGTGATGATCGCCCGCCGTGCTGTCCGTAATGTTCTGCGTCTGGGCTGAGTGAGAGAGTAATTAAAGGAAGATTGTTTAGTCCTGGGTTGAATATCTTCCTCAGCATTCAGCGATTGTTGGCACGTGTTTTAACAGGAGATCTGCTTTTAATATGAACTTTGCTACACCTGACATGTTCGGAGGTGTCAGTTCTTTGAGGCAAAATAGGATGGCTTGTTGGCATGATCAAATGCTGTTTGCATAGAATATATTTTTAAGGTACAGTTTGCGCCAGGGTGACAGTGCAGGTGTGGAATATCTTCCTGATGATATGCACATAGCCTGCATTTCCAGGTTATGAGGGTTTGAGCCATTTTGGGATAATGTCCAGTGAGGGGAGGATACGCAGCCTGGCGTGCAGTACCTTTACTTTCAGGAATTGTTTTAGTGTTTCTCCCATGTATGCCTGTGCTATCGGTTCCTTATACTTGTTTATAGTCATCCATAAGTGGGAACGTGACCTGAATTTGCCTTTGTCCTTGCTCCATGATAGATGTTTGATTTGCTTATTTATTAGCTTCTTAAAGGTAATATGTGGTAAGGACTTTTGCCACAACTCTTCTGCCTGAAGTTGCTTGATTGCTAAGGTGGTTTTGCCATACCAAGAATTTGAGTCGACCTGCAAGTTCAGGACGGATTCCTTCCCGATTGGAGCTTTTAGTGTGTTTGGTGGCGCTTGTGTTAGTAGGGAAGCAAATTTAAGGATGACTCCATTCTGTACCAGGGCTTGGTCTTGTAGCCTGAATTCTAGTCTGATTTGCGCTGGTGAGGACCTGTGTGGTATGCAGTAGAGAAGTTGGAAAACTTTACTCTGAGCGATGGTCAGGAAATCATTAAACTTGCCAGGATAACTTTCTAAGTCGTATGTCAGGGAAGGCAGGAACTTTGCTCTGATCACAGTGAGGAGCAGCCTCTAGGTAGGACTTTGCAGATTCGTGGCTAGTTTTTGAAGCTCTGCTAGTTGTGCTGCCACTCTGGCTTTCAGGGTGTTTAAATGCAAGCGGTGAGACCACTTTTCCTGTAACCAGATTCCCAAATATTTGTAGCTATTACTTCTGTCACCAAGCTGGTTTCCACATAGCCACTGCTTTTTCTTTATTATGAGCTTGCCGAAGATGACTGCCTTGGTTTTTTCTGAGTTTACCAGCAACATGTTGTATTTGCAATACTGATCCAGGCTGTTTAGCAGTTTTTGCAGGCCTGACAGGCTCAAGAGGACGATGTTATCTGCATAGAGCAGTGCAGTTAGAAGTTGGGAACCTAATTTGGGGGGATGGGAACCAACAGAGTTCAAATGTGCACAAAGGTCATCAAGGTATACATTGAAAAGCATCAGGGATAGGACGCAGCCTTGCTTTACTCCTCTCCCTATCGGAATTTTGGCAGAGACTCCTCCATTGCAGCCAACTTTTACCCTAGCCCAGTTGTCAGAAAATAAAAGCTGTATTCCTTTTATCACGTTTGGTGGAATATTGAGATCTGCTAATTTTTTCCATAATCTGTGCCGTTCCACAGAGTTGAAAGCTTTGGAGAGGTCCCCAAAGCAAGAGTACAAAGGCTATTTTCTTTTTTGTATACTTTTTCGCCAGTATTGATAGTGTTACCAAGTTGTCAGTGGTAGTTGAAGAGGGATGGAAAACTGTTTGGTTCAATGGGATTAGTTTCAAGGACTACTTGTTGGGGCGTTAGGTAAATCCAGAGGTAAAGAGCACAGTCCAGTTTGGTATATTCTGCCAGATTTATAAACAGCTCACTATAACACAAATGTTCCAATGATTTACATAAAACAGTGGACATGAATCTCCTACACATGTAGGCTTGAGCACAGCAATTAATTAAAAAGTGCTATATTTAAATAATTATAGAATAAACTCCCGCTTTGAGAGTTCCTAAAAAAACAAAAAAAGTTAAAAGTTTGATGAACAGCTGTCAAAACTGACAGTGGCCTTCCACCAATTCTTTTGTACATTGAAAGGAACCGCTGTGATGGCAGTTCCTTTCAGTGCATAGAGGTGACCGGTCATCTCTAAATTTGACAGCCCATAGTTCTTAAGGATGGTGGATGTAATGACGAATGGAGTCCTGCCCTTCAAACAGCGGGAGATGAGATGGGTGTTCAAACCACCACAATTTTAAATGATTATTGCAGAACGCCCACAGAAAATGGGGAAAATTTCAATACTGGCGCAATTCCTCCTACCTTTTTTTATTTCCCCGGGATCTTGAGAAGGATCTTCTCACCTTTGCAGATGGTTGAGAGCCACCTTAGGGACCACTCTATTCTTTTCAGTATGCCTTGTGTCTTTTCACCAGGCATCCACCTGTTGCTCTCTTAGGTTTTTGTTCTGGTGCTGGGAGCGGCACATCCTCTCCATTGTCAGCACTACGAGTGCACCGTGTGTGTCTGGAGAGAAGGCAGAGACTGAAGAGAAGGTGGCATTTCCCTGCAGCCAATGTTAAATATATGCATCCCTCACTCAGATTTCAGAAAATGGTGATACGGAAGTATGAGGAAAGGGTTCAGCTTCCGTTTTGAGATTTGGCATTAGCCAGGACCCTTTGATTTTACTACAATCATACATAATATACTTGCATAGAGCGACTTTCAGTCAACCCTCTTCATCCATTGGGCTGTCAGTGTGTCATTCACAATTTTCTTCCACCTACTACAGGAAACAGTTTGGGGCATTAGCTAATTTCAGTGTGAATGAAAACATTCTGTTCTTTTACAAAGAGCACATCTGCACACAAAGTAGTTGACTTCAGTGCCAGAGGCTACTAGGGCAGAGTGTACTTTGTGAGGCCCAGAAAAGATTTTTTGCTTTTAGGCAACATTTGTTTTAATATCAATATTGGCAAGGGTCTGCAGCTCAGTCAACAATAGGTTTTACCAAACCATTATGAAACAAGCATTGGCAAATCAAAAAGTCTGGTAAACTTCAAGTCTTTGGCTTTTTTAATTTTTTTCTGAAGTTCTCAGTTTAGTGGTAAGTATCCAGCTGTTAGCGTACTATGCTAGTGTGCCATTTTAAAAGAGCACAGTCCGCATATATGCATCACCCCACCACAGCAAAGAATGAATCCAAGCAGAATTTTACGTCTTGGACTGGGAATAATATTATTGACCCCCGATAATCCACCCATGAATGGCTTAGTTTCAAGGCTTACGCCATTGTCCTTATTCCATCATTGCTTTTGTCTACAAGTTGATGCCATCAGGGGGAAAACAACATTTCCCAGATACATCCACAGCTTGTGCCCAACTGTGGGAGCTGAGAGGTGGTTATAAAACAAGGATCTTTCTTTTAATTATTTTAGAAACTTTTAAAATATGGGTCTTTAGTAGACATGCATCTGCGCATTGAAAGTGAATGCTCATCAGAAAACATAATAGGAGTCTAATAAAGACATTCTGGACGTATTTTGAACAACTTATAGTTTTAAATATGAATTAGCACTTTTTTACACAAGGCAGAACATTTGCTCTCAATATTGGAAGGTTAGGGATCAGAGGTGTAGAAAATTAGAATCATTTACTTCAAATTATATAATTTGGTGAAGTCAGAAAGGTAGGGTAATTGCTGAGGTTCTAGTTTCACAGTTGAAAATAATATACTCCCTTATAATGTTTAGTCAGGTTTTTTTTACAGGGGATTCTACACCCTGTAACCCATAACCCAGTTTCCTCTTCTCTTTAATCTATCCTTTTATGTCCATCAACATTTCCAACCCGTTTCCAAATTCCTTACCATTTTATATGGTTACCATTTACCATTGTTATCCTTAGTTCCATGATATGCTAATGCAGTTCAGCTTGTTACTCATTCATCTCCTTTTAAGTTCTGTTGCCATTTATTAAAATTACCTTGAGTGTTTCTGTGTGTTTTTTCAGTTTTTTTGTTTGTTAACTAAATCTCAGTATGTTCCGCCTGAGACGAGCAGGGGACAGCATTGCATCCTCAGTGATATTGCACATACTTGGATGTTTCCTGTGGAGGCCTGCTTTGTAGTAGCCTGCTACTATAAGAGCCGGAACACTGAACTTAAGTATAGATTAGGAAATATGCAATACCTCTTGCTTAATGAATATAGGGGCATAGTTACAAGAAACTCATACACCATAGATGATGTGCCACTTTTCTTGCGCCTCATTGCGCCCCCCTAACGACGACATGTGTGCGCCATATTTACAATATGGTGCACCATGGCGCACATTAGGTCAATAGCGTCAAACCTTTGGAGATATTGTGGCACTTTGGTGGATTAGTGCCAAAAATTATGGCACTAATCCACCAAAGTCAAGGGAGACCCATTGAATACAATGGGAGTGTCACTTTATGATGCTAAAGATGGGAACAGTGAAATCATGTAGATTTCACTGCACCATTTTACTGGGCCTCCTAAATGGGGAACGTTCCCATGCATACATTATGCCTGGCACAGGAGGCGCAAGGGGCTTGCAAGTATGCCCCAAAGTGCGCTCAGTGTAGTGTTGTAGAATTACTGGCCTGGCTAGGATAAAAAAGACCATAAAATAAAAGGGAAGGCAGGGAGTGAATGGAATGTGGATGATTCCCGTAGAAGGGAATATGTAACACTTGTTTTAGTTCCATTGTCTACAAGACGAATGCAAATGGTTGATTGGTTGGTGCTTTAGTGAACATTGCAGGATTTCTTAGATTCATGTTGACACCATAGACAAATGGCCATACAATTTATTAATGCCTTGCCCCTCCAGTAAAAAAAAATCATCTGCCCCCTTCCAAAATTTTTAAAAGTATTCTATTGAACTGGCAATGTTGAAATATCTCTAGATTTATCTAAACTTGCAGTTAAGATTTTTATTGTTTTGAAAATGCAATCAAATAGATGACGCCAAACATTCTGTTCTGGTCAGGCATGCCTTAATAATGTTTAAAAGTATCCACAGTGTGATTATTAGAAGTTGGGTTGGGGTGTGGGTTTTGAAGAGTTTTTTGGAGTCCCTTGCCTTTTGACACATCCTCCCAGTTTGGATATCAATGACAAAACGTGTTAGTGGTGGCCCATTACAGAGCGGCTTACTGCTGCCCATCTTTCTTAGCTTGAAACAAAGCCCTGTTATCTGCATACTGCTTCTCTTGCCCAGAGCCTGCCACCCCTGATCATTTGAGCACCCCCCCCCCCACAGGGGGGGGAGGCGCACATCACTTTGCCTGCCCCTGTCATACACTGTTGTTGATGTTCTTCCTTTCTCTCTCCAGGTGAAGCAGAGACCAGGTATGATGGGTGTCTCATCGGAACAGCGCAATGCCTTTGTAGCCCAGCAGATGAACCCATTTCAGAGTAAGTACTATGGGACCATCAGCTTTGGCCAACTCTTGGACACCACAGTGTGCCGAGGCCAGCGCAGTCTTTGATTGTGGAAAAGGATCGTCTGTGCTTTTGAAGGGCCCCAGATGCTGCCCTTTAGTTTATGAGTCAGTAGACTACAAGAGGGGCGACCCACACAACTCTTGGGGTGCAAGGGTGTAATCCTTCATGAGGGCCCTGTGTAGCACTTCTTTCCATGTGACCCAGACACTGCCACTGCACTAGGGCTCCACTATAATTAAAACTGAGGATGACAAGGTCACTGTCATTAAAACTCTTGCTTGTGTGGAGAGGGAGAGGTAAATTACACTGTGAGTGTAGAAATCCTAGATATCCTTCACAATATTTTGTAATACAGCCCTTTTATTTTCCATTATGTTTATGTTGTGTAGCTCACAAGTACTGTGAGTATTGTTTAATTAAAAGTGCAGCTTTAATATTCCCACTATGCATTTGTAGATATCAGAAGAAAAACAAAATGCCAAGTAACAAAATAATATTATTATTAATAATAATAGCTATAACAATAATATGAATACCAATGATGATGATGATAATAATAATAATAAGAAGAAGAAAAAAAATAACAATATTAGCGTTGTTAAAAATAATACTAGTGGTAGTAGTGATAATGATAATAGCAGATTATTATTATTATCATTGGTGGTGGCAGTAGTAAGTTTCATTATTGTTATCATTACCATTGTCATTAGTATTATTGTCATTATCATCATCATTTATAGCAATAGTGGTGGCAGTAGTATTTTTTAAATAATTATCATTACCATCGTCATTAGTATTATTGCCATTACCATTATCATAGTCATTATTATTAATTATGGCACAAACCGATTCATGGACGGTTTCGGCGGGTGAATGGAGGGGAGCGTGTGCAGTGAGTTTTCTGAGGGGGTAATGGCTGCTTCAGGTGTGTAACAGAGAGGTGTCCCCTCTGCCTGCATACTTGGTTCTGGAGTCGGCCCTCCTTGGTTTATGCGGGGTCCCATTCAACAGGCGAAGCACTCTGTTTCCAAGTAGCTTGGGCCCTCCATGGAGAGCTGTTTAATTCCCATGAGTGGGTCTGAAGAGTCCCCTTTCTGTCCGCTTTCCTTTTAACTCTAAGGCTCTCATTATGAGTTGCACGTCACTGACAGGGTGCAAACACCGCACAGTAATTACCGACACCTTGTGGTAACATCCCGCTAGTACTGTGCAATTATGAGTTAAACTCTATGGAATGGGAAATACCTGTGCAAATCCAGTTTTACCCTGCATAAACCTGCATGAACTCCAAGATCCATGGGCTTCCGCATTCCCATTTAGCCTGCTCTGAGCAGGCTGTAAATAGGAGCAGGGGCTTCTATCTGGGAGGGGGTGGTGGGAGGGAAGTCAGGAAGGTGGAGGAAGTGTCCTGGCAGGTGAGAGCATTGCATGGTCCTCCCTTACCAGAGAAAGAAATTGGGCTGGTCATGCGGACAAGGCCTTATTGCTATTGCAACCAAAGCCTAAAGCAATTTTATCAGCAGCTTTTGCAAGTCAGTAATATCAGGTTCCCGCATCTGGGAAAACCAGGTGCAAAAAAATGGGCATTTCATGATCGGACAGAGCAGAATTCCATGCAGGAATTCTGATTCTTCCAACTGGTATTAGGGCCTAGGAGACCTACTAATTTACTATTTATTCTGGTGGAATAACAAGAATAATGCACCCTTTTACCCCTGTAGTGGGTGTAAAACACTTGTAAATACATGGTACTTGGCTCCCAGCCTATGGCGGACAGTGATTTATATAATCTGCACGTTTTTAACACAGTACATTAAAAAGAAAGAATGCAACACAAGGCAAGGGGCAATGTAGTTAAAATGGTACAGCAGTTAACTAGATTTAGAATGTGGCTGAAGTCATGACATAAGCATTTTTGTAGGCAAATTCAGAGCCGAATAGTGATTAGGTAAGTGTAGGAGACAGATGGAAGCACCTGCAGGGTAATGGCACAGCTCAAATGCAGACACCAACTTTCTAACAATACTTAGAGGAGATTAAACAATACAACCACTTAAAATGAATTGTATGCTTTGGGGTCGAAGCGCAGAAGGAGGATTGCAGCTTAGGCAGTGCTTAATTTGAGCTGGTGGTTTCCGGTCCGGGGCACCAGCACTTATTTTTGAGGGCTGGCAATTATTTTTCTGCCTCGAGCATTTACTGACAGCAAAAGACGTGGGAAAGATGGAGGAAGATAAAAACAAAAAAGTGTTACAAAGGGAGAAAGCAGAAAGCTGTAAGAGTGAGCTGAAGGGGCAGGGAGTGGCTTTAAATGGATTAAAGAGGCCGGAGATGGCTTCAGGATTACGTTGCCTCAGCATTCCGTGCTCGTGCATTTAATAACTGCAGCCGCATGTTTCAGAGGAGCGCTTTGGGCACTGGCACATTTTTATTTACAAATCAAGCACTGAGCCTAGGCAGTATAGCCTTGTAGTGGGCGGTATTTGTATCAGTCTATGTGAAGTTGACAGTATATTTGGAGCTGAAGAAATATTGCATAGAAGATCGGTGAAAAGAATGGGAATTAGGAGGTAAACAAATGGGTCAGTCCCATTCTGTAGTTTGTAGCAAGCTAATTTATCCCTCTCACTAGTTTGGATAAGGCAAGGTAGAGATGTGATGGTGGAAACTGCTAGAATGATATTAAGAAGAATAAGTTAGACTAATTATTTGGATGCAGAGAGTTTCATGTCAAAAGTAAGGTGGTCCTTTCAATGGAAATAGGGATGAAAGGACCCCAACACGATAAGATCTATTGACTGTCTGTAGGACATATTTCACTTCAGGGTTAATTATCTTCTAGAAGGCAGATGAAACACAGGGGCATATTTACAAGAAAGTGGTGCATCATAGATGATGTGCCACTTTTCTTGCGCCCCCCCTCCTGCCCCCCCAGCACCTAACAACACCATGGCTCCGCAATATTTACTGTATGGTGCCCTTGGCGGTTCTTAGCACAATATCATCAACGTCAATATATTGTGGTGCTTTGCTACACTAGCGTTAAAAATGTTGACGCTAGTGCAGCAACTCTCTGCACAGGTGTTAAAAATTACATAAAAAATGGTGCAGCAAAATGTTGTAAATTTCACTGCGCCCTTTTTTCGGGCCTTCCAGTGCCGGAACGCCCCCTTATATACATTATGCCTGGCGCACGTCGGAAATGCCTACCTAACGCCACATTAGTGTAAAATAAATTACGCTAGTGTGGCGCAAGGGGCTTTTAAATATGCCCCACAGTTTCTAATGAGGTCATAGGGCTGGTGGAAAGTAATTGACACTACAGTAATCTAGTTTATCACCTACAAAGAGATGGCAGCTCCAACAAAACTATTTAATCATCTCTCCAAATCGACTGGGTTTGTAGGACACAAGGACTATGGTCTCCACACTATGACACAAGTCAAAGACAAGAGTAAGAGAATTAAAATAGTTGTTGAAGGAGTCCTAAGAGCAGACACCCCCAGTGCATACCCCAGTGCACACAGGCGACCAACCAGTAAGCTGTTTCCACAACTTTGGAAAAGTATACAGAAAGGTTCTTTGACCCATATTGATTATATATGTTTGCAGTTTGAAAATAAGTTCTTTTCGGCCTGGGAATGCAAGGAATGGTGTACTTTATGTGTCTTAAGGCGAATATCAAAATTGAACAATAGCAACGTAAGCAGTATAATGTCATCACGTTACTGAATCGTGTAGGTAAAGTTAATATTTTCAGAGCCAGATGGTGTGTCTTTTGCATAATGCAGGTAATCAAAGTCACAAAACAACCATCCACGCAGTCACATAGATGCCAAAATACAGACACAGCATCACACTTACCAGATGTATACACTTGTAGGTCCAAACACAGACACACACCACCAGACTTGAATGTACACATACGCCCAGACCTACAAAGTCCCATGCACAAAACCACCAAACCTACACCCTCTTCCACATTCAAACCTGCCGAAATAGAGATACCCTTGCACACCGACAACCAACATGCAACCACCCATGCAGCGAGACCAACACACAGGCCAGTTCAACACATAATGGGTGATTAATTGATGCTTGGGGGATTCAGGTTTCAGGTCCACGTAATATTTTGTCCTACCTGTGAAACGATATCACATTCAGCGTGTAGAAAGTAATGGCGTATCAGTGCCACTGAAAACTTTTTCTTCCAGTGGAGAAAGCACTTTTAATGAAGGGTGGCGAAATTTAACTTCCCACCTAATCCTTTCCATCTTTGAGTTGGTGCTTTACAAGTAACACACAGTGTGCTTTGCATGCTCATTCCATTCTTGGCCTCTTTAACACAATCATAAATAAAGCGGATATCCAGTTCTGGGTTTTCTTATAAAGCCTGTTAATCCATGGTGGTCAAGTTAAATATACCTAGTGAGCAACTGGCAGGATTCAGTAATTTGGTAACTGAAAACACAGAAGACACACGGCTTTCAGCATACATGGAGATCTCTAGGATCCATAGTTGTCCACTTCAGTTTGCAGTTTACCACGTTCAATGTTGTACTCTTAACATATATTTGTTTTGACTGCGTTTTTGGAAGACTTGCTACAGCCCATGCTTATATTGTATTCTTAGCTTTTTGCCTTTGAAACATTTTGTACTCATGTGTACATTTCACTTCAGTCTTGAAGGAGCCTGTGAGCCATTAACAGAGATTAAATGAAATATGTTAAAAGTGATTTCTCAACTAATCACAAAGTCATCACTACTCTTTGCGGTAGTCCAGCCACTTATTCTTGTATCTTTGAAGTAGTTTAGCATGAATATTGAGGTAAGAGTCTGAATTCAGTCATAGCACGATTAGTCGTGTTTGATGCGACTGTGGATGGCGGAAGCATCTTCTTAACCTCCTTCTCTCCAGGCTCAGAGTCAACTCCTGTTTGTCTCAATTCTCTTGTTTGGTCTCTCTGAACACTTCTTATATTTTCGATGTGATCTGTCAATCATCATTTTTTTATTTCCTACTATTGTATTTAATTGTACTTTTGCATTTTTCTATTTTGTACAATTTTTCGTATGAAATGTTGACCATGGCTACTTTCTTCATGCAGATGTACAGCAGCCCATGCCAGGTGATTGCATCCAGCCCATTCCCAATGCGCCACCGAATCATCGCATGATGACATCAACTCAAGGGATGCTGCAGAATTCCATGGGCTCTGGAATATCACCCAACACTGTTAACCAAAGCAGTGGGTCGATGGTAATGGTTCCCCACAACCCCGGAAAGCAGCAAGGAATGTATCCTGCCAACTCAGATTTCAGCATCCCACTTCGTCAGAGCCAAAATTCACTGAGCATGAGCTCTGGCTGCCAAACGGTTCACAGTCAGTCGGCCGCCCGACCTGGAATGACATTGTCTGGTTTTACTTCCAGTTCTTTGGGAAATCATTCTGCTGCTCAGCATCAGTCAAGGCAGTCCAGCATGGCGAGAATTCCCAGCATCTACACAAACTCATCTTCTCAGATGTGGACATCACCAGGGATTTCACGGATGCCAAATCAAAATCAAATGGATCCCAGCATGCAGCAGTTCTCCAGTAACCCTCTGTTCAGCAAACAAAATGTTAGACCAAATATAACTGGCCAACAGTTTTCTCATCAGGCTGTGGTCCCTCCCAACCAGATTGCACCAGGAGTGCCGATCAGGCAAATGCCAAAACTGAACACGGGCCAGCCCAGCCAGGGCATGGGCACACTGAACAGCCAGAACTTAAGGAACAATATGGCAAGGGGGCAGGTAGCAGGCATAAATGTTATGAAACCAGTCCCACAGAGCGTGCCCAGCTACAGTCAGATTAACCCGGCTCAACTTGGTCCACCCAATTATTCCACCTCAACAGGCCAATCTTCATTAACTTTTGACCGAATGGGGAATGCTGCAGAGTTGCCTCAGTACAGCTTTGTCCCACAGCAGAGTAACTCAGCCTTGTCTGGTCACTGCACGGAGGCCGACTTCATTGACTGTCTTATGAAGAGTACCAGTAACAACGACGAGGACTGGTTAAACAATCTGACAATGCTAGATGACATTTTGGGACAGCACACTCAGAATTCCGGGCATGTCTAGCAAACAGTGACACGGACATATCTGTAAATATGGCATCTGACTTGAAAGAGAAAGACAATGCCCTCGATACTAAATGAGGTGACGCTGACAATTCTTTGCTTGCAAAAAAGTTTAATATTGTCATTTTTTTCAGACGTGTATATAGTGAAATATTTTCTAAATTATGTTTTCCAAAATATGAAGTATGGAATCAATTCTACTTCAATGCTGGACTGTTTGTAAATAAAGCTATAGTATAAGGTTTTGTTATATTATAGGACTTTCATTGATTATTACTTGTTATAAATATGCAAATATTGTTAGTTCGAGTAATACTGTGTATTACAGCAAGATATACCTGTTATGTTTTTGACATAACATAACACATGACTAGGGGTGCCTCACAAACTGAAGGAAACTGCAAATCAAACCTTGGTTTCAGCCTTGTACAGTACCTAAGAAGATAACAGAATGCGACGCCAAGAGGGAGGGCCGTAAAACACCATTCGGTAAAATTTATTTCTCACGTTCATTCAGTCTAATCAGTTCTCCGTAGTGAATTTTGTTTACGTGTCATTCACGTTGGAAACACTCCCTCCCAGCTACGGCGGAGTGGATGATGACGTAAATGGTGTACGGGGTGTCAGTAGCTTCTTATTTAAATCTACGACTGGATATGGGCCAGTGAGCTATTGGACCTGAGAACGATAGCCAATGAAAACGTAACAGGCGAACTGTGATAAGCCTGACAGGAGGATGAGAGTTTCTCTTACTATCAATGAATTTCAAACCTGGTTTGCACACCTCGCCGTTGTATATTTGTATTGTACAGGTAATGTGTTCCTGTTCTTAAGACTTTTCATCATGATTTTGTGTTACTGAAACACTTTTCAGGCCAGAAGTCTAGGCGGTAGCTTTTTATGTTGATGTTTTCTGTCAGCTTCTGTTGTCGTGTATATTTAAGAGTCTGTTTATAAAAGATCCACTGTACTGTAAACCTAAACTGTTCATACTTTGTGTAATCATATTTTAATAGTCACACCATATTTCTGCTATACATTTGTAATATATGGACCGCTTCAAGCACAGAAATTATGACGTTTTTCTTCATTACATAATAAACTGCCAGGGAAAAGTTAAATATACGTTTCACATCTCAGAAGCATTTTGTGTCAGCCATTACACCGTCTTTCACTTGCGTTTGCCCCATACGTTTGAAATATCTTGTTACCTCTCATGTAATAATTTGTACTGATGTCTCAGTGAATGTGCATAGGTTCAAATAGGATTTATAATCTTCCTATTTGTGTTTTTGTAATAAATTAACCCTCCCCGTGACGCGGAAAAGGCATCACACCTATACTTAATACAAAAGGTTAGTGACAATTTATTTACCGTTGAATTATATATATTTTTAAATATATTTCTTACTTTGAAATTTCACAGGAAAGCATTTTATAGTATGTTCTGACACCGTATATGGTTCTGACGTCGCTAATAAGTATTTTTTACTGTTTTAAAGTCGTATGCGTTGCACCCATCATCTGATAGCTGGCTCATACCTGCAACACTTATCCTTTGGTACAAAAATTCAAAGCATCAATTTTCCATAAAGATTCCTTTACGTACTGGGCAGAAACACTGCACACTTTTGACCTATCAGTCCGCAGAGAATAAATGATAATGTTATATTTATGTGTAACAAATAATATTCTACTTCTAGAAGAAGAACAAGAATGCACTCAATATGTGTAAAGCAGGAGAAATGGTCCAGTTTCGAAATTGCTAATCGTAGGTCCACGAAACCTGAACCAGAATCCCAGAAACCCCTATCTGATAGAACTCTGTGATCCTGGAAAATTAGCTTTAACTCTCTGTGGTTCATAATCCTTTCACACACAAGTTTGGGGGCAGAAGTCATTCAGTTCACAGAATTTGAAATGCAAAATTAAAAAGACATTTCGACCTCACACCACAAACTCAAAATCTCTCTGGACTTCCGAAAAGAGAACTTCACATGTATTTATTCTGATCAAATTTTATTTTTTGTCTATTTCTTAGGATATCCATGTGCAGCCTAAAACATGACGTAGAAAAAAATCAATTCTACCTCTTTTTCTCGGGGTTATAGTGTAACTTATGGGGCAAAGAAGAAATGTTTCACATGCGTGAGGAAAATAAGTGCAAAGCGTGTACCTCGCCTTGATATATTACTTTATTTAAGAAGGAAATCAACCTACCTTCAGGCACTGTACACAGGGAGCTTGCGCACCCCATGAAGATAAACCATCAGAAATCAGATTTATGGATTGAAATCGTTCAAGCTCACACATTGTGCAATCACTGTTTACCAATGCTCACTCAAGCGCAAGAGAGCGAAGTAGGACTCTACCCCTTCTTGCTGCTCTCTATCCAAAGAGAAGGTGCAAAGGTGTCACACAGTTAGTCGATCTCCTTCCAGATCTCCAGTTATGAGCTGATTCCACAGTTGATCCCCATGGTCCCTGAATTCCACAGGTCATCTGGAACGCAGCAGCAAATTGAAGCCTTTGAGGAGGCCAAGCTGCAGATACTTGGTGCTTTTCCGGCTCCCTTTGGGCTCAAAGGATCAGCAGCCTCCTTCAGTTGGATTACTGCCAGTGGATCCATCCTTAGTGCTGTCAGACCCCCTTGGACACATTACGGAATGCATCTGGTACAGACTTCCACCACAGATTCATGACCTGCGCTTGTCCCTCCCTCATCGATGTTGGTTTCAACGTTGCCGGCACTGAAGTAGGATCAAGTGCTGGTTTCAATGTCTGACCCTGAACTGATGTGGGCGCTGAACCCCAATAATCAAGTGCACCCTAATATTTTTAGACACCGCAGATTTTACCTTGGCAGCTCAGAGCCTTCACTGCAGTTGATCTAGAAGCTAGAGACACCACCCTCTTTCCTTAACCACATCCAATTAGTAGAATATAAACAGTAGTATCAAATAGTGACTGAGATCACTCAGTAGTTGAGTTCTAGATCAGAAATAAATTTAAATAATTTATTACAGGAAATCTCATAATGCATTACAGCAAATATAGTAAGAAATGTCATACAGACTCAAATACAGAAATACAAAATCATCATCAGAAATATCAATCTTAGTAAGCAGCTTTTCCCTAATTTAGGCGTCAACTCATTAAATTCCGACAGCATTGTAAGTAAGGAAAATCCCAATAATACTGGACAAAGTTTTGGAGTAAAATGAGGAGTCGCCCCAATCCCTAAAACCAAGTACTTATATACACAATTTAGGCATAAACAATTAGCAAAACTACAGATTCAGCATGGCATGATCATGCGTAACTCACTGCGAGCAAATCAGAACAAACAGCGCTACAAACATTAATTCTTAGTATTAACCCGTTTCTTAAGGTAAGGTAATTCTCCCCTCGCTTCCTCAGCAACATTAGTACAGAGATGTGGAAATACAATACAAAACATTTTCTTGAAAATCATCTATACAAAATGATGGCTTCAGCAGGCCCACATTGGAACTTACAGTGGAAGCCCTTCAAAATGATACATAGGGAACACAAAGAAAGTTTAATTCACAATACATGCTTTCTAACCAATAGTACAATTGAAGTAACACCCTCCATGTCTGCGGAAACTGTGAGGAGAGAAAGTTTGAGTTTGCAGAAGGTCTCTGATTGGGAGCGGGCAATATACCGGAGCAGGGTAAACGAGAAAACAGAAAACAGCATCTATTTCTAAAAAAACAGTGGTTCACTCAAATATATGGCATGACCTAATTATATTTTAAACACACTTCTGAACTATATTATCTACTTTGGCACTCATGCATACTTGACTGCTGTATTTGTTGTGAACACGACCTGATAAGGGCCTTTTGATCTCTCATCTATGCACCCTTTTCAGACTTACTTATGCATCAGAATCCAGTCATCAGAATTAAGTCTGTAGTGGGTTATGCCTTTGTAGTCTTCTGTAGATACATTCACTTGTTGAGACAGATTTCACCATATAAGCCAGACCCTTACAACCATCCAGTACACTATAATCCATTATTGAAACGAGTGCAACTGTAAGTGGAAATGTAAGTCTCATTGCTCTGCCCATCACTGTCTCATGAGCAGATAACTCAGTTTTCCTGTTAAGGGACTGCTCGTTTTCATCAAGACATGAGGAAAAGTATTAGGGCATTTCAAAGCATTTCAAACACACACTTTCGCCAGTACGTTCTTTAGAGTTCCAATTCATTCTCTCCACTAATTCAGAGGATTGCGGTCGATAACTACAATGGAAATGAGCTTCATAGTAGATGCTGTGCTGATTATCTTCAGCACCTCATTCTTGAACTGCACATCAGGATCTGTGTCAATGGAAGGGAGTAGGTCGAATCTAGGTATCAACTCCCTCAACAGAAATTTGGCTACTGTGAGGCTATCTGCTCTCCTGGTGGGATATGCCTCCACCCAATTGGAGAAAAAGCGGATATTCACTAAATTGGACTCCAATCCATTAAAATGTGGCATCTCAAAGAAATCCTCAATCTAGTAAATGGGCTTTCTGATTTGCCGGTGTGATTCATGATAGCAACTGTTTTCTTACCCTGGTTGTTCAATTGACAGACTATGCAGTGGCTACATACATCCTCTGCAACATATTGAAATACAATATTTTCCCAATACTTCTTAAAAAAGTCTAGCTAAACTATTCCTTCCTGCAGGAGTCTGAATATACAAATACTTACACATTGGCCGTAACATTACATTTGGCTAAATGTATTTCTGGTCTGTATTAACATACACATTCTGATTATTATTTTTTATAGCCCAATTTTTCTCATTTTCTTCCTCTGGAGCATCATCTTGCAAATCACATAGGTCACTCAAAGAGGTTTGCCTTAAATCCATATAGAAGCAACGTACATAATTTAATTTGTGTACTTTTTGAATTCATCACTTACACTTTGCTCTACCACGGTCTCCTCCTGTTCTTCACATTACATTGTCATCTTGTCAGCGTATCTATTTCCAAGGGTGACCATATCTTTAGCAGTTTTCTGAGCTGTGTGCTTGATCACAGCTATTTCTTTTGAATAGCTCATAATAAATCCAATATGCAAACACTATTTTTTAGTGGCGCTTCTGAGGATGTCATGCATCCTTTTTGTGACCACAGTTGGCCATAGTGATGAACAACACTAAAACCATACTGGCTATTTGTATTGTCACACTCAAATGCTCAGATAGACAACAAGCTCTAGGTAAGGCAATTAATACCTTTGCCGATGTCACATTTGGTAAGGGAGAAGGTTATAGTGTCTCTGAAAAAGAGCACACTGCATAGGCGGCCATTAATGCTCTATATGTGTCCCTGATGCAGGGACCATCCACAAACTGTCAAAGCAGCCATTTGCAAAGGAATTTCTTTAATGTATGGTTTTGGTTTTCTGTATAGGTTGGTCACATCCAGGAAATCATGAGCCAAATAATCATCCATTTCACTTTCCCTATCATCATCAGTTTCGTCTGGAATAGGGAGCAGTGGTGCTGGATTTAGGACATTGCGTCTCTGAATTGATATGTTTACTGATGCAAGTATAGTCTTCTCATAACAAGTCAGCCTACCATTTGCCTTGTGGTGAGTCCTTGTTCTTGTTAAAGGGCTATCAATCCAATGTGGGGCATAAACAATCCCTTCAATTTGTTAATTTGCCAAACACACAGATGCATTGGGGTGATTTACAGGTCCTGGA
Organism: Pleurodeles waltl; assembly: GCF_031143425.1. Classification (NCBI taxonomy): domain Eukaryota; kingdom Metazoa; phylum Chordata; class Amphibia; order Caudata; family Salamandridae; genus Pleurodeles; species Pleurodeles waltl. The sequence continues at coordinate 203,190,619 of NC_090438.1, read as the reverse complement.
TCCAGCATAGCAGAAAAATATGCCACTGTGCACATCAACCCTCCGTGTTTCTGGGCAGGGATTGAAAATGCACATTCATCTTTTTCATGACAGAACAGGAAGAACATCATATTGTAGTCAGGTGTCCTGAGTGCAGGTGCATGGCACAAACTCTCTTTCAGCTTCATGAATACCTCAATGCATCATCGTCAAATGGTACCGGAGCATGGAAATCACTACATGTCAATCTCACCAAGGGCCTCACGATCAGTAAAAGGTTTGAAATCCACTGACAATAGTATCCAACAATACACAAAAGCATCCAGACCTCCTTTTCAGTGGTCACTAGATTTAGTTTCAGAATTGCACAAATGCATTCTTTTGAGGCGTTCTTTACACATTTGTCAATATGGTGTCCAAGATAAATGACTTTTAAAGTACTGCTTTTTTTATCGGGGGAATCTTATGGCCATTTCTAGCCGAATGGTTTGACAAGGCAATCATATCCAACTTACAATCTTCTGTTGTCTTGAATGCAATCAGTAAATTATCTATATACTGTGCTACTACTGAGTTACATAGCATTTTAGATCTCTAGATCTTTCTTCAGTATTTGGAAGAAAACTAAAGGTCTCTCAGTGTACCCTTATGGAATTCTACACCAAACGAGTACTTTATTAAAAAATTGGAATGCAAAAAGTTACACAGAGACCTCATGAAGAGGTTTCAAAAAGAATACTTGGCATAAGTCAATGACTGTATATCATTCTGCTTCTGAGGGAATCTGGAAAAGAATCACTGCAGGATTCTGTACCTCTGGACAGCATAGTACAACAATTTAATTTTTTTAAAGAGAACAATTCTCCATTTCTCATTCTGTTTTTTTAATTCCTATGATCGAAGAATCACAAGGGCTATCAATCACCTCTCAATGGATTCCATGTTCAATCAGTTTTTCAGTCACTGGTTTCAATCCTTCCTCTGCATCACTTGTCAACTTGCATTGCTTATCTCTTTGGAATTTAGCATCTGGTTCTATATTTGTTTTTACTGGATTTACTCCCTTGAACACTCCAATCTCTGCCTGTATAATTCCAGACCTCTTCTTTGACAGTATCTCATAAATCTAGAGGTAGGTCCTTTGTCAGTACTGTTCATAGCTCAACTTGTAAGTCTTCTGAGCTAGGTTTAAAACCTTAGTTTTTATCTTGGGTTTTAACTGCAACACCATCCGGTGCTCCATAGGTCACACAGTTCATCTTACAAAGAAGGCCACTTCCAAGGAGATTCACTGGGCTTGAACCACATAATAGGAACTGGTGCTTTTCTCCAGTTGACCAATTTTAACTGGAACTTCTGTTGTAACTTGATTAATAGTCTGTTTCTTGTTGATCCCTACAACTTGGACTGCTCTTCCAGAGAGGGGTAGGTATGGGACTTCTGCTCCTGTATCAGTTAGGCACGAAGCAGGGTGGCCATTGTCTTTTCCATCAATATATGGGCCACTCTGAACTACCACTAGGACTGCTACAATTAAGCAATGCCCCCACCCCTCAGGCACCATCATTATGAGCTGCTTCTTGCCAACTTATCATTTTGGATTAGTGCATTCTGGTGATAGCCCCCATTATATGACATTTTATTCTCTTGTTCTGCTGCATGGAGCTGCTGGCATGGGCATTTGAAATTATTTCATTTCATTTTTTTCTTTTTCAGCATGTTCTGCTCTGAATTTGGAATTTTTGACATTCCACCATTTCCCTGCATTTCTGGGACTTGATGTAAACTTGTCTGTACCCTGTTCAGAGTTTGTCTGCATTCACACTTCCAATGCGTGATCCTTCCACAACAGTGACACACAGTATTATTTTTTCAGAATTTCAACATTCACATCTATGCCATCATTTCTATGCAGCCATCAGCTATTCTTTAACCCCTTCGCTGCCACGCCTTTTCCCCTTCAGGTGCCAAGCCTTTTTTTAGCTGTTTGAGGTAGTTCGCACTTAGGCCCTCATTACTTTTTGTCCACATAATCTACCCATGCCAAGTTTGTGTCCTTTTTTTCCAACATCCTAGGGATTCTAGAGGTCCCAGACTTTGTGTGTTCCCCTGAAGGAGACCAAGAAATTAGCCAAAATACAGCGAAGAGGTTGTTTTTAAAAAAAAAAATGGGAAAAAAGGGCTGCGGAAGAAGGCTTGTGGTTTTTTTCCCTGAAAATGGCATCAACAAAGGGTTGCAGTGCTAAAATCACCATCTTCCCAGCTTTGAGGAACAGGCAGACTTGAATCAGAATACCCAAGTTTTCAACACAATTTTGGCATTTTACAGGGCTATACCCCGTTTTTACTATTTTTTCTGCTTTCAGCCTCCTTCTAGTTAGTGAAAGAAATGGGTGTGAAACCAATGCTGGAGCCCAGAAAGCAAAACATTTCTGAAAAGTAGACAAAAGTCTGAATTCAGCAAGGGGTAATTTGTGTGGATCCTACACGGGGTTCCTACAGAAAATAACAGCTGAAATTAAAAAAATATTGAAATTGAGGTGAGAAAAACAGCCATTTTTCTCCACGTTTTGCTCTGTAACTTTTTCCTGCAATGTCAGATCTTTCAACGCAGTATACAGTTATGTCTGCTGGACTCTTCTGGTTGCAGGGATATATAGGGCTTGTAGGTTTATCAAAAACCCTAGGTACCCAGAGCCAATAAATGAGCTGCACCTTGCAATGGGTTTTCATTCTATACCGGGTATACCGCAATTTATTTGCTGAAATATAAACAGTGAAAATCAAGAACACTTTTATATTTCCAAAATGGGCATAAGATAAGGTGTTGAGAAGCAGTGGTAATTTGCACAGCTCTGAAATCCAGGGTGCCTATACTAGCATGTGAATTACAGGACATTTCTCAAATAGACGTCTTTTTTACCCACTTCTTACATTTGGAAGGAAAAAATGTAGAGAAAGACAAGGGGCAATAACACTTGTTTTGCTATTCTGTGTTCCCCCAAGTCTCCCGATAAAAATGGTACCTACCTTACGTGGGTAGGCCTAATGCTCGCGATAGGAAACGCAACATGGACACATCACATTTTTACATTGAAATCCAACGTGTTTTTTGCAAAGTGCCTAGCTGTAGACTTTGGCCTCTAGCTCAGCCGGCATCTAGGGAAACCTACCAAACCTGCACATTGTTTAAAACTAGACACCTAGGGGAATCCAAGATGGGGTGACTTGTGGGGCTCTCACCGGATTCTGTTACCGAGAATCCTTTGCAAACCTCAGAATTTGGCCAAAAAACACCTTTCAGTTGCCAGAAAGTACTGGAATCTGAGAGAAAACACAAATTTCCTTCCACCCAGCGTTCCCCCAAGTCTCCCGATGAAAATGGTACCTCACTTGTGTGGGTAGACCTAGTGCCCGCGAAAGGAAATGCCCCAAAACACTATGGTGGTCATTCTGACCCTGGCGGTCTTTGACCGCCAGGGCGGAGGACCGCGGGAGCACCGCCGACAGGCCGGCGGTGCTCCAATGGGGATTCCGACCGCGGCGGTAAAGCCGCGGTCGGACCGGCACCACTGGCGGGGTCCCGCCAGTGTACCGCCGCCCCATTGAATCCTCCGCGGCGGCGCAACTTGCTGCACCGCCGCGGGGATTCCGACCCCCCCTACCGCCATCCAGATCCCGGCGGTCGGACCGCCGGGATCCGGATGGCGGTAGGGGGGGGTCGCGGGGCCCCTGGGGGCCCCTGCAGTGCCCATGCCACTGGCATGGGCATTGCAGGGGCCCCCGTAAGAGGGCCCCTACATGTATTTCACTGTCTGCTGCGCAGACATTGAAATACGCGACGGGTGCAACTGCACCCGTCGCACAGCTTCCACTCCGCCGGCTCGATTCCGAGCCGGCTTCATCGTGGAAGCCTCTTTCCCGCTGGGCTGGCGGGCGGTCTGAAGGCGACCGCCCGCCAGCCCAGCGGGAAAGTCAGAATTACCGCCGCGGTCTTTCGACCGCGGAACGGTAATCTGACGGCGGGACTTTGGCGGGCGGCCTCCGCCGCCCGCCAAGGTCAGAATGAGGGCCTATGTGAGCACATCACATTTTCCCAAAGAAAACAGAGATGTTTTTTGTAAAGTGCCAAGCTGTGGGCTTTGGCCTCTAAATCAGCCGGCACCTAGGGAAGCCTACCAAACCTGAGCATTTTTGAAAACTAGATACCTAGGGATGGGGTGAATTGTGGGGCTCCCACTAGGTTCTGTTACCCAGAATCATTTGCAAACCTCAAAATATGAGCCCAAAAATATTTTTTCCTCACATTTCGGTGACAGAAAGTTCTGGAATCTGAGAGGAGCCACAAATTTCCTTCCACCCAGCGTTCCCACAGGTCTCCCAATAAAAATGGTACCTCACTTGTGTGGGTAGGCCTAGTGCCCGCGAAAGGAAATGCCCTAAAATACTATCTGGACACATCAAAATTATCAAATAAAAAACTACCTGTTTTTGCGGGGGGCACCTGCATTGTTGGTCCTGGCTCAGCAGCCATCTAGAGAAACCTACCAAACCCAGACATTTCTGAAAACTAGACACCCGAGGGAGTCCAGGGAGGTGTGACTTGCATGGATCCCCCAATGTTTTTTTACCCAGAATCCTCAGCAAACCTCAAATTTAGCAAAACAAATTACATTTTTCCCACATTTCTGTGTGGGATCACCGCACAGGGACAATTTCCTACCACCCAATGTTCCCCTCAGTCTCCCGGTAAAAATGATACCTCACTTATGTAGGTGGGCCAAGTGCCCGTGACAGGGAAGAGCCATAAACATGTTGAAATTGAGGGGGGAACCAAACTGGATCCAATAGGGCAGTCTGAAAAAAACATTTTTAGGCTGACAAGTGCAGCAGAAATTTTATCGGTATAGATGAGACAGTGATGGGTGGTAGGATTTTTGTGGATTCCTGCAGATTCCGGAAGGTTCCATCACAAAAATGTGGGAACAATGTGTGATTTCCAGCAAAGGTGGAGGTTTGCAGGGCATTGTGGGTAAGAAAATGGTGCGGGTGCATGTGAAGCACACCACCCTGGAATCACCCAGATGTTTAGTTTTCAGATCTGTCTAGGTCTTGTGGATTTTTCTTCATGGAAGCGTACCTAAGCCCAAAAAGTGCAGCCCTCACCATTCCAAGTGGGATGATTTTGAGAGTTAGCCAAGCTCTCATGGCCCAAATGTAAAACCAAAACCCAAAATAATCAAATGTCCGCTTGCTTGCCGTGGGATAAGATGTTTTAGTGTGCGGGGAGAGAGCTGAAAGACTTTTACCCCCTTCAGTTGGGGCGGGGGCATAACCAGGCCCATACTGGTTGGTAGCCACCACCCCACTATTTTTTGTTGTTTTTTTAATTCCCTGGCATCTAGTAGACCTTCTGCCCCCCCAGGGTGTGGATCGGGGGTAATTGTCCCATCTGTCCATTAGTGGGCAGAACAACTTTGGCCCCATTTATTTGGAGTGGGGGTATGGCCATACCCCACCCTCTTATTTTGGAAAAAAATCTTCCCTGGTCCCTGGGGGGCAGATGGGCCTGCCAAAAACTGGCCGATCTGCCATGAAGGGGGGCAGATATGGCCAACAGTAATGTGCCCCCATGAGGAGCAATCCTTGCTCAAGGGGCTACGCCCCCAAACAAAACACACACATACACACACCAATCCCTGTTGCCTAAGTGGTTTCTCCCCCCCACCCCTGGGTAAGATCAGCCTAATAGAAATAGGCCGATCTGCCCCCAAGGGGAGCAGAAATGGCTTAAAATAAATTTGCCCCCCAGTGCAGCGACCCTTGCCTAAGGGGCCGCTCCGCTTGCGTGAAATTGCACATAAAAAAAAATCCCTGGTGCCTAGTAGTTTCTGCCTCCCTTGGGGGCAGATCGGCCTAATAAAAATAGGCGGATCTGCCCCCAAGGGGAGCAGAAATGGCCTGAAATAAATTCCCCCTACCCCAGGGGAACGACCCTTACCTAAAGGGTCGCTCCCCTTGCGTGAAATTGAGCCCAAACAATAACATCCCTGTTTTCTAGTGTTTTCTGCCCCCCCCGGGGGCAGATCAGCCTAATTACAATAGGCCGATCTGGTCTACAACAAATTTGCCCCCCCCTGGGGAGCGACACTTGCCTGAGGCGTAACTCTCCATATAGAAAATCAAAAGTAAAGATATACAAAATATATATCCCTGGTGTCTAGGGGTTTCTGCCCCCCCCCTGGGGCAGATCAGCCTAATTATAATAGGCTGATATGCCCCCAGGGGGGTAGAAAGGGCCTGAAAAAATTCCCCCCACCCCCATGGGGAGCGGCCTTTGGCCAAGGGGCCGCTCCCCTCATTCAATAATATAAAACAAACAAAAGAATTCCTGGTGTCTAGTGATTTCTGCCCTCCTTGGGGACAGACTGGCCTAATACAAATAGGCCGATCTGTCCCCAAGGGGGGCAGAAATGGCCTAAAGGTAATTTTGCCCCCTGGGGAGTGACCCTTGCCTAAGGGGTCGCTGCCCACATATATAAAAAATATATAAACAAAAGAAAATATCCCTGATGTCTAAGGGGTATGGCCTAAAAATTATTTGGCCCCTTGGGGAGTGGCCCTTGTCCAAGGGGCCACTCCTCTCATGACAATTACCTGAAAAAAAATCTTCCTGGTATCTAGTGGGCATTTCTGCTGCCTGATTGCATCGCGATTGGACAGAAGAAATGCTGAGAAAGACATCAAAGGAAAGGAAAGGCCTTTTCTTTCCTTTGATGCCTTTCTCGGCCCCTCCACAAAAGCATTTCTCCTCTGATCCGCACTGGAAGCTGAGATTCCAGCGCGGAGGGGCAGGCCTCTGATGAGGTCAGTGCGCGATCGCAGGGGGGTAGGGGAACGGGAGTGGAAGAGGAAGGGATTCCCCTTCCATCCCTGCAGTGAGGGCACTGAGGCGAAGCTCATGGGGGGAGCACTAGCCATTTCAAGGACGTAACGTTATGTCCTTGGCGCCTCAGTGCTACAGCCAAGGACGTAACCGTTACATCCTTGTCTCTCAAGGGGTTAAGCTTCTTCTGTTTTGCTTCAAAATATTGACTACTATTTTTCACCAACATCAGGATCTCATCAATGTTCTTGGTCTGCCAGCACAATTCACTTTGATGAATGTATTTGCTAATTTCTTCTCTCAGACCATTCATGAACGCAGAAACAAAACCACTGGCACAACTTACTTGGGATTTTCTACTTCACTATGCTTTTTGTAAATGTGCATCAGTCTTTTATAATATGAATGCCTTGATTTTTTTTGGCTCTTGGGTGGGTCTCAAAATGGATCAATGACACAATATCTTGGTAAACAATATAGTTGACAAAAATATATATATATAAAACCACTCCTTTTCTGCATGAAACCCGGGCTCCAATTGACTTCTGTGAGTACTTTATTCTAGTGCTGACACATCAAAACAAAACCCAATTTGTTTCGGTGTAGAACACGTCTTGGTCAGCAATTGAGGCAGTACAGAAAAAAACAATAAAATAGTCACCCTAGTGAACATAGAAAGAGGCTGGGAGCTCCAATCCCCAAGAGTCATAGTACAAACTTGGCGTCCATTTTGGAATGCCATAAAGGTGATGAGACCCAAAGAAATCAGTACAATATCACATAAAATTAAAATAAAGGTAGCTCAAAAAATATCCAATCAATATTGAAAGAAAGTAATGTCACACAGTTGTCCTACAAAGCTTGAGTAAATAAAGCAAACTATGGTACAGATATATGACTGAGCATGTGATAGCCACACTGTATGGAAAAGTTCTTGCAATATACACTCAGGGCCTGATTACGACTTTGGCGGTCCAAACACTATATTATGATGCATGCGGTTCCATAGACCAAAGACCACCAGCACCGCCAGGCAGCACAGACCGCTGCAGCGGTGAGATAGGCCATTGAAGCTGTCAGAGGACGGACTGCTAATGTTTCTGCCAGACATATTATGATGCTACTTTCTGCGGACATGACTGTGGCAGTCCTACAGGCAGGAACTCACCTCTAGGCCGATTCCCCATCCTGTGCTTCCATGTAGCCAATCTTACACCTCCTGACGCTGTTGCTGCTTATGGAAGGAGCCCAAAATCAACGCCACTGTGGATGCAACCGACGGTAAGACCACACTGCTTTCACTGTCCCCACACTCAACACCAAACCGACACGCCATCATCGACTTAGTATGGGGCTGTGCTCCGTGGACCAAGTATAATTTTGTGTGTCCCAGGTCGGAATTGTACACAACATATGCCCCAATCACAGCCCCATAACACACCCTTTGGGAAGGTCACTGACACTGCACTGTCACACTCTACAAAACCAGACATAGCTGCACATCCCAGTTTCAGGGACACTGAAGTGTACATAACATTGTTTTCACGCAGCAGCAACACCACATCAATATCACATCTACTAATTGAACTGGCACCCTCACATTGCTCATATGCCATGGCCTGTTGTGATATTGAAGACACATGTTTCGATGTGTCATTTAACCCAAACACCCCTTCATTTCAACATCCATGTAATGGACCCACGCATATCACCCACATTGCAAGAGAAAGTAAATGGGATCCACAATATTTTGTGAGAAAAATATCCGAAGTTCACAAGTGAACAACACCTGCAGAATAGGGATGGAGACATCAGCAGACCCCAGGAAGGATGCTGTCCTGGGACACATTTCACTTTAAACATGCTCTTGAAACACCATTTACACAGGAACTGGCCCTTCATGTATCTCAGGGACAACCAATAGTATAACCAAGTGCCATGCCTATGTGCCAAATGCGTGCAAATCAAGAAAGCAAATACAACAGCAACAGCATGGGTCACATGTAATTGTAATTGTAATAGTATTTATAAAGCGCATACTACCCCTGACGAGGCATTGAAGTGCTTTTTGGCGAGTAGCACACTACTCTGGAACCCAAGAGGAATTAGTGGTGGATTAATATAGGGAAATATGAGTACAATATTAGTATTGTTATGAGTTAATTTGAGCAGAGGATATGTGAGTTTGTTAGTTGGATTGACTAGAGAAATGGAGGAATAGAGGAGGGAAGAATCCAGAAGTGTTAATTGGTAGTTTATAGTAATAGGATGAGGCTTGGGATGAGTAAAGGATAGATGGAGGAGGGAAGAGTCTGTGGAAAGGGGTAGGGAGATCATAGTAGCAGGAGGGTTTTGGATGAGTCAAAGATGAGATAAATGTGGTTGTTTGGGAGATCATGGTAGTAAGCAGGATTGGGGTGAGCTAGATTTGGAAGAGGAGGGAAGAGCTTAGGCAGGGTTATTTTGGAGATGAAAGTAGAATGGGTTTGGGAAGAGTCAAAGTGGGGATGGAGGATAGATTGATAGAGACATGACATAGGGTGAAGGGTAGGCAAAGTACAGCGTACAATTATTATTTTAATTAAATTATATATAAATTCTTTATCATTTTATTTTAAATTTTCTTTTATTTATTCATTATTATTATTATTTGTAACTAATTGAATTATGTATAATTTGAATTTTATTTAATTTATTTTTAATCAATTTTTCTCTAATACAGTAGGACTAAAGTAATAAATAAATAGATACGTAAAAACATAGCAAGGGAATATATGTTCAAGGAATATAATGATGGGTATAATAATATGAGAAGAAAATTAGTAATGTATAAACACAGACTTTCAAGATTTGTAATAATTTAAGTTAGTTAATAAGTGTACTTTCCTAACATTTATTTATCTTTCCTCAATTTTCGAATAGCGGAATGCTTATGATAAAACATTTGATCAGTGTGATATAAAAACGAGAGCAAGGATTCATAAGTATCTAATATGACCTATGAACATGTTAAGCATAAAATATGAATATACACACACATACATAGATACATACACATACACACACATCCATATATATATATATATATATATATATATATATATATATATATATATATATATATATATATATATATATAGGGAGTGCAGAATTATTAGGCAAATGAGTATTTTGACCACATCATCCTCTTTATGCATGTTGTCTTACTCCAAGCTGTATAGGCTCGAAAGCCTACTACCAATTAAGCATATTAGGTGATGTGCATCTCTGTAATGAGAAGGGGTGTGGTCTAATGACATCAACACCCTATATCAGGTGTGCATAATTATTAGGCAACTTCCTTTCCTTTGGCAAAATGGGTCAAAAGAAGGACTTGACAGGCTCAGAAAAGTAAAAAATAGTGAGATATCTTGCAGAGGGATGCAGCACTCTTAAAATTGCAAAGCTTCTGAAGCGTGATCATCGAACAATCAAGCGTTTCATTCAAAATAGTCAACAGGGTCGCAAGAAGCGTGTGGAAAAACCAAGGCGCAAAATAACTGCCCATGAACTGAGAAAAGTCAAGCGTGCAGCTGCCACGATGCCACTTGCCACCAGTTTGACCATATTTCAGAGCTGCAACATCACTGGAGTGCCCAAAAGCACAAGGTGTGCAATACTCAGAGACATGGCCAAGGTAAGAAAGGCTGAAAGACGACCACCACTGAACAAGACACACAAGCTGAAACGTCAAGACTGGGCCAAGAAATATCTCAAGACTGATTTTTCTAAGGTGTTATGGACTGATGAAATGAGAGTGAGTCTTGATGGGCCAGATGGATGGGCCCGTGGCTGGATTGGTAAAGGGCAGAGAGCTCCAGTCCGACTCAGACGCCAGCAAGGTGGAGGTGGAGTACTGGTTTGGGCTGGTATCATCAAAGATGAGCTTGTGGGGCCTTTTCGGGTTGAGGATGGAGTCAAGCTCAACTCCCAGTCCTACTGCCAGTTCCTGGAAGACACCTTCTTCAAGCAGCGGTACAGGAAGAAGTCTGCATCCTTCAAGAAAAACATGATTTTCATGCAGGACAATGCTCCATCAGACGCTTCCAAGAACTCCACAGCGTGGCTGGCAAGAAAGGGTATAAAAGAAGGAAATCTAATGACATGGCCTCCTTGTTCACCTGATCTGAACCCCATTGAGAACCTGTGGTCCATCATCAAATGTGAGATTTACAAGGAGGGAAAACAGTACACCTCTCTGAACAGTGTCTGGGAGGCTGTGGTTGCTGCTGCACGCAATGTTGATGGTGAACAGATCAAAACACTGTCAGAATCCATGGATGGCAGGCTTTTGAGTGTCCTTGCAAAGAAAGGTGGCTATATTGGTCACTGATTTGTTTTTGTTTTGTTTTTGAATGTCAGAAATGTATATTTGTGAATGTTGAGATGTTATATTGGTTTCACTGGTAATAATAAATAATTGAAATGGGTATATATTTGTTTTTTGTTAAGTTGCCTAATAATTGTGCACAGTAATAGTCACCTGCACACACAGATATCCCCCTAACATAGCTAAAACTAAAAACAAACTAAAAACTACTTCCAAAAATATTCAGCTTTGATATTAATGAGTTTTTTGGGTTCATTGAGAACATGGTTGTTGTTCAATAATAAAATTAATCCTCAAAAATACAACTTGCCTAATAATTCTGCACTCCCTGTATATATATATATATTTATGTAACCATGAGTAAGTATACATCTGTTAAACAGGTTTAAAGAGTATGTGTATAATTTATTGCTATAACATAGTAGCGATACATATTTCCTAAAGAACTATACATATCTAGAATATATATACAGACAATCAGATTACAAATATTTATCAGTACAGGCATATGCAGTCCATTGCAGTTTGAATATGGTGGTTATGAAGGAAAGAGCCAACTCTTGAGTAGGCTCCTGAAGACAAGATATTTATCCTTTGATCTTATATTTGGGGGGAATGAATTCCATAGTTTGGCTGCTTGAACGGAGAAGGATGTACCACCTATTGTCTTTTTCTTGTATGGTGGTGTTCTAAGGTGGGGTGGCAATCTTGAACGGAGGTTTCGTTGTTGAATGTATTTGGTTATTTTGTTTCTGATAAAAAGCGGTCCTGTTCCATGTATAGCTTTGTGGGTGATACAAAGGAGCTTGAAGGTGGCTCTTCCAGCAGCAGGTAACCAGTGCAGTGCTCTCAGGGCAAGGGAGATGTGAGCGTGTGGCTTTACATGTAATAGTAGCCTGGCAGCGGAGCTCTGAATACGTTATAGTTTTTTCATAATAGATAGAAATGATACATGGTAGAGACCTTTGGCATAATCCAGTTTGGAAGTACAAGAGAGATAGTTGCCCGCACCTTGTGTTGAAATTCGAGGTGGGGGAATATGTGTCACAGAGTCTTCATGGTGATGTTGTTTGTGCTACTTTTTCCACTCGTGCATTCAGCGTTAACTTAGAGTCCATGGTAATCCCAAGATTTTTAACTTCCTTGGATAGTTGAGCAGGTGGTCCGAGATCGTCAGGCAAGGCGCACAGTGAGTCATCATTTTTCAGTCACCACATGTGAGTATTTCCATTTTGGAAGCATTTAGTTTGAGATGGCTCCACGTCATCCACTGATCAACGGCTCTGAGGCAAGTGAACATTTGTGAGTTTTCAATGTCTTTGGAGCATTCCAATTTAAGTATTATTTGTGTGTCATCTGCAGAGTTGTAGCATGTAAGTTGAAAGTAATTGACCATTTCTGGGAATGATATCATGTAGATGTTGAAAAGCAAAGGTGAGATAATTGATCTTTGGGGGACCTCTGCTTTTGTGAGGTAGGGTTTGGACGAGAAGTGGGGAGAATAGGTAGTATTAGTTCTGTTTTGAAGGTAGGATGTAATCCAGTTGAGAGCTGTCCCTTCTATGCCAGCTTTGTGGAGTCTTTGAATTAGGGTGCCATGGTCAACAGTATCAAAGGCAGCCGAGAGGTCCAAGAGAAGTAGTGCAGCAGCTCCATTGCGGTCGACTGTGTATTTAAGATCATCCCAGATTGCTATGAGTGCCGATTCAGTGCCTCTTCCTGGGCAGAATCCAGTTTGGTAGTCTGCAAGTATGGAATTGTCTTCAATGAATTGTGACATTTTGGCGAATGCTGCTCTTTCGATCAGTTTGCCTAGGAAAGATCCATTTGTGATTGGTCTGTAGTTGTTGGGGTCTTGTGAGTCTAGGTTTGCTTTCTTTAATAACAGAGGTATTTATGCCTTTTTCAGGTCTTCAGGAAAAGTTCCTGTAGTTAAAGAGTTATTGATGATTCTTCTTACAGGTGTGGCAGAAGAAGTAGATGACAGAATTTTCTTGAAGATGTGTGGTGGACAAGGGTAAAAAGGGCAACCAGAAGGCCTGCTTGCTTTGACCAAATCCATAAATTCACCTTGCGATATTTGTTTGAAGGAGAGCAGAGGCTGGGTTAGTTTATTCTTGGAGGGGGTTTTAGGAAAGGGGTTGGTGCTGATGGTTTTCTTCTGTTTTAAATAGGAGTCAAATGTGTCTGCCTTGGTTGTATAATCAGTTGCTTGTTTGTTTGTGAAACCTTGGTTAGTGGGATTACTTCCTTCCATATATTTAGGTTTTCGAAATTCATTGAGAATTTTATTAACATTTTTGGTTGCAGATTTAGCATTTAGAATTCTGTCTGAGTAGTACCTTTTTTAGCTTTTTTGATTGATGATTTGTATATTCTGTTAAGTTTGTGTAGCTGCAGTTTGTCTTGAATGTTGTTTGTTTTGAGCCAGGTTTGCTGCAACCTTCTGATTCATTGCTTTATCTTTTTAAGTTCTGTGTTTCTCCAAGGTGTTGGTTTTCTTTTGTCCTGTTTAGTTCTTCTGAGTGATAGTAGGATATCAAAAGCTTCCTGTAGCCACTCACAAAGCTTTGGAACAGAATTAATTGTATCTAGATCTGTGTTGGCTGTAAGTTGTGTTTCTAAGTCTTCAAAATTCAATTTGCACCATGGTCGATGGATGCATGTACGTAAGATGCTATGGGGTATGTTGATTTGTGGTGTTTTATGTTGAAACATTATCAAATGGTGGTCTGACCATGTAATTGGTGTGATGCTATGAACGGTAACGAGTTCAGGCTTTGCAAAAATGACATCTAAGATGTGTCCAGTGATGTCTGTCTGAGTATGTACAATCTGATGTAGGTTCAATGCGACTAGGCTGGTGGTGATAGCTTTTGGATGGGGCATATTGGGTTTGTCAAACCAAATGTTTAGGTCCCTAAGAATGCATAGATTTGAGTATAATGTTATAAGGTTTGAGACTGTATCTAGAAAAGCGTCTGGGAATGTTGAGTTGTTAGGTGGAGGTCTGTAAAGGAGGAGAAATGTATAGGAGGAAGTTGGAGTAGGGTTGCATCTTGTGTGGAGGACCTCACAACCTTGTATGGAAATATCTGTTTTACTGAGATTTATTACTTGATTGAATATAATAGCTAGTCCACCTCTTCTCTTGCTTATACAGTTTTGTGTGACGGTTTGATAGCCCGGAGGAAAGGCTTCATGCCATACTGGGGCCATGTCATCTCCCAACCACGATGAATAGTAAGTCAGGTTGTGTGTCCGTGAGCAGGTCGTAGATGTGGTGCTTGTTTTCTGAGAGTGATCGAGCATTTATGAGCAGGCAGTTTAGAAAAAGTGTGTTAGTGGCGGTGTTGTTTTGTTTTGGAGAAGGGTGAACAGTATATTTTGAGCTTGTAGCAGGTGTATTGTTAGTTGTGATAACTGTGTGAGGGTCACAATAGTCCTGTTTTTCAATATTCATGTAGATGAAGTAGTTGGAAGGTACACACATGAACATGAATACATGGTCAGTCAAGTGTATAGGAAGGTAGCACAATTGAACACCATCCATGTGTAGTCAAACAAAACTCTAGCTTGATACAAATGTCCAGTCTACATCAGTGGGACACATGTAACCCAATAAATGTTGACATTGGCCAAGCCAACATGAAATACCATATCAAACAACACACAATGCAATGACACCTCAATTGGATTACCAGGGTGGGAGTGGTGGCTGTCTCTGGGTGGTGGGGTGGTGTCTGGGGGTATGGTGTGTGTGTGTTGTGTGCATCTGTGGGTGTTGGCTGGTGTCTGGGGGTATTGTGCCTTTGGGGGTGGGGTGGTGTTTTGGGGTATGGTGTGTGGGCCTGTGGGTGTTGGGTGGTGAACATCTCCCCTTGTCCTGGTTGACACTAGTACTGCTCCCGAAGTCAGATCTTGCTAACCACAGCAAACGGATCAGTGATCAGGGCGAATCAATGACAACTGTAGGCATACATCACAAATCACTCAGGAACAGCAGAAAGGTAGACAAATAATGACAGGACAAAAACAGCTTGGGTTCATTAAAGAGCTCCAAATATGAGTAAAGGCCAGTGGACAGTCCAAAAATAATAGTTCATGCACACTGCCATGCACCACAACTTGACTCTCTGATCATTGCCATAGGAACCTCCACAGGAAGGGCCATCAAGTGGGCATGCAAGGCAATTCAATGATCACCTTTGGATGGAGTGGGGTCAGATGTAGGATGGTTGGGTTTGGTTTTGGGAGGGTTGGGCTTCACTTTGGGAGGAGTGGGCTTCTTAGGAGTGGGAAGGATATGGCTGGTTTCAAGGGGGACGGAGGCAGGTGTGACAGGAGAGGAAGTGGATGTGGAACGGATGGGTCTGGATATGGGCAGGGTCCTTTTAGTTAGGGGGGGGCTCACAGGGATAAGGGCAAGGTCAAACAGGAAACTTTCATTGGGAAAATGGGTAGGGTCTGCAAAAGGGATTAGGGGTTGGGAAGTTGAGGAAATGCTTGTGTTGGCTGTGGGTGTTGTTGGTGCTGGTGTGTGTGTGTCTGAGATATGCTTGAGTGGCATCTGTTGCATGTGAGTGGGCATTTGTGTCTTGGGGGCTGTGAGGTGACGGTGATGGCTAGGGTGGGAGTGGTGGCTGTGGGTGTTAGGGTGGTGTCTGGGGGTATGGCCTGTGTGGTGGCTGTGTTTGTGGGTATGGTGTGTGGTGGCTGTGGCTGTTGGGGTGGTGTCTGGGGGTATGGTGTGTGGTGTGTGCATCTGTGTGTGTTGGGTGGTGTCTGGTGATATAGTGTTTGGAGTGTGGGTCTGGGAGTGGTATGGTATCTGGGGGTATGGTCTGTGGGTGTTGGGTGGTGTCTAGGAGTATAGTATGTGTGGGTCTGTGGGGGTGGTGTCTGGTGGTCTGTTGTGTATGGTGGCTGTGTTTGTGGGTGTTGAGGTGTCTGGGAGTTTGGTGTGTGGTGTGTGGTTCTGCAAGTCTTAGGGTGTTGTCTGGTAGAATGGTGTGTGTAGGTCTGTGGGGTGGAGGTGGTGTCTGAGGGAATGGTGTGTGTGGTGGTGTGTGTGAGTCAGTGTTGAGTGCTTGTGTGCCAGTGTGTCTTGAGGTGCTTGTGCTTATGTGTGCTGCTTGTGTGTGTTGAGGTGGGTGCGTGCAGATGTGTGTGTGTGTACTTGGGACAGGTATGGAAGAGGGAAATTGGATGGGGAAGAGGTAGGTGGTGCAGGTAGGATTGTGGGAGGGTGGATGACTGCTGTGAGTGATAAGGCCAGAGCCTGAAGAGATATTTATAGGTCAGACATGGCAGTATGAATGCCTCCCAGGTAATCAACCACCTGCTGAAGCTGGCTGCCCTGCACCTGAATGACATTCAGAATGGCAGTCTGACCCACAGAGATACTCCTCACTCAGGGCAGCAGGGGTAACTATGGCAGGCGGTGAGGTACCTGATGTGAAAGTGACACCACCCTTTTGGGTGAACGGGCATGGTCAACTGGGTGGGGAGAAACAGGGAAGGTGGAGATGAAACTAGGGGTGGCAGACAAGGATGGAACAGGTACAGCTCCTAATGGGTCTGCCACCAATAGAGAGTAGCCACTGGAGAAAGGATCCAAAGATGATGATGTTGATCGTGTGACCTCTGTTGCACTCCCCTTAACCTCCAGGCCACTGGGTCCCTCCGTGTCTGATGTCTCATGACTGGAGGTACCTTGGCCAGCTGCTTCCCCGCTGGGTTCAGCAGTGTCTCCTCCACTTGTACAAACAAAATAGGGTCACTACATGTGCTCAATCACACTTAAACAGCTTTGATTACAAGACATTACGATAATGTACAGTAGCCCCCAGCCACAAGCTTCAGCAAGTGGCTCCAACATTTGGTACACCATATGCATGCATGCTGCATGAACTGTGAACAGTTGCCCACAGGAAAATCAGAATCACAGACAACTCCAATTGCATGGGTGAAGTTGTGCAATCACAATATCCATGGAGCAAGCAGGAGACCTTATCATCTTGAATGGTTTGGCTTATGTAACGTCCCTCAGTAACTTCCAGTCACAAAATAGTATGGCAATGCCAAGTTCAGTCTCACAGATTCCACACAAGGTCTTGCAGCTAATCTTCATACACCCAATACCTCATCATGATGAAATGATGGCCAAATAATCGAGCCATGTTTCAGCAAGAAGTACAGTAGCCAGATGAAGGTGACATGGAAACTCCCATGTCACATTGTAGAAAATCCCCCAGTGGTAAGTTCACAATATATTCAGTGTCTAAATAGACTCATGGAAGTTGTACTAATGTTGCTCTGATAGCAAACACATCTTGCACAGAAAAGTACACTGGAAACAATTTGGGCAAACTGTCTGGGAGATTTGTCTACAAATATCTACACCACAATAAATCAGTTAGTCCCAGGGAAATCACCTATCTTGATTTGCACTGCTGTGAATACACTACTCCGATTACATAAGTAAAAGCAATAGTCCATTGAATGTTGAGGCTCAGTAAATCCCCAGCAACTGTAGAAGGCACGTAACATGTTGCTCAATGGGAAGGCACATTACTGTCCCTTTTTGTCATGCAGACACAGAATCCCTTGGATAAATTAGTGTACACAACCACTTACGATTCCCACATTCCTGCAGCCCCTCCCTGATGCACAGCAATAGTTAAGTAATGAACCTTCACCGTTTAACGTCCTAAGCACTTTGCCAGATGATTCTACATCAATGGCATGGAAATGCGAGTTGTGAGTAAAATCTGTAGTCCTACCCCCCATGTCCTTCATTGCTTCTGCAATTATACATGCCAAATTACATAGAGTGATGGGTGATGGTATGAGTGAGCCACCAATCAATGATGACACAGGCCAGTCTGTGGCACCACGTGAACTGTAGCCCCCATCACATATGTCAAATTCCAAACACGTGTTGGCAATCACACATATGTGAGGGTATCAGACATCTATCCCATGAAAACAGGTAGACCAGACACAAAACACCATGAAAATGATATGGCAAACGTGAAAAGTACGCATGCTAACATGTTGGCACCAGAAATGATGGCAACAGTGATGTTACCAAAATCATGTCACTGGGCATTCATACTTACCAAGGGAAAGTATTGCTCTGTGCATGCACCCAAAGGGCAATGTATGCTATGTCACATGTATGATGACCACCTTCACATGAGAGACAGTAGTGAGGCACCAGCACTCATGACACACTGAAGACAAGTGGGCAGACACATAGCTGAGTACAGTAATCTATTACCTCATGTTTGTTGTTGGGGCAGACACACTGAAGACAAGTGGACTGTTGGGTACAAATGACACCCACAACAACAAATAACATGACCTGACTGATCATTGTCCTCAGCCATGTGTTGGCCCTGGAGAGTATATTGGAGGTGGACTCTAATCTGCTGTGTCCTAGGTCACTGGGCCAATAGGCAAGGCACATCAGCATGCACCAACTCCCATACCTTCACCAACAATAACTCATCTTGTGTGTGACAAATGGCCTATCTTCAATCTTCAGGGGGAAATGACAGCCTCAGACACATCAACTTGGCAATTTAACAGGCAGGAATATGCCCAGGACTCACCCCCTTAAAGCTGCTGTGGTGCCCTCAAATGCCCATCCAGCCCAAGGTAGGCCCATCCACCCTGAGGTAGGCCACTCCCGGAATGTGAGCCATCAGGGAGGTCAGGCTCCAGCATACGTCCTGCCCACGTTGGGAGGACAGCCCCAGCTAGGCCTCCACGATCTTTGGGCCCAGCGTCTCAGATCCACCCACCTCTCGCAAGGCAGTGGGTGCTCCGTTGGCTATGGACCCCGGGGGTCCGCACCTTCCATGTGACGGCTCTGCAAATCCCTTCCTTCTGATTGGCATTGACCTGTATGGATGCAATAGACAAATAAAGAGGTTACAATTCAATTTTGTTGGCCAACTGGTTGTGTCACACACATTTCAGGAATACCGAGCACAAAACATTTGTAACTGTCAACACACCACAAGTGTAAAGCACACATGCTGATAAGTACAGGGACCTAAATACACACTTTTGGAGTCATAACTCACTACCCTGCTCATGGCCTACACTGACTTAACAAAACTACTGACATCAGGAAGCCCAGACTCAAGCGACATGTATGGTAATGTGAGCCACAATGACACACAACACACCATTGTGACCTTTTGAAGGGTAAACTCCTTGGACCTGACTGGACAGACACATTTACATCCAGCCACATTGATTCAATGCATACAGTCCCTACAGACAACTATCTTAGTACAGACTATGCCCTAAGACTTAAGTGACAATGAGAGCGCCACCATGGGTGGTACGGGAAGTCTCTTACCTGTGCATATGTGGCCTACCCAATGTAATCTCATACCACTTCAGAGTTGGTTTGTGTGGTATGTACTTGTAGCACTGAACGCACCTTTTACCATATGTGGAAATCCTACAGAGATGGCATCCAACATACTAAGGGATGTTGGGTCTGATTGGTTGCATGTAACCCAGTTAATGAGTTATGTCATGCCCTCCACTGAATTAACCAACTGTCTGCACTGTAGGTTTGTCACCTGTGCAATACACCTGTACTGTACAACTATGAATTATGTAAAGGTGACAACAGAGCTGTGGGAGTAAGGGACCTGTCGTAAGTCAATGACACACATTGTCAATGAGAGTCATTGGAAATATGTCCTAGGTCAGGGAGTTACCTCAGTACCCATTCCTAATGTAGTTAATGTACAAAGGCCTTCAGGCCAAGTCTTGCCACTGAGGACTCATTTTGGCCACAGTAATTCTACCCCAGCATGGTCTATGTCCCATACAGGGAGAAACATTTGCCAGGCCGTGGTCTCTGCAGGCTGAGCTTACAGAATCTACATGACACTCACATTTCCATCACTTCCATGCATGACAGTACATTCTGTGCTCATCCTCCATGTGGGTTCAGGGTTGTGTGGCACTCTGAAGGGCACAGTGAGTTTTACATGGTTCTCATACAACAGTTTGGCAAGGCCAGATGTGGGCTGAGTGATCTGTGGGACTATACACATTGCTAACAAGATCTTCACATGACTCAAACAGTATACATACACAGCTCATGCTCTAATGCACAAACATGTTGTTTTACATTTACAAACATCACATCCAAAGATATATCATTGTATGGCTGTAAAATCTCCTTGCCTGAACATGAATGCAACAGAAGGAGGATCTAGGGTTTATCACACATCACACAACACAATGGTAATGTGAATTACCTAGAGTACCTTTCTCCACTACCAGCACCATGTACATCCTATGTATGAAACACAAAATGTGCCAACACACACATGAAAAAGTCACACTTTCACTCGGAGGCACATTCTAGCCTATGAGGAAGGAAAGGATGGTGTCAAACAGAGTCAAATATGCCTATGAGGTCCTTACCTGCTCCTCTGGTGAGCCATAGAGCTGACCATACAAGGGAAGGACCCCCTCAACGAGCCTCTCCAGTGCCTCAGGAGAGAAGGCAGGGGCCCTTTCATTTGCTTGGCCTAGCATGAGTGCTCTGAGGGGTGGCACACAGCAGCTGAAGTGGTGGAGGTGTTGATGGCAGTAGTGTCAGGAATCAAGTGACTGATTTAGCGGAATGCAGCATACATGTACGACACATATGCAGTCATTGCCGCGATGGCCTCGGCCATTGGGCCATGACTGTCACAGTCACCAACGTTAGCCTATGGCTGTGTTCACCACAATTGAAATCGTCCACAGTGCAGTCTACTTCCGCCGCAGACCGTGGATGGTTCCTAATGTCCAGTGAACTAGGTCAGGCATCCGCCATTTTGGCGGTTGGACCTACAATATTGAGCCCTGCTAAATGCATCACAACATCAATACATGTGTCTAATTATCTCAAACAATGTAAAGCAGCCTTGTTGTGTAGGTTCTCTTACACAATCAACAGTGTAGTTTGTTGCTGGTCACAGACTGCACATTACAGTGGCACTCTGTCCACCACCGTTGACGGTATTTTTGGTGGTTAGAACAGACTGTTACATTTTGAGGGGCACATGAGGAGCAGATAGTTGGGTAATGCCCAAATCCATGTTGTAGACACATGTGTAGAAAACCATGGGGGTCACATTTGCCCCTTGAGTAGTAGACAGCTTTGATGTGTAATGGGTGTAATATTTGTCCAGTCAGTAATGCTTTATATTATGATTTTGGTACTATTCATCATGTATGATGGTGTGGACCCAGTGACGAATGCTCCAACTCATTTAATTCCACAAATAAGTACCCTGGGAGAGGAAGGAGGCAAGAAGCTCCAGTGTACCGTCCATTGCCAGACCTTCAAACCATGGAAGAACTTCACATCATCAAACAGTTCTGTCTGAATGGGCATACTATTGAGGATTTATGTCTTAAGTTGGAGCCAGATCTGATGCCTGAAAACACAAATCCAACATGTATTCCACCTATTGTGAAACACATGGCAGAATTACACTTCCTGGCCACAGGGTCCTTCCAGTATACAGTGGCCATATCTGGTGGTATGTCTCAACCTATGTTCATTGGGGTGCTATCAACAATGATGAAACACATTGACAACTACATCCTGTTCCCCAGATGTGAGGATTTAGCCAATGTGAAAGCTGGCTTCTATGGTTTTGATCGCCTCCCACATGTGTTGGGAGCCATTGATGGCACACATATTGCCTTGGTGCCACTGCAGACCAGTGAACAAATCTATTGCAACACAAGGCACTTCCATTCTATCAGCGTGCAAGTTGTCTCCTTGTCAGATCTCTACATCTCAAACATATGTGCCTGGGTCCCAGGTTCAGCCCCTGATTCCTTTGTAATGGAGAACAACACCATACCCCAGATGATGTCACAACTGCAACCAGAGAGGGCCTGGCTGGTTGGTGAGTCACATCTGTCCTGACTCTGTGTGTGCAATGTCACATTGCATAATTATGAAGTAAGTGACTCTTTGTGGCACCTATGTCTCATTCCAAAACAGGAGACTCAGCATACTCAAACTGTCCTTGGTTGTTGACACTGCTTAGGAATCCAACTACTCCAGGGGAAGTCGGCTTCAATGAGGCCCATGGAAGAACACAGTGGGCAGAGGAGCAGGCTTTTTTTGCTGTCTGGACAAGACTGGGGGAGCCCTCCTTTACTCACCTGGGATGGTGTGTCAGATCACTGTGGCATGCTGCATGCTTCATAACATCGCCCTTACAACACAGAGGAGGAGCCTGAGGTACCACCGGTTGAGAATCCTAAAATGCCAAATGAAGATGATAGTGTTGAAGAGGAAGGAGCTGACTTACGAAAAGATCTCATTGACCGCTTCTTCTCATGAGTGTATGTCATGAGATGTCATGACTGAATGTACAATGAACTGTAGTTGTGATAATGCGCGGAGTATATGAAGTGTTACCATCAACTGTGTGGGTTCTATTGCTTTTTAAGGCATGCCATTTATGAAGTTTCAATTGCCTGGTAAAGTGAAGGGGTCCTCCCTACTCTGGGCGTAGTCAAAATTGTTTACTAGGCAAAAAAGAAGGGGCCAATTTCAGGATAGCTATCTTGGTCGGAGTCAAACTGCAAGTAGATATATTTACCACATTGTTCAATTGCTTCTTCATTGTTCTGACTTCTGATCCCTCGTCATCATTCCATGGGGGTTGTTGGAGTTTTGCTTCCAGCCTCCTCTTCAGGTCTTATGAAAAATTCATGTAGGCAGTACAGTATTAAAAATTGAAAAACCCAAAACACATTTACAAAAAGTAATATAAACATTAAAATAAATTCTATAATAAAAATGCCATATAAAATACAAACAAACAAAACAATTAATTAATTCAGTAAAATCTAACCAATATTATAAAAACTATTGGAGTCCAAGAATATTAAATATACTATTCCCACTCTAGTTTATGCAATGGTTGGGAAAGTGTTGGACCTTAGAGGAGTTAGATTTCCTTTTCCTACTCCATTTACCACAAGTAGAGGGAAAGTGTTAGACTTTTGAGGAGTTGGATTTACCATTCCCACTACAGCCAGCGGAAGAGTAGGGAAAATGTTGAACTTTGGAGGAGTAAAATTTACTATTCACAATCCAGTCTCTGCAATAATTGGGAAAGTGTTGAATTTTGTACCAGTGAAATTTACTATGCACACTCCAAACAGCAAACTGTAGGGAAAGTGTTGGACTTTGGAGCAATAACATTTACTATTCCCACTCCAGTTTCTGCAACATTAGGAAAAGCTATGGATTTCAGAGAGGTGAAATTTACTATTCCCACTCCAGTCAGTGCAGCAGTAGGGAAAGGTTTGGACAATGGAGGGGTAAAATGTACTATTAACACTCCAGTCTGTGCAACAGTAGGGAAAGCTTTGGATTTTGGAGGGTTGAAATTTACTAGTCCCACTCCATACAGCGCAACATTAGGGAAAGTGATGAACAGTGAAGAGGTTCATTTTGCTATTCCTACTGCCAGACAGACGAAAGTACTTCACTTTAAACACATTATTATTACATATATGAGTAACCCAGTGAATGTACACAAATTAACAAAGTTTTGATAGAAAAAATATGAATGACTGTAAACTATGCATTACAGAACTAAAAAGCGATTTACATTATTCATTTTGTATAAAAATGATTATCAATTGATAAATAATTGTTATTCAATTATTATTTAATTAACTTTCCATCCTGTAACCCCTACAAACTTAATAACACACAACTAAAATATAACTGGAAAATTACTATTCCATAATGTACATACATAAAATAAAATCAATAATTAATTAACAATTATTAATTCATTGTTAATTAATTATGACTTAAGTAAATTCCCAGTCTAGACCCCTACAAACCTAGCATCCCACAACTAAAATAAAATTAAAATAAATATTTCACAATTTACCTATTTAAAGTTCCATTAGCTAATTTACAATGAATAATTTATTAACCATTACTTAATTAACTTTCCACCCTACAAACCTAGCACCCCGGAACCAAAATATAAGTAAATATAAGTAAAATAAATCAGTATTCCATATTTTACATTATTAGAAATCAATTAAATAGCTAATTAACAATTAATAATAAATTGTTAATTAATTATTACTTAATTGACTTCCTACCCTACATCCCTAGGAACCTAGGCCCTGATTTAGATATTAACAGAACAGAAAATAGGGGTTTGATCCAGTAAACCCCAAAGAAAGAGGGACCAAGGTAAATCATAACAAAGTACCCTCCTTGGCTATTAGTTATCTTATTTGACACTACACAAAACAGTCAACCCATCCTGTGTCTATATTGCATAAATCTTGAGAGGCTTGGTAGTTTGAGCTGGGCTGTTCTCATTGAAGCAGGGTCAAGACTGATTTGCATATAGCTGGGTCCAAACTGAAGCTGCATGGTGTGCAAAAGAACAATGGATTGGGATGTGGCCTTAGTGATTACAGTGGCTGAGATTGATTCAAGCATTTCATCCATCACTTTTTGTATACTGTAGTATGTCACCCCAAGTGTCCAGACGTGGGTCCCACGCACACTGTGCCACTGGAACCAATATATACCTCGCTGATGAGCTCATAACAAAAGCAAAACCGGTCCTGGGTTGCTCCTGTTTGGGTTCAGGAAGGACCATACTTGGCAGTTCGGGCTGGACTGTTCCCATTGGAACAGAGCCAAGATTGATTTGCATATAGCTGGATCCAAACTGAGGAAGCATAGTGTGCAAAATGCCAATGAGTTGGGATGTGGCCCGAGTAACTTCCCGTGGCTTAGATTAATTCAAGGATTCCATCCATCAAATTTTGTGTACTGTAGAATGTCACTCCAGATGTATAATTTATCAGAATAGTGATTACCTAATTACGATTTTCAGCAAATCACAATTAGGTAATCACTATTTGAATGTATGAAACTCCAGGAGTTTGATTTAGCGATTCCCAATGGCTCGCACATTGACCTACCTCGTTAGTATTCATGAGGTAGGTCTCAATTTGCAAATGATTAGGAAACGCTAAAATCACAGAGATGGTGGCCTGCTAGGCTCAGCAGACCACCATGTTTGTGGTTACTCCTAAATAAAGCAATCTTTTTTTAAAAATGCAGCCTGTTTTCCTTAAAGGAGCCTCTAAAAAATGTTTTTGCATGCATTCACAAAGGAGAAGGGGTCCCATGGGGACCGATTCCCGTTTGCGAATAGGTCACCACCTACTTGAAGTAGGTGGTAAAAAGCGGATGTTTTGTGACTGCATTTCGGTCACAAAACATTCCTACATAACGCTGCGATTCAGTATTAGGAAGGGCCACCCTTGACATGCCCCTTCCTAATACCGAATCTGTATTTAGTCACAATTCTCAATTCCAAATTGTGATTTGGTAACAAGTTACTGAATCGCAAATTGGAATTCATACATACCAAAATGCATTTTTTCAGTCGCAAACAGCCCGATTGGTCCTTTTGCAATTGCAGAAATGCTTGATACATCTGGCCCCAAATTATGTTTAAACACACTTTTAAACTATACATCTGCTGTTGTTTAAAGTTTAAAGTGCAGTATCATCCGTTCACTGTTACAACCATATGCAATTTAAGAATTAGAGATTCTCACAAATAATTTGTCATACAAAATTGCACAATAAAAAAAACTTTTACGCTGGATTCAGCACGACCCTGGCCAGTGTCACACTACAAAATTACTAAAATGCAATTAGTCATCATACATCCTTACTCTGAACCTTCGTCTCTACCAAAAACATTATCTTTACAGCTGCAGTTCTGTTCAAAGCTTTCTACCACCCATAGAAAATGTTGGTGAGAATTGGATGGCTTACACCCTTATGATGATGCAAATGTTTACACAGACTTCCAAGATGCCAGTGGGTTTGATACTTCCCCTGATGCTGAAGTTGAACTCTACATTTGGTCCTCTAATGGAAACAAGTGTAACATTTACAATGGCAGTTCGACAAGCAGCTGAGATCTTGGACCTACAACTATCCTCTGTTAAGGTTAAGAAAAATATTCTTATGGAAATCTTATACCTGGGCAATCCACATCTGAGGCTCTTGGTCTCTTTCTTTGAGGAGCTCACTGAGACCTTAATGGGCACCTGGTTAAAGCACTGTTGTAGTCCACTGGTGAATAGGAAGGGGCTCAGACATCACAGACTGGCACCTGGTGACCCTGATTTCCTCACTAAACAGCCTACTCCAGAGATTCTGGTTTTAACCAGCAAGGGGAAGTCCAGTTCATTCTTCAGGACTGCCCTGAATAATGAGTCTGAGGCTCTTGGAAAACAAATGCGCTCTTTGGCTAGCCTAGTATTGTGATCCGTCACTGCAGTCTGCTTATTGGGTATATACATGTGCCCTCTGGGACTTGGCCAGTGAGACCTTGGTGGCAGTCCTGGAAGACCTTGGGATCTTACCTACTCAAGCCATTCAGGATGGTTAAGATTCGGCCAAATGCATGGTTCATCCTGGCTTTGATGCTACTGATTGTCTAGGAGGGCAGATGGCTCACACCTGTTTGGTGACAAAACTGATTGTGCCTTGGAACATTTCAAAGAAAGCAGAGCCACAGCTCACACCCTCAACGGGTAGCCCTACAAGGGCATTAGTCCTTCCACTATACTGTCTCTGCGACAAACGCCATAAAGCCACTTTAGCTTGCCACCATCAGCACAACCACTCTGTGAGAGGCAGAATTCAGCTTTTTCCTCTAAAGTGGCGATTCATCACGTTCAACAGATGGCTCTTTCAAATATTTCTGCGTGTCTATGCCCTACCCTCTCTTTCTGCTCCGCCAACCTTTTCCCCCCCATCATGATGAATCTCAGAGGATCACTTGTCCATTGTGTTGAAAGAGGTGCCGGTTTTACTTTCCAAATAAGCTATTGAGAGGGTCCTGAGCTCAGAATGTAGGGAAGGGTTGTTATCCTTGCAATTTATTCATGATGAAGAAAGATGGGGGCCTTTGTTCCTGTGGTATTTTGTGAGTTAGCAATGACAGGACCCTTTGTTACCTGATGGACTCTGTGTTCAGGTGTGGTGAATGGATTTCATGTTTAGAATTTTGAGTTTGCACTTACACATGAGAAATAAAAATATGTAAGACCAAGCTGTATTTGTGGCGTATTCATTTGTGAGTACCCAGGCTGGGGAGGACACAACAACAGGCTCAAAAAACCGACCGAGCTCTCCCAGATAATTTGCAGTGGTCCAGCAAACTGCTCATGCATGCCACACACACCTCAGTCAAAGTGAAGATTGACGTTATGCGTATGTGGAGTCAAAGCACCACTCCAGCCAAGCTTTCAAAGAAGACGAAGGCCTTACAGAGAAATTTGTGTATTATTGGCCAGGAACCTGCTGGTTGGGCTGTGAAAAAGATACTGCTCACAATGCAATACAGAGCTTGAAGATACACAGAACAATAACTCTAAAGGCACCAATCACCAGGTACAGAGAAGCGCTAGAGGCAGCAATAGTTGAGTACAAAGAAACGCTAAAGGCAGTCAACACTCAATGAGCAGTGATAGATACAAGAGAACACTGTGAGCAGAAGCAGATAAATGCAGAGAAATATTGTAGGTGGTGATAATCAAATATATAGAAAATATGACCACGCTTACCAGAACCTGAGTAAAGAGAGCCATCCTACCTCAGCACCAGGCACCACCACCAAAGTGCTAGGGAGAATGCTACAGGTGCATCTTAGACCGTTGTCCTCTCAATGCCAGGCTGTGTATGACCTTGCTTGTCCAGATCGCAAACGTACTGCTTCAGGTTGTGATTTTTTTGTCAGGCCGGATTATTGTCATGCTACAGTGGAGACAAGATGGAGGCTTAGACAATTAATCTCACTGTAGCCGAACACGGATGCTCAGGCTTTCTTGATGAGCCCAGCCTAATTGAACGTGATCACTGGCGGCAGGACTCATTTTTTTCTTTCTGAAGTGAAGGCTAAGGAGTTTCTGGACTCACTCTGACACTTAATTGAATCGGACGATGGGGGGCCATATGTCTGCTCTCACTGAACTGGGCTCTTTCTACCCCTTTTTCCCCTCTTTTTAGTATTAAATTGTATCTTATGAGAGGAATGGCAACACATGAGGGGTGGTAGTCCCTTAATATAGTGTTAAGGGAGATGGGTTGTGGTTCGGGGAGATGGGAGGGGAGCACAAATTCATCAGGGGAAGGACATGGCTGGTCCTGTGCCTTCTAATGGGTGGAGGGGGTGGGGGGTTCAGGGGGCTCAAGGGCTGGGGGAGAGGTGGGCAGGGAGAGAAGGGAGGTAGGTGGGGACGGACAGGGGGGTTAGGGGGGAAGTGGCTAGGTGAATAACCAAATGACTGCATATAAAGAGGATATTCTTATTCGGATTGTAACAATAGGGGATGGCAAAAGACAACGGATGATACTTTTTTTGGGACAATCGACTATAGTTAAATTAGGAAGCTTGGTTCACCCAAAGGAAAACATATGGTTCATAGGTTAAGAATATGCTCTGCCAACATATATGGTTTGAATAATCCCCAAAAGATAAGGAAGATGGCACCATAAGAGCAATGCAAGCAGATCTGGTCTGCCTACAAGAGACCCATATTCCCTGGGGGAGACAGGAAGTATTGAGAGGGTTAGGAATGACCTTTTTAGCCTGCACATAGCAGACAGTGACAACATCAGGAGTGGCAGTTTTGGCCAGAAGTTCTATATGTAGCTCAGGTCTCTCCCTGGTAGATAAAGGCAGCCGATGGATCATTATAGAATGCAAAGCAGGAGCAGCTAGATTTACCCTTTGCACCGTTTATGGCTCTAACTTTGATGAAGTTGAAGTACTTGATGCACTAATTCTAGAATTAGCCTCCTGGCCACTCCATTTGGTAATCTGTGGGGCATTCAACATTCATCTTGAAGTTAACAAAGGTTTTACAGCGTCAGATAGATATTACGGACGCAAACCCAAGGTGTATAAGGCTCTGCGAGGTCTGATACAGGTTCATGCCTTTGTAGATGCATGGGAAAAACTCAGATCTTCGGACCCTGGCTATACATACTACTCCCCCTCACAATAAGTTGGTACACCTTGATTATTTTTTTACCTCACCAGCACTAATTTCGGGAGCAGAGCTAGAACTTGCCCCTAGAATTTTATCGGATCAGAACCCATTCTGTCTGGCTATACCGCTGAATGGATTTTGTAGGCTGTTCCCAGTTTGGACATTTGATAAAAAACTATGGGAGCCAACCTATTTAGACATATGTGAGTATGGCTGAAACAGTTTTTAGACGATAACAGAGATACTGCGGCTCCTGGAATAATCTGGGATGCATTAAAGGCTGAGATAAGAGGGGAGACTGAGTTTTGGCTTACATCTGCAGAAAGAGAGGGAGGTAGAGGTTAGGAGTCTAATCAAGAGCTCATACAGGCTGAGAGGAAACTGTTACAGAGTGTAAAGAAGGGGGAAGAAGTCAGCTCTGCTCAAGCCAAGGTGACAATACTTAAGGCAAAGGCCAACCAGCACCTTAGCAAGGCAGCAGCAGAGAAGTACCAGATGTTTAGGACTGAAGGACTGAATGCTATAAGTATGGGGAAACTACGGGTAAAATCTTAGCCAGGCGAGTTAGGCAGAAGGACTTAGATAGGGATATAGCAGAGTTGATGGATTCTCAGGGGTGTAAGGTGGACAAGCCGGAGGAGATTATGAATGTTTTCAGAAACTTCTATGAGAATGTATACTCTGATGACGTACAGCAACTAGCTGGGGGGGTTAAGGGGGATCTGTGAAGTTCCTGCAGGGAGTGCAAACAGGAAGACTTACTCAGGAGGAGCAATACTTACTAGATGCCCCATTCTCATTGGAAGAAATTTACAAGGCCATGAGATCCTTGGCCTCAGGGAAACCTTCAGGGCCGGATGCCTTGCCATTCTTTTTTAGAGTATTTTGGCAAGAACTACGAAAGGATATGCTATTAACGTTTGCAATCGCCCAGCAAGGGCAGATCTTTCCCTCTTGAGAATTAGCCACCATAGTAGTTTAAAAAAAAAAAGATAGAGCTACAAATGATCCTGGGTCCTATAGACCTATCTCAATGTTGAACTGTGATGGGAAAATATATGCCAAGATCTTAGCAAGTAGGTTGGCAAGGATTATTGCTCCGTTCGTATCCAGAAGACAACATGGATTTATTCCAGAAAGAGGGACGGTAGATCATATTAGAAGAGTTATATCCCTGCTTGACCTCTCGGAAGTACAACAAACATCATTTGCCCTGATTTTGCTGGACGCCGAGAAAGCATTTGATCATGTGGCGGTCCTTTTTATGGGAGGTTTTGAGATGGGAGGGGATTGGGGAGGATTTTTTAACAGCCCTTAAAGGATTGTATAAAACACTAAAGCCCGGGTACGCTTGGCTGGCTTAGAATCTGGCTTAATATTTATTTTGAGAGGGCTGTCCCTGTTCTCCATTACTACTTGCATTGTATATAGATCCCTTCTTAAGTAAACTAGAGGATAGTATAGATATTAGCCCAGTCATTTGCTATGGGTAGAGCTATAAGGTGCTGGCATATGCAGATGATTTGGTGGTAGTTACAACCAACCCGGAGGTAGCGGTCAAGAAAATCGAAAAACTGGCCAAGGTGCTTGGAATATTCTCTGGCTATAAATTAAATAAGGACAAGACTCAGGTTATATGCTCTCCCCAGACTATTATCAGAGACAAGCGGGTTGTATCTGATGCTGTATATTTGGGGATAAGAATAACTGGCACAGTTAGTTGATTAGTGGAGCAAAACATGGCCCTGATGTTGGCCAAAATCAAGAAAGATTTAGAAAGGAGAAATCACCTACACATGTCTCTTCTGGGTCATTGCAACGTATTGAAAATTATTATTCTGCCCAAAATATTGTATCTTTTCCGTGCTATCCTCCTGGAGTTCACTAAGAGCTGGTTGACTAAGTTGAAGACTATTACAAATAATTTTTATGTGGGGATATACTAAATCAAGAAGCCCTCTGAGATATATGACACTGCCAAGATCCTGGGGTGGGTGGTCTGTCCCCAAGTTCACGTTCCACTATTGTGATTGTGCCTTGCAGCAGATGAATATCTTGATTACTGGAGAAACATAGGAGTGTTCTTATGCTGAGTCTCCTTCTATTTATGAGATGATACTGGGCTCGGAGGCTCAAGTTTGGCTCCAGAAGCACATAGAACCAAGTTACCATAAGAAAACACGATTCAAGGTATTACGGGCAGCTCAGGTGAGATGGCTGCAATTGATGGGGCAGTGCTCTATGGGAAGGATAAATAGCTATACACTAATGTCAGCTCCCCTGCTTCCTTCCTCTATTTTTCACAGCCATATAGTGGATATCTGTGAGCAACGAGGAATAACAAGGATTGGCGATTTATGCGGCAACACTGTACTCAAGGCGTTTACTGAATTGCAGGGTCAATATGATCTACCTCAGACCCACTTCTTTAAGTTCTTGCAAATCTGAGACTTTTTCCATTGCCATAAAAGGGAATTCCCCCTTATAGATAAGATTCCAATCACAGAAGCAGATAGGCATAAGGGCAGGATAGGGGCATTCTACAATTTGCTATTAGACAATCAGATGGATGATTTGGAGCTGGAGAGTGAAAAATGGAGTATACGTTTTGGTAAGAAGGGGACCTAGGTGGAACAATCTTTGGAAATGGCAGAAAGGGCATTTCTTGCATCCAGTTTAAAAACCCAACACTACAAGACAATATTTAATTTGTATTATATGCCAGATAAGGTTTGCAAGTGGGCTGGTTCTGATGGCACATGCAATCACTGCGGGGAGCCGGAGATTGTTCATATGTTTTATGCCTGCCCTAAGCTGAAACCGCTGCTACGGGCAATTGAGCAATTTCTTGGGGGTATTATAGGGGTGTGGGTCGTTCTTACAGCTGCACTAGCACTGTTGGGGTTGCTGGATTCTGCACAGACAAATGGGCGCGTGAAAAATAAAAATAGTTTCTGTTTATGGCCATGGCGATATTGCGGCTGTGTATTGCTTCAGATTGGTTAAGGGTCGAGCCTCCAGCATTTGAGAACTGGAGGGCGAGATTATTGGCCTCCCAGACCCTGGAGCTGAGCTTATATAGGCTCAAAGGTTATAGGAAGCGGTATTGTGGTGAGCGGACCTGGTCAGCATTGAGTAAGTGGTCGGGTGAAACTATGGTGTGAATTGGGGTATCAGCTGGTATTACCTGTTTTTGGTTGATGCTTCGGCGTTTTTGATATGTCTTTCAATATTGCCAACCAATATGCTTTTTTTTTATTTGGGACTTGTTTTGCTTTTTATATTTATTTCTCTCTTTTTTCCCCCTTTTTTGTTGTTGGTAATGCTGTCTTGCCGCAAATAATAAATAAAATAACATTTAAAAATAAAAATAAAAAACAACGAAAAAAAACAAATGCCTTGCTGTGGTAGGACAAATTCAGAATTCTCATGTTGGTCCAGGTCCTCTCTGCCCTGGACCTGAGCGACTGAGTGGTCTTCCTGGACCTGCATGATGTGAATTTTTATATACCCTCTCTGCAGTCCCTCAGATGTTACCTGCAATTCAAGGTAGGCCAGAAGTATTGTCAGTTTTCCATGCTTCCCTTTAGCCTCACCAGTGGGCCTCAGGTGTTCACGAAAGTAATGGAGGTGGTCACTGCCCATCTTCAGAGGTTGAGGATACCAATTTTTCACTTCCTCCTTGACTGGCAATTAAAGGTGGGCACACCACAGTCAGTCGTAGACCACCTTAGACGACGGCAAACCTCATTGACATCATTGGGGTTCATGACCAATGAGCCGAACTTGCACCTGACTCCTTTGCAGAGGTTTCTTTTCATTTAGGATATCCTGGATATTGTACAGTTCAGGACCTTCCCTTTATTGCAATGAGTCCAGGACATTCAGGCTGGAGCCCACTATTTCAGCCTCAGTCTTGGGTCTTGGTGATAGTAGTTTTGAGGTTTATTGGCCTTTTAGCTTCATGCATCCTCCCTGTCAACTACGCAATGTGGCATATATGGGCTTTGCAATGGAATCTAAAGTTCCAGTGGGACCAGCATCAGGGAAGCCTATCAGAGGCCATTTAGATCTCAAAGGAGACTGAACAAGATCTGCAGTAAGGGCTACTAAACAGACATTGGCCTATTGCCTACCCCTCTCTTTTTCACACCCAGAACTAACTTTGGTGACGGATGCCTTACTGCTGGGTTGTGGAGGTAATCAAGGGGAGGTGGAGACGAGAGAACTCTGGTCTTCAACAGAAGCCTGGCTGCATATCAATCTTTTGGAGTTTCATGCGCATGTTCTCTCAAACAACACCCCCACCATGTGATATTTCAACAAGCAAGACAGAGTGGGGTCCTGGTTCCTGTGCTAGGTGGCTCTGTGCCTGCAGAGTTGGCTGGAGAGTGTGTGTTTCCCTGATTATGATTCATCTGTCTGGATCCTTGAATGCCAGGGTGGATGAGCTCAACCAGTGTCATCTGCCAGAACTTGAATGGCGTCTACATTCCAAGGTGCTGCAGGATATCTTTGGAGAGTACCCTGCCTAGGTTTTCGAGTGCATACAGTGTCAAAAGATTTGCAGGCTGGAGTTTTCATGAAGAGACTCACTAGGAGATGCATACTGGCAAGAATGAAACACGG
Organism: Pleurodeles waltl; assembly: GCF_031143425.1. Lineage (NCBI taxonomy): Eukaryota > Metazoa > Chordata > Amphibia > Caudata > Salamandridae > Pleurodeles > Pleurodeles waltl. The sequence continues at coordinate 203,156,633 of NC_090438.1, read as the reverse complement.
AACTCCTGTACGTCTTTTTGCCCCTGCCTCTCCTGTCTAGAGTTCTGGAAAGCTGTTACGCGGAAGTTAACTACATGGAACAGTGGTAGCATGAGTAAACGAAGTAGCACTAGTGTGGATACAGTGGTACCTCGAATATACAGGAAACGTGACCTTTTGGTGCCTTCCTGCTGCAACACATATTTGAAGGTATGACCCTGTGTGCTACCCTTTTTTCGAGGCAGTAGTGGAAGGTCTTTGGACAGCGCTGCATTGGCACCACCATTATTGCTTCATATATGAGAAGCAGTGCAGTCACAAAAATTGTGGTCGGGTACCAGGACTCCGGAATAGATGGTCTTTGGTGCCTTTGAATGCATGTATTTCATTATACAAACTTTCACTCAGTGAATTGCTTCTGTTTGTTTCTCCCTGACACAAGGCTCGTAAGGCAATTGTTTCTTCCATGTCCTGAGGAGGCCCATAGTCAAGAGGGCTGAAAACGCATCAACCTTTTGATCTGGAGGAGTCTATATAAAGTTGAAAGACTTTGGAAGCTGCACAGTACACAGATTTATGAAACAGAAGACAAAGGTGTCTTCTATTTGTGTACTCTTTTTGATTTAGACTACCTTTGATTGTGGACTTTTTATATAAATTGTGAAAAGCCACATAATACACAGAAGTGATGGAAGACAATAGATAAGCCTTTTATTCATTATGTTATGTTTTGGGATTGTGTCCATTTGTCTATGTATGTATTTTATTTATGTTTATGTATAATGTCTCCAAGGATGAGCAATAGACTGTTCAATAATTATTAGTTTGTTAAAAAAATATAGATATGAGAGTCAGAAGGTGTATATTCCTTTGTTCAATGGGTAGCCAGGTTGGTTGATGAGGAGAAAAGAGTAGTGTATGTCCTGTCTGGCCAAATGGGTGTTTTAGTATCTACCATAATCTGCTAAATTGAGGCCCCCAAAGTGTTTTGGTTATCTAAGTTTTTTAAGTTCTATTCTCAGTCCTTTGGATAGTCGTAAGAAGTTGTTCATAATAACATAGTTTTTTTAATATGTCATCAGAGAGTGGAATATGGGACATGCTTATAAGAAAGTTGATTAGTGGTTAGATCATCATTTTAGTGGTTTCTATATATCTCCACCAGGTGATGTATTTTGGTAACCATTTTTCAAGTTAGCCTTTAATGTTTGTAAGAGGTTTATTTCCATTATACCATATGGATTGTTACATGTCTTTTTCAAACCAGATGCCTTAGTATGTAATTATGTTTTTATCCTATTTGAGTACAATATTGTTAATTATTGAGCTCTTGCAGTATCAGTTGGGTGGGAGTATTTTTTTTGGTCTTTTTTGAGTGTACAATCAGAGATTTGTGCATAGTTGTATATTGTGTTTAAGTTAGCTGGTATGGCTGTTGCTGCCTGATCAGTATATATAGATCATCATCTCCCTATGCAGCAATTGTTTGGGACCCAGCCATGAAGGAGAGCCTACTATATTGTTGTTTTTTTCTCTGAAGCTGATAAGGAGTGGTTCTAGTGTCAATAGAAAGAGTAGGAGGAGAGAGGGCATTCCTGTCTAGTGCCCCGCTGAAGGCTAAAACTGTTGGACAGATGACTATCAATATTTATTTTGGCTGTGGGATTATCGTATTATTATTAAAGCGAGAACATCTGTTAAAAGTGTTTAGTGTCACTCTTAGGAAGGTCCAAGACACCTTATGGAAAACTTTTTCTGCTCAGAGTGTTGCACACGAGGGATGTGGTGGGTTAGCATGTATAAGAAGGGTTAACAGACTGGTTTAGGGTTGTGATTAATTTCTTTATTTTTGTTCCTTGTCTTTTTCTCTTGTCACTTTACTGACTGTCTGACGTTGACTTTTCTCCTCTTGGTGTTCCTCTCTTGAAATTTCTTGCCTTCTGCTGTGTATTTTTTTTCCAGATAGGTTTTCCATCTCCTCGCTTAGTCTGCTGTCCCGCCATCGGCCCACCTCAAATGAAAGGGAAGTATTTGGAATCCGGTAGGTATTTATTCCAGAGAATCTCAGAGAGGAGATAAAGGTGCTCATGAAGGAAGATGGGGGCCTACCACCTGAGGTTGATTGGTTATTGAATAGGGCCAGCATGAATTGCTATCATTTTACCGTTGTGTGTCCAGTCTCCACCTCTGTGATTTAAAATGTGCCATTAACCTTCCCGCTTCCCCTTCTCTATCTCTCACTCACTGCCTCCCTCTGTCAGGCCTGTTTGTCTTTTTTCTTTATTTCTTTTACAAACTATCTCCATTCGCCATATTCTAGCTTACTCCCTTAAAACATGGCGACCGTTTATATAAAAAAAAAAAAACTGTGCTGCCATGAAGTCCTTTTTCTATTGCGTTATGTGCAAGCAATCCTGGGCGCAATGTCACGTGATTAGGAGATCATTAGGAAACCATAGATGTCGGTGCGTAATTTCAAGATGCCGAAAGTAGGAAGGTGTAGATCGGAACATCTCCGTCTTTGGTGAGTGATTCAGCTAGTATTCCGTTACAGTTTTACTAATGGCGAAACGCCCCATGAGACTTACGCCGGCAAAAGAGATAGTCTAATACGATAGCGAATTAACATTTCCTTTGCGTACTCTCTTTATTCTTAGAACCGTATAACGGATGTATATACCGAAGAGCAACAACAAAGTGCCTTAACTACTTACTATAACAGGCTAATAATAGAGGTAAAGAAAAAAACTTTTTTTTAATTGTGACCCTTTTAGGTAATTCGATTAAACATAAATTCATCATTTTGGTAGTTTTTGTTTTAGCCATCCTTTGTTTTTCTCCCCATAGACAATCTAACCCCTAAAGCGGTAGGTTGGAAGTCCTGCCTTACCATTAGGGGATTTATACCATGTACTTGGAGGAATGTGTACTTTCAACTATAATGTTCATCTAAAGTGGCTGGTAGGTAATATACATGTCCACACTTTAGATATTAATACTTGGAGTTAGTTCTTGTAACCTCCAATAAGATATTATTATCTTAGAATAACACACTCATTTGTATCATCTGATAGGATGTGATGGGAGAGTTCTTTGGCCTCAGTGCACAATCTTGCATGCTTTATGACTATTAGTCTTTTCTTGTGGTTCACTTCTCTTTTCGGTGTTTATCACAACTAGTGGTTTGTTTAATATGTGGATGTATTAGGGCTATGTTCACTGTGGTGTTTTGATTACTTAGATGTAATCTGTGTATAAATTGTATTTAGTACTCTAGATGTAGGATCCCGCGATTCCAAGGTGGGGCTTTTATGTGTTTTTTATCAGAGATTTCCACCCTTTATGGCAGCCATCATAATATCTGAATGCTATCCAACATATATGCCCGTCTGATGAGGTGGACATTCTCCTTATGAACATGGTTTTTGGGAATGGCCCTGATGAAGGTTGTCTCCCTATGAGAGGATCCCCAAAACGCGTATAGGCCTTTGGCTCCTATTATGTCTCTGAAGCACAAAATAAGGATATCAAGATATTGGATCAAAAAAATTGCATAAATGTATTCAATTTGTGATGATATATATGTTTAATAATAGATTATATTTTTGTATACTGTTGTATATATTATTGTTGAATGAATGAGGTATGAATGGGTTTAGTACTGTGTGTATCTATTGTTCATTCGATATTGAAGAATAAAATATTGATATTATATTTTTGTGTTTTCGTGTAATGATACTTACGATTATGGAAGGTATAATTGCAATGTAGTTTCAGATTGGACATATAGTTGTTCAGCAATTGGTGACATATTTCTCAAAATAAATATCGGTGTATAATTGTTGTGGATTTATATCTATGTATGTTATGCAATACTAGGGTAGCTCATTATACTTTGTGTAGCTTTTGCTTCTATTTACCTGGTTGAGTTACCATATCAATTACAGGGGCCCTCTTTTTGTTTCTGGTAATGACACTACTAGCACCTTCTTGGGCACAACACATAGAGTATGTGTATTGAAATGAGACTAAAAGTAGATCCTGAGCTGCTCACACGTTGCTCAGGAGTCACATTACTGATGAGAGACAGATGAGCAATCCATGCAAACCCATCCTTCATGAGTAATGCATGAGATCGTGAAGTATTTTTATCCGAAGGCCCACCTGAATAAATAGATACTCAGTGAAACTGGGAGGGCTACAGAAGGCATTATTTTAACACACTGATTAGGTTTGTCATACGGTACTTAGCTACTAATCCCTATACCCTGTTCTGTATGATTCATGATACTTTGATCTTTTACCTTATGAAAAAAGACCTGACATATGTCTCGCTCAGAGTACAACAAGCGGTCCTTATAGCAAATAAATAATCCTGAAAATAATTTTGAAGGGCATACTTTACCCCGTGAGACCACCAATGGCAAACTGGGAAGTGAAGCAGACTTAAGTAAACCACTTTTTGAGCCCAGGCATTAGTCAGCTACTAAGTAATCTTTGAAGTGCTCTTCATTCAGTTTCATAAGAACAAGGCTATATTATAGACACACTCGAAGTTCAAATCCAACAGTGTAACAGATTTAAATTATGAAGCAATGAACAGAACAATGCTGCAATTGATCAGAACAAATCACTGCCTGTTACTCAATTTCCTTCTAATAAAAGGGACCTCATTTCCATAGAGGGTATAGCAAGATGGTTCTGATGATATATACAGATGTAATACTCAGCAGGACACAGCAATGGACAATTTCTGTTATCTTAAATATTCTTCTTAGCAGTGTTTGCAGAGCGTGGAATTCTACTCACATTTTCATATCACTCCACTCTGCTGACAGCAGTGTGGAGAGAGGCTCTTAGGTTAAACAGGAACATATTCAAAACTGCTCCACCTTCTACTCCTCCTCCACTCTACAGCAGTGACATGCGACTCTATGCCGGATTCTTGCTGCAAAAAATTAGATCCCTACCTGTAGCAATAACGTTATAACCTGATATGGTGAAGAATTGAATGTGACAATATTAAAGAAAGCAGAAACAATAAAACTTGCCTTAAAGTAAGTCCACCATCGAGAAGATGTGAGTATGTGTTCATTGAAATGTACTGTAATTTATAAGTCCCATTCTTTATAATCATAAATATTTCACCAAATACCTCATATCTTCTTTTTAATCTCCATATTTGCTGATATGATTATGAGCTCCCACGCTTTTGAATCCTATCATTACATGTTTAGCAAAATTCACTATTGGTTTTGGTATAAGTTTTTTCAGTTACTACTGCAAAATGTTTATCAGAGTGCGCAAGAGTTGCTTACTCAATCCACCCTCACAATTACTTTATAGTATGACTACATTTGTTATTATATTGCTATGTCGCACCTCAGAGACGACATTTCTGTATCAACAACCATCCTTTAAAAACATGCCTGTCTATTAATAATGGGCATGCCTATGGAAATATTACTAAAACAAATGCCTTAACTAACCTCCACCTTGAGCACAGAGTGTTCTGGTAATCCAGATTCGGGCACAAATTGAAATTTGTCCATCAATCAATCAATCAGGGGATTTGTAAAGCGCACTACTCACCCGTGAGGGTCTCAAGGCGCTGAGGCAGGGAGGGGGAGAGGAATGGTGGGTGCTGCTACCGCTCGAACAGCCAGGTCTTGAGAAGTTTCCGGAAGGTAAGGAGGTCTTTTGTCTGGCGCAGGCGGGTGGGAGGAGTGTTCCACATTTTGGCGGCGAGGTGTGAAAATGATCTACTGCCAGTTGTAGTTCTGCGGACCCGTGGGACGGTTGCGAGGGCGAGGTCAGCAAAGCTGAGATGACGGGTCGGCGTGTAGAAGGAGAGTCGTTTGTTGAGGTATTCTGGTCCGGTGTTGTGCAGTGCTTTGTGAGCATGGGTGAGGAGTTTGAAGGTGATTCTCTAGTTGACTGGGAGCCAGTGCAAGTCTTTCAGGTGCTCTCTGATGTGGCAGTGGCAGGGGATGTCCAGGATGAGGCGTGCGGAGGCATTCTGGATGCGTTGCAGCCTCTTCTGGAGTTTGCCCGTGGTTCCTGCGTAGAGGGCATTGCCGTAGTCCAGTTTGCTGCTTATGAGGGCTTGGGTGACTGTTCTTCTGGTTTCAGTGGGTATCCATTTGTAGATCTTTCCGTCTTGTCCGAATTGAGTTTGAGGCAGCTTCTCTTCATCCATTTGGCGATGGCCTTCATTCCTTCGTGGAGGTAGGTCTTGGCGGAGCCCTTGGTGAGGGAGAGGATCAGCTTGGTGTCATCGGCGTATGAGATGATGTTGAGGTATTGGGATCGGGTGATGTTAGCGAGCGGGGCCATGTAGACGTTGAAGAGGGTCGGGCTGAGGGACGAACCCTGGGGTACGCAGCAGATGATTTTAGTGGCCTCCGAGCAGAATGGGGGGAGCCAGACTCTCTGGCTTCTGTCGGTGAGACAGGAGGTGACCCAGTCCTGGGCTGAGGTGTGAGCATAGGGTGTGGTGGCAGATGGTGTCGAACGAAGCTGAGAGGTCCAGGTGGATGATGGCTGCGGTTTCACCGCTGTCCAGTATGGTTCTGATGTCATCGGTGGCAGTGATGAAGGCGGTTTTGGTGCTGTGGTTGCTGCGGAATCCAGATTGGGAAGGGTCCAGGGTGCGGTTCTCCTCTAGGAAGCGGGTTAGTTGTCTGTTGACAGCCTTCTCAATGACTTTTGCTGGGAAGGGGAGCAGAACAATAGGCCAGAAGTTCTTGAGATCCTTTTGGTCTGCCTTGGGTTTTTTGAGGAGGGCGTTGATCTCTGCATGTTTCCAGCTCTCCGGGAAGGTGGCGGACTCGAAGGAGCTGTTGATTATCTTCCGTAGTTGGGGTGCGATGACGGAGCTTGCTTTGTTGAGGATGTCGTGAGGGCAGGGGTCAGATGGAGAGCCGGAGTGGATGGTGTTCATGATGTCGATGGTGTCGTTGTCGTTGACGGGGGTCCAGGAGAGCAGGAGATTGGTCGGAGGTGAATCTGTGGTGTTGGTGGTTGCCGGGGGGGTCTGGGTGCTGAAGCTGTTGTGGATGTCTGCAATCTTGCAGTGGAAGTAGGAGGCTAGGGAGTCACAGAGGACTTGGGAGGGTGGGATGTCTTTGACGTTGGAGCTGGGGTTGGAGAGTTCCTTCACGACGTTGAAGAGCTCCTGTGGCTGTGTGCGTTGTTGTGGATTCTGTCTTTGAAGGTGGTTCTTTTGGCGGCTCGGATGAGTTGGTGGTGTCTGCAGACGGCATTTTTGAAGGCTGTGTGGTTGTCCAAAGTCTGATCTTGGCGCCACTTTCTTTCAAGTCTTCGGCAGCTTTGCTAAGATTCGTGGAGGTTGGCGGTAAACCAGAAGTCCTTTCTGTCGGTGTGTCTATTGGAGGGATTCTTGATTGGGACGAGAGTATTGGCACAGGTGTTGCCCGATTGCCTGACGTTGCCATGATTCGGGATTACAAATAGTATGCAACACTCACTTAGACATGGCAGTTTCACCACACACACATTTCACCAGATAAAATCTGAAAAAAGTTGTGCAAGGAAAACTTCAATATTTTGAGGTCTCCTGCTCAGATAATGGATAAACATGGAATAGTATTGTTTTATAGGCTACGCCTTGATTTATCACCTATTGGCCTGCAGAACTTAGAGTTGGAAAATAATGGCACACAAACTAAATATATAGTTATTAGGTGTTACCAGTGCTTTAAATGGAAACCCCTCCTAAGCATGCAGAGCGGAGCAGTCAAAGGATGTGGTGACACCTATCAAGGAGACCCACTGGCTAAACAGAGCGATCTTCGCAAGAGCTTTTGCATGCCTACACACCCGAGAGGGGGCAGTCTGCACACTGTGGACTAGCACTGAAGAAGGTGGGTCCCTGGTGACCAGTGACATCGGAGGCATTGGAGGCCTCCCCCAACAGCAGTGGGTATAAGCAGCCTGGGCCATTCAAGGGTACAGAGGCCCGGTGTGGATGACGCTATTCCAAGTGGGAGAGCTGTGTGCACCCAGCGGGGCTTCAAGAGTCTAAGGCCCATATTTATACTTTTTTTGCTCTGCATTTGTGTTACTTTTTTACGCAAAAGCGGCTCAAACTTACAAAATATCATTGTATTTTGGAAGTTTGCGCCGCTTTTGCATCAAAAAGTGACGCAAATGCGGCGCAAAACAATGTATAAATATGGGCCTAAGTTGCCAGTGACAGCCAAAGGTGCAAGCCAGGAAGCCCTGTTATCAACCCAACCTGCATGACAGCAGGCACCACTGCCCACACAGACCTTGACCAGGGTGAAATGGGCCCTTGCCCTGAACCGTGTCTGTCCCCCAGGAGCCGTGGGTGCCTAAACTCTTGGAGACATCCTGGCATACAGCGAGAGTGAGCCCGTGCAACATAATGGGAGGAGCTGCCTGTTCAGATAGAGAGGCTCCACTGGGCATTGCCGGTTCTTACTCAGGCCTGTGGCTGCACCGGGGGAGTGGTGAGTGATTGACCATTGGGAGTTTTACAGGATTGGCTTCTATTGGTGGTGTCCTGGGGCCTAAAAAGACATTGTCTGTTTGGCAAAGGAACCAGTTGGGTGCCATTGGAGAGGCTGGGTGCCATGTGCTGAGGGTGAGGGGGGGATCTCACCACGGGCCATAAATTCAACCTCTGTGCCTGGGCTAGGCCCTTTCCTGAAGTGCATGCTGTGATGCTTGTTGGTTGTGGAACAGGACTTACTTCTCGTTTTGGTTTCTCAGAATAGCTTGAGGAAGCCCCAGCTTTCTAACATCACCATTATGGCGTCCCACAAGTCATTCAAAGACTCTACCCTTAAGGACATGTTATCCAAAGCATCATCCAAGGAGGCTGACTTCAGTGGCTGCCCCTCCTTTAGGGAAGAGGAGAGTTGCCCCCCTGCTGCCAGTGCAGCAAAAGGTGAAAAATAAAATGGGAATAAAATTAATTGATTACCATTTTATTTTTATCTTTATCCAGCCCGAGGCAGCCCACTCAAGCCAATCCTGGTGCTGCTTTGATGCTGCTAACACTATCAGCGGCATGGGAGCAGTGTTCGGTTTGGTGTGGAGAATTGCTGCAGACCAGACCTGCGCCAAGGGACTGAAGCAGGAGGACCAGAGACAAGCTAGTGAGTACATTTTTAATATATTATTCTTAACCCACTGATGCATAAGACTCACACTGCCTTCAGCCTCAATACCAGAGTTCTCAGTCGTGGTTTATTATAAACTCTGTTTATATGAGCCATGACTGACAGCTTTGGCGTTGACAAGGTATTGCTGGTCAGTGGTTGCTCCACCAAATATTTAGGGTGCCAGCCACCACTGTCTGACTTGCAAAGTGACCACAGACCAGGCCCAGATGAGTTCACGGAATCCTCCGTGCACAGTCACCAACAATGGCAGAACCTCCCTTAACCAGAGCTTATATGGAAACCTTGTTTGATAAACTCTGCCAGGACATAACAATGCTGAGGGAGAAGGTCTTAGCAGACATTAAAGGGATACAACAAGACCTGAATGAGTTGGGCCAAAGAGTCTTTACAATAGAATATGACAGGGATGCAAGAAAGGAGGATCTATATCCCTGTAAATGGGAAGTGTTGGACTCGCACGACCAAACCTTGACCCTACAGTCACAAGTGTAGGACTTGGAGGTCAGGTCCTGGAGATTAAACACCTGCGTCACATACCCTGTGTGTTATTGAACAAAGTGACATTTAAGCTTATGTTAAAGGTCTGTTTCATTATGTTCTCCCTGATTGAGCTATAGCAGACTTTGGACTGGACCGGATGCACAGAGCCAGCAGAGCTGTGGGTTGGAGTTGGACGCCCCTTGACATACTGACTTGTCTGCATAGCTTCTTCTAGAAAGAAGCCGTCATGGCGGTGACATGCCAATCACACATTATACAATTTGAGGGAGCCATGTGATGCCTATATCAGGACTTAATGGTAAACACACTCCAATGCAGCAGGGAGATGAAGCTGGTCACCACTTTCCTACAAAACAAAGCAGTGAAGTACAGTTGGGCACACCCATTCCTCTTACTGTTCTCATAGAATGGAAAATCCTATGCCGCCCGCACCCCTGAGGAAACAGCTGAGATTTTGGGACACCCGGGCCTGATTGCAGAAGTGGCACGATCAGACCCTTCCCTCTCAACTGAAAGAAGGCAACGGTCTGCCTGTTGTTCTGCTGGTAGTTTTCCTGGGTGGTAGGAAAGACAATGCCAAGATCGGTGAAGCTGTCAACAAAGTGGCACACAGCATAAGATGAAACTGGCTGGAATGCCATCTACCCTTCTTAGACCTATGTTGTGTTTATATAAAGAAACGTGTTGTGTTCTGAGAACAGGTCTGATATGATAATATGTGTATGGTTCAAAGGCTGACTTCATAACTCTTGGAGCGGCAATACTAGGTAAACTATTGTATATAAATATGGCAGTCTTGAGCCGGGCACAGAGTGAAGTGTGCAAGGGACAGATAAATGTAAAACATAAACAAATATGTTTTCTAAGAAATGCAGCTGAGAAAATATGAAAACAACAAACTAAAAGCGAGCTGTGCTAAAATATAATAAAATGAAGAACAGCAAATAAAATGTGTACATGTTGTAAAGGTACTGGCTATGGGCCTTAGAGCTAAAAGATCGGTACCCAAACTAGGAACTAAAAGGAACCCACAACACCCTCACCATTGTCAGTACAAGAATGCATGGCCCAAGATCTAAAATAATCTGCACTACATATAAATACTGAATAGCAAGTTAAAAATATGAATAAAAGAGATAAAAATGCCCAAGTTGACAAGAAGCCCAGGCCGAAGTTTGAGGTGAAATTCAAAACAGGAAAATGTAAAAATTATTTTGAAAAATATCCAAATGCCAAATTAACAATAATCATGATCCCTCAGGAAATCTCCAATCACATTAAGGGATATTGCTTCCAGGACAGATCCCACTTCGTCAGGTGATAAAACCACCAAGTCGTCAGTCAGAAGGGGGAAGGAGCACAAAGGTCCAATCGTCTCAGCCACAGGTCTAGCCAACGAAGCAGCATTTCATGCAGTGCCAGACGCTGAAGGGCCAGCAAATACACAAAGGGTGGCTCATAGAAGGCATCCTGCAACCGCCATATTCTCATTAGACATGTCCGGAAATGAACCCTCATAGACAACATCATTAGATTTATGTCTATAGAAGGCACATGTTGCAAGGCAAGACACACCTCTACTGCAGCTGTGAAGGGGCACCATAAGCAGCGAAAGACGAGCTGCACACAATTAAGAACCAGTTGAAATGACAGTGACCAATTGCTGCCTATGTCACGTACTGCGCTGGACTTTTCACCTCTGGATTTCGGATTGGCGAATACACCAAGGGGGTCATTCCGACCCTGGCGGTAAAACCCGCCAGGGCCGTGAACGACAGAAGCACCGCCAACAGGCTGGCGGTGCTTTCCACTGCCGCGGTCAGAAAAGGGGATCCGGCGGTTTCCCGCCGGATTTCCCCTGGCTGGGCTGAACCTCCATGGCGGCGCTGCAAGCAGCGCCGCCATGGGGATTCCGACCCCCTTCCCGCCACCCTGTTTCTGGCGTTTTTTACCGCCAGGAACAGGATGGCGGAAACGGGTGTCGTGGGGCCCCCTAACAGGGCCCCAGCATGATTTTCACTGTCTGCATAGCAGACAGTGAAAATCGCGACGGGTGCAACTGCACCCGTCGCACCCCTGCAACACCGCCGGCTCCATTTGGAGCCGGCCTCTGTGTTGCAGGGTCTTTCCCGCTGGGCCGGCGGGCGCTCCTTTGGCGGGAGCGCCCGCCGGCCCAGCGGGAAAGTCTGAATGGCCCCCGCGGTCTTATGACCGCGGAGCGGTCATTCGGCGGCGTAAGTTTGGCGGGCGGCGACCGCCAAACTCAGAATGACCCCCCAAGTCTTCTACAGGTCCTGGATACTCCCAGATAAGGGCGATCCCTTCTAGTAGCCATGGTGCCGCTTGACAGGCTACGCCAAAGCAGACCGTACCCTCCAGAAGGAGTCCCAGAGGGAAAAAACCCCAACACTGGGGAAAATACCTCTAACAGGAACTCCTGAAGGAAAACAAGACAAAATAGGACTTGACAACAGGAAACAAAAATAGGCAATATACAGGGTAAAGGGCAGGAAAAAAGGAACAGGGAAAAATATCCCAAGGCAAAAGCAGGAACAAAGAACAGGAGCGAACAGCACAACCAGAAGGAAGTGTTTGCAACGCATGGAGGAACAAGACTGACTGACTTATATACTGAGAAAAGGCAGGTGACATCACAGGAAAGGGAATTAACACCATCTTGGATTGGGAAAAGCCCATAGACCAGTATAGGAAAAAGGAAGTAGTATAAAAGAAAAACAGAACATGCTGGGACAAAAACACGAAGAAGACAAGATGGACACAACATGGATAGAGACAGGCAAAAGGACCAACAAAAAACTCACCACCAACAACAAAAGAAGAAAAAAGGCTACAAGTAAGTGTAGCGCGACCGGGAGCGAAATATATGCTTCCCAGAAAGCATAGTAAAAAAACGCAGGGAACGGCGCTCCGAATGTCGGTAGCGCGTTCCACCCGCGAGGACAGAAAGAGACGGAGTGCGGCGTTACAGTAGGCCCCCTCCAGAGGCACCAGGTTTGTCAGGATGATTGTCAAAAAACAGGCGAACCAAACGGGGAGCTTGGACGGAGGAAGCATCCTCCCAAGAACAGTCACTGAGGGGGTATCCTTTCCAATGGACCAAAAACTGTAGTTTGCGTTGAAAAATTCTGGAATCACAGATCTCCTGGACTTCATACTCAGGCTGACCGTTGATAGAAAGAGGAGGTGGACGTTGGAACTGGCGATGGTAAGGATCAGGAACAAAGGGTTTTAACTGGGACACATGGAAAACAGGATGAACCCTCCAGGTATGAGGTAAGCGGAGACGCACAACTACAGGATTCAGGATGTGCGAAACTCGAAAGGGTCCATAAAATGTGGTTTGAACTTATTGGTGGAAAACCGGGATGGTAGAAATCTGGAAGAAAGCCATACCTTGTGGCCCACTTGATACAAAGGTGCGGCTTGCCAATAACAATCCGCCTTTCGCTTCATAGCTTGTTTCGAAGGTAGGAGAGTTGTGTGAAGTAGGCCCTGGATTCGGCGGATCAGTCGTGAAAAAGAAGTGACTGCAGGCACAGAAGAGGATGTTCAAGAAACAGTAGTGAAAGTCCTCGGATGAAATCCATAAGTACAATAAAAGGGTGTGGTCTTGGTCGCACTATGTATTATGTTGTTATAGGAGAACTCAGCAAGAGCAAGATATTCCGACCAATTGCTTTGTGTGGCATTACAGTAACATCTCAGATACTGCTGAAGTTCTTGATTCACTCGTTCAGTTTGCCCATTCGTTTGTGGGTGGAAACCCAAGGATAAAGAAATCTCAATGTTAAAGAAGGCACAAAAGGCTCTCCAGAAACGTGATATATATTGAGGTCCTCTGTCCGAAATGACCTCTTGAGTAAGACCATGGAGGCGAAAAATATCCCGTAGAAAAATGCGACTCATTTCTGGGGCCGTTGGTAGTTTGTTCAAGGCTGAAAAATGGGCCATCTTGGTGAATGAATCTACGGTTACCATGATTACTTGGTTACCAGAGGAGGTAGGTAGAGAGCATATGAAATCCGTGGATAGAGTGCACCAAGGAGCAGAAGGAACCGGTAAAGGTCTTAATAAACCTGCCACCTTAGTTCGGGGTGTCTTAGTCTGGGCACAGACTGGGTTTCTGACACATAGGTTTCAGTGCCACCAAAAAGATCGCTGAAGCAGCTCCTGGGTCTTCCTAATACCTCGATGACCGGCTATAGGAGAATCATGGCACATTTGCAGGGCTTCTGTCTGCACTTTCTTGGTAGGTAGGAAAAGAGCATGTTGATGATAGAAGTAGTTGTCCTTCTTCTGCAAAAAAAGGAGTCACTGTATCCCATTCTGAAGCAGACAGAAACTGGTACTCGGATTGAATGCGTTCTTGAAAAGATTGAATAGCTCCGATGATCCTGCTAGACTCAATAAGATGTGGAGAGGAGTTCTGGGCTATGTCAGGATATCTGCGGGATAAGGCGTCTGCCACTAAATTCTGGGAACCAGGTATGTACGTGATCACGAAATCGTACTGGCTAAAGAAGAAAGCCCATCGAGCCTGACGACTGTTGCGACACTGAAAGCTCCGAAGACACTGGAGATTACGGTGATCAGTCCTAGCTTCAAAAGGCTCTCTGGAACCCATAAGGAAATGCCTCCATTCTTTACAAGCTACTTTGAGAGTGAGTAGTTCTCGTTCCAGTACAGAATAATTTCATTCAGCCTCTGATAGAATATGTGACAGATAAAAGATAGGATGTTCCAATCCATCATTGTCTTGCTTCTGCAGCAGAACTGCTCCAATAGCTCTGTCTGAGGCATCAGTAACCACGATAAATTTCTTGGTATTGTCAGGATGACGCAACACGGGTGCTTGGGTAAAGGCTGTCTTTAATTCTTGAAACGCGCGTTCAGCCTCCTTGGTCCAAATGAAACCCTTCTTCAGGTTCTCTTTCTTAATTGTTTGTGTTATGAAACTTTGTTGGTGGGCAAAGTTCTGAATAAACTGACGATAAAAGTTTGATAAACCAAGAAAACATTGCGTTTCTTAAATGGACGTTGGAGAAGGCCAATCTAATATGGCACTGACCTTGTCAGGATCCATGGATATTCCGTGTTTATTAATACAAAACCCGAGATACCTTACTTCAGATTTATGGAACTCACACTTCTCAGGTTTACAAAACAATTGGTTTTTCTTGAGTCTTTCCAGGACTTGCAGGACATGATCTACGTGGTGCTCAGGATCACGGGAATATATCAAGATATCATCCAAATAAATGACTACATATTGATTGAGTACATCAGAGAACACTGAATCCATAAATCGTTGAAAAACGAAAGGGCATAACCCGATACTCATAGTGCCCAAAAGGGGTACAGAAAGCAGTCTTCCATTCATCTCCTTCCTTGATCCGAAGGAGATGATAGGCACCCCGTAAGTCTAATTTAGTAAATATCTTGGCTCCTTGAATGACATCCAATATATCTCTGATTAAAGGCAGTGGATATCAATCCTTAATCGTTATTCTGTTGAGTTCACGAAAGTCCACACAAGGACGCAGATCCTTAGTCTTCTTTGGGACGAAGAAGAGAGGAGCCCCAGCGGGGGACATGGAAGGAGCAATCAAACCGTTGTGTAAGTTGTCATCTAAATATTCCCTTAGCACCTTCTTTTCTTGGTCTTTCAGAGAATACATTCGACCGAAGGGGACGACTTCATCAGGAATTAAGGAATAGCACAGTCATAACTGCAATGAGGTGGCAAAATAGGATTACTAGGTTTCTGAAATATCCTGATATATTCCTGATAACAATCTGGAACCCCCTGGATAAGATTGATAGAGTTAGTGTTATCCTTAGTTGACTGACAGGACCTTTTTGGAGTCCAATAAGAAGTAGTGGAATAACAATATTGTTGACAAAATGAAGACGTTAGGGATACAGTTCGTGTTTCCCAATTGATATAGGGGTTGTGTCGGGCTAACCAGGGAATTCCCAAAATCATGATGTGATTTGGTGAGGTTATGAGATCAAAGGCAACGTGTTCTTGATGCCCCCCAAATGTCAAACAAAGAGTAGGAGTTGAAGCCACCACAGGTCCTGAGGTTAACGGAGAGCCATCCACCATGTGAACCTGCTCAGGAGTTTCTTTAGGAATGCGGGGAATTCCTTTACTCGTAGCCCAGGTCTCATCCAGATAGAGTCCACTGGCTCCACAATCAAGGAGAGCCAGAAGATGTTCTTCTTGATCTTGTGAACTTTGTAACTTGACCGAGAGGATAAACAGGGTGGACATGCTTTCTTTGGAGGAACATATTGATGGTACTTCAGCTCCTCCCGTCTCCTTCCTCCTTACAGGGGACGGGAGCTGGCGTTTCCCGTAGGCCTTGAGGGACGTACCGGACAACTACGGATCAGGTGGCCAGCCTTACCACAGTATAGGCAAAGTCCCCTTCATCGTCGTTCCTCCTTTTCTGACTCCGTCAATGGCCCACGAACCAGATCTATCTGCATGGGCTCTTCATGGGGAGGTGGAGAGGCTTCAGATGGACTATCTTCCGTTCGCCGACTGCTAGCACGGAAGGTACCGGACTGGTATGGAGCTCTCGTTCTATGTCTTTCATTCTTGCGCTCTCGAAGTCTATACTCGATGTTTATAGATTGATCCATTAATTTCTTCATGCAGGCCTCGGCGGAAAAGGGTTATGAAGGTGCGTTCTACCCAGGAGGTTTCAGGTACCAGCTGTTTGAAGCAGGTTATATACTGCAGTACATCCTGATTACCTTGCTGAATGTCACATAAGACTTCTTCAGCTGCTGCTTCTACCCCAGGTCTCTCAAACATTTGTTTGAAAACAGTCAGGAAAGCGGAATAGTTAGCCAGGACTGGGTCATCTGCAGAAACCAGAGGAGTCGCCCAAGCAAGCGCTGGACCAGACAAGGCGCTGATCAGATAGCCCACCTTAGCTTTATCCAAAGAAAACTGGAGTGGACGAAAGGCAAAGAAAACCATCAGGGCGTCCAAAAATTCCTTCATCTTTAAAGGATCTCAGGAATATCGAGGAATAGTAGCAGATGCGGGTGGTATGTCCATTGATCGGGAAGATAAGACCTGTTGTAGCGCAGTGTTCTCTGCCCGTAACTGTTGTAACTCTTGGGCTTGTTGTTGGACAGTCTGTAACATAGCTTGAGCATTTTCTGACGCCTCTCCCTGTGGATCTTGCATAGCGCTCTCGCAACGCAGAATCTTTTGGCATTGCAATCTGTCACGTACTGCACTGGACTTCTCACCTCTGGATTTCGGATTGGCAAATACACCAAGTCTTCTACAGGTCCTGGATACTCCCAGATAAGGGCGATCCCTTCTAGTAGCCATGGAGCTGCTTGACAGGCTACACCAAAGAAGACCGTACCCTCCAGAAGGAGTCCCAGAGGGAAAAAAAAACAACACTGGGGAAAAAACCTCCAACAGGAACTCCTGAAGGAAAACAAGAAAAAACAGGACTTGACAACAGGAAACAAAAATAGGCAATATCCAGGGTAAAGGGCAGGAAAAAAGGAACAGGCAAAAATATCCCAAGGCAAAAGCAGGAACAAAGAACAGGAGCGAACAGCACAACCAGAAGGAAGTGTTTGCAACGCAAGGAGGAACAAGACTGACTGACTTATATATTGAGAAAAGGGAAGTGACATCACAGGAAAGGGAAGTAACACCATCTTGGATTGGGAAAAGCCCATAGACCAGTATAGGAAAAAGGAAGTAGTATAAAAGAAAAACAGAGCATGCTGGGACAAAAACACGAAAAAGACAAGATGGACACAACATGGATAGAGACAGGCAAAAGGACCAACAAAAAACCCACCACCAACAACAAAAGAAGAAAAAAGGCTACAAGTAAGTGTACCGCGACCAAAATATATGCTTCCCAGAAAGCATACTCATAAAACGCGGGGAACGGCGCTCCGAATATCGGTAGTGCGTTCCACCCGCGAGGAGAGAAAGAGACGCCGCGTCAGAGCGCGGCGTTACAGCCTAGTTCTTTCAACAGTGTTGCTCGAAAGTACTGCATCAGGCATGCACGACAGAGGTGGGATGGTGGGAGCTCCATGATTTCCCGTTGTTGAGACTGGGTAGGGCCACTGCGAATCAAAAACAGCAACAGCAGGATACCACCAATTAATGCCAATGTTATCGGAAATCCGAAAACACTCAAAAAAGTGAATGGATGGCTGAAGGTATAACTCCGAACAGTGTGGAATGTGCTAACATAACCAGAACCTACAGCCTTAAAAAAGTGTACCATCCCAGCGGTTTTAGACACATTAAAGATGCATCTTATTAATTCACCAAAATGTTTTGGTATTTAAGAGGGACTGTAACTCTGCGGATGACCTTGCCGGTCATAGGTTTCACGGGCTGATGTGAGAATCACGTGTTTTTGAAACAAAAGAGCTTTCAGTCTGCTAAGCTTGTCACAATTTACATTATAGGTAGCAGTATGAGGTCACATTTCTGCTACTTTTATCCCATGCATGGGCGAAAAAGTATGTTCCCACACAAGCGACAATTTTAGAGACCAAAATTACATAAGGAACACCTGGTCTCATCCCACAGCAACCTTGATCGCTTAGCATTAAGTAAATCACATTCGAAAGCAACCGATCTCAGAAAGCAAGCCAAATTTCCGACGGAAGCATTGCATTCTCCATCCAAGGACATCTGGTTAAAAAACATAGAATGGCTTACAGAAGTCTCACATTCGCTACCGCTAAGAAAGACCTTTTTCTCCCCATTGAAGCATTTGTAATTGAAGGGCACCTCCCACACCTCATGGATGTAGCTATCTCCTAACTGTTCAAATCTGCCTACAGGAAAATGTTTTAACCATGAAGTGAACTGAAATATTGAAATGGGCAGATTAATCACTCCATGTATGGCAATAACTATGGTATTTCTGCCACAGTCAAAGGCAACTTTTCTAACTTCTCAATGTTTAGCATGATGTAACCAGCTTCTTTCTTAGGCATTATCTGTTGTTTCAGTGTCTAATTAAATACAGCAAATAACTCTTTAGAGTTAACTTTCTTTCCAGGGCACCCAGCCATTCTTTAGAACTTGTAGCATCAAACTCAGCTGCATAACAGATCTACAGTGACGTTGTCAATGATGTAAAATTGACATGTCATTTTGAATAATTTCACACAATGTTGTTTAATGTATAAATGCAGTTGGACAATGTGTTCATACCATTATCGACTACGGCTAGAGCTTTCTCCAGATTCTCCTTATCCATTTGCCTTTAAATGGGCTGCAGCTTCCATTTGCAAAAGCTTCCATATTTCGTTATATATTGCATATAGGAAATGTTTTGAACATGGTTTCCTAGGACCTGACAAGAAATGTTGTAAGTCTATATCTTCGGAAGGAGACTAACGTGTTCTTTTACAGTTGTTAATGTGGAAGATTTGAACCTTTGTTGACAAAATTTTCCCACGCTGTATGCTGTCACAATACCAGAGTGTTGTGTGATGACATAGCAAGGGTCCATTCTGGTCACTTTAAAACCCCATGTGGAGCTAACAAAATGTGCATGACAACCATTTGTGTCTACTGGTCACAGTAATCACCAATTGGGACGTTGAATTAAAGGTACCGTTCTGAACCCAACCATTGAGCTGTTCTTCAATCACATTTAAAGCCTTTTGCCTATTATCAAATTTAGCTGGAGAAGGAATACTGGGCACATTCATTTCTTTTATTTTTGCCAACCATAAACAAATTGTTTGCTGATGGTGTCTTTGAGAAATATAATTTGTAAGGGAATACGGCAAGTTCTAAAGCCTCCCTACCCTGTATTTGCCAATGTTTTGTTCCCCACACACTTCAAATCAACTGATTTTATCCAGTACTCATAGTCCTCAATTGCTAACTGGGAAACAAAGGAATCTGAATAAATAAATTTGGTATCGGTAAGCAATATTTTCCTTGCTTTTGAAGGGGGTAATTTAAAGCAATAGGACTCAGCATATTTAACATAATGGCCAGTAAAATAGGAAAACTGTTCAATGTATGATTTGGAACTCCCCACAGGTGGGGTTGAACGATAGTCCCATTGTGTGTAATTATAAACTAATATTGGGGTACCAGCTGGGTGTAGAAAACAGTGTCCATAATGGTAATAACAAAACCCTTCTCCATAAGTCACTGTGTTCATGTACACATCTTCACTTTAAAATACAGTGTAAGATTCAAGCTCAGAGAGCATAGAATCAACTGTTGTTACAACCCAGTCATCAGAAACAACACCTGTGTAATAATATCATTTATTGATACTTTAAAAACATATGGAATTTGAATCATTTCTGTAGGGCCAAAAATATCAAACAGTACTTTATCCCCAAAAACACATCAGGAACTGGAACAGCTGAAATGTTCACAAGGGACAAGTCTCTTTGGACTTTGTGTGAGGATAGGTAAGGTTTTAAAACCTCATCTACCAGTTCAACAGTAGAGAGGTCAGGGAGGTAATGGCCATGCATCAGCAGAAAGGGAACAATAACGAAACCAATCCAAAGAAGAAAGGCAAGCACAGTCAATACCATCCAGAGATAGTACCATGGACGAACTAAATAGTTGTATTTAAGCCAGTTGAAGAGCTTATATGCTTTTGATACAGGTACTGTAGCTGATGCTGAAGTATTTGAAGAAAAGTTGTCAATGTTGGCAAAGTAACCAGAAGCAGTCTGTGCAAAAACTGGAGCCGGTTCAGGTACAAGGGAACTGGTAGATGTATCCATTGGTGGTTCATCATAAACAATGCCATCTGTTTGTGTTGAGTTTCAAAACTGCAAATCTATATTGTGGACATTTCTTGTTGATGAAGTGGTGACAGAAATCACCAAACATTCATTCTCCACCCTCCCCCCCAAGATCAGGGAAACTATTTCAGCATTTCTGAGTGCTTGTAGAGGTACATCCTCAACGGTTGTGAGAGGGGTACAGAAACTACCCAGGAACCCTCGTGATGTACTGTGCAGGATCAGCCCATGGTGTACTGTGCAGGATCAGCCACATGATGCAATTTGAATTGAATTGAAAGAAAGCGGTTTTATTTAGAGCTAAGGAGCAGTGGTACAATGACAGTTCTGGTACTGTTCATTAACAGGACTGGTACCGGTGCTTTGTAGGATGGGCCAAACTTCTTCTTCACAGGTATCTTTTCAAAAACTAGATCCCCAACTTTAGGAATCCAGCCTGTGATGGTGGCAAATTCCTCATTTCCAAGGTGGCGGCATGTGCAGATGAATTCTCATCACAAAACTGTTACGTTTCCTGCAAGATAGTGACACTTTCATTTATAGCAAATGGTGTTTCTGCTGCCACCGTGCCAGGGCCATCAAGACCAGGGACATACATCGGTATCCTAAAGAGGACCTAATATGGGGTACGTCCTCCCAAAGACCTTCTGGCAGATTGTTTAGTGCTCTCTGGACACCATACAGGTGATGGAGCCAACTACGACCTGAACCTAATACTTTAGCTGTTCAGGATTGCTTTAAGTCTTGGTTCTTCTGCTCCACAATCAAATTTCCCTCTGGATGATATGGAGATGAGATGCACTTCAACAGCCATCCAGCCATGGTGTCTCTGAATGCCCTGGAGGCAAAAGCAGGGCCCTGGTCAGAGTGGAATGCTGCAACTGCATATGTCCAGATAAAGACTTGCTAATCTTTAATAACAATTAGAGTGTCAGCTGATCGTTGTGGCCATACCCATAGAAATCTGGAGCATGAATCAACAGCAGCAAGTACATATTTATATGCATCATCTGGTTGTAGGGGACCGCAATGGTTAAGGTACACAAATTGCAATGGTTTGTTGGAAACCAAGAGGGGTGTGTGTGGTGGCCATTTGATGGTGGACCCCTTTATTTTCTGGCAAATGTTGCAACTAAGGACAAACTGCTTGGTCTGCTTGTATAGGCCAGGCCACCAATAGCGTTTCTGCAATAGTGAGATGGTAGCTGCCACACCAGCATGGGCAGAAGCAACCCCTTCATGTGCTACTTTGATTAAATCAAATCTTTTGTCGTGTTGTGGATCACGCGATCACCCACCCCTAGTATTGTTGCAAAGGCAATGTGTTGGGCACTTAAATGGTAGGAATATTTTGTAGGATATGCTTTTGGTAAAGGCTTACTGTCAGCCAAAGCTTTCACAGCGGCCAATGTTTCATTACCCAACCATGTGGGAATGAGTAATTGCAGTAATAGAAGCCGTAGTAACTGCAGATTTAGCAGCTCCATCAGCCAATGGGTTTCGTAAAGTGTGTATTCTGAAACGTTGGTGACCCAATGAATGTACTACATGAGCCAGTGGCAGCTTCTCTTTGAGATCTGCTATCTTCCACCATAAGAATTTGTGTTTTATGGTGTTTCCCTTGGAGTCTTTGAACCCATTAAGGCACCAGTAGTGTAGGTATTCATTAAATGACTCGACACAATAATATGAATCATACACAATCATAGTAGAAAGTTCAAGATCCGTGTGTTCCAGTGGCAAAAATAGAGCCTTAAGATCTGCAGTTGTGTTGTGCAGTCCCATAGGGTCTGCATGTACGTCTGTTGAGAGAAGAATTTACCATCCCTCATTACTTTGCAGAGAGCTGCATAAACCGCAGAGTACTAGTGTTTAGTACCGACAGCTAGTTGTGCTGCACCATCAGTGTAAATTACCATTGTGTATTGGTCAAGAGGCAAGAGGTTAGTGGACATGGGGTATTCTAGTTCAAACTGAAGAAATTCTTGTGTCTGAAGTTTTAGATCAGAAACGTAATCAACATCAGTGGCAGGGAGGAAGCCCATTGTATCCAACGTGGAAGTAATGCTTTTACATTTGGGACGCTTGCTTTTGTGACAGTCTCAAGGGACGGTATCGGGGATAATAACAATAATACGTTTCCCCAGGGCTACTGGTCTCTCCTTTATGACAGCTATTTGTACAGCAGTCAGTATTTTTTCTGTTGGTGCAAAATGCTGTTCTGCATTAGGGTACAAGTGTGATTTTTATGCTATGGATACAATGTCACCTTCATTGAATGTGACACAGGTGAACCCATTGGCACCAGGAATTACCCGGATTACCAAATTAGTTTGTTGTCACATGTGTGGAAGTGTTATGCTTCGAACATGTCAATCTGCAATGCTCTGAGTATTTGTGTATGTTGTGGTGTAAAGTGTTTGCTTGGGAAATCTGGATGAATCAAGTCATAAAGTGGTCTTATGCTTTCCACATATTCTGGGATGTAATTTCTGCCAAAGTTAAAGAAACCAAGCAATGATGGTATTTGGTGGTTGTAATTGTACACAGTTCTCTAAGGTTTGAGGAGACAGGCTCTTTCCCTCATTTGATAGTTCACACCCTAGAAATAGGACACTAAGAAAAGCAAACTTTGAGTTCTTGAAATTGTATTTGTAGTCATGTCCAACGAATCCCAAAACAATGTGATCCACCCTGGCTGAATGTGCTTTGAGATTATTGTCTGTCAGATAGATGTCGTTGACATAAGACAATGCCTCAGGATCAATGTCATGCAATATTGACGTCACACGGGCAAAGAACAATCCTGGACTGTTCTTATACCCTTGAGGGATATCTTCTTTGAGACCCTAGCACATCGAAGGTGCTTAAGTCCTGGTTTTAGGCACTACATTTTGGCAGAAAAAACATTGGAGATATCCAAGGCTGTTTTGTATTATTTGCACACTATGTTGTTGATAAGTGCTGTACTGTGTGAGTTTTGTATTGCAAATGTGTGTGTGTGACTGTTTAAGTGTCTGTAATCTAAGACTATTCTGTATGAATGGTCTGGCTTAGCTACAGAAAACAAATGGGTTATTCATTGGAGATACACAGGGTTCAATTACTCCCTGGTATTTCAGTTGTTAGAGAATTTCCCTTACTGGTGCTTTAGCCTCATGTTTAATGGAATATTGTGGTTGTATTTGTGGAGTGGACCTTATTGGTATAACATGGCAAGGAAAATCCCTATTCCACCCCACATGGTTACGGCACAGTGCTGGTGCTTGCGCCAAATCCGAATCTGCGGTGCAATCTTCTTTTACTGTATCTGGAACAAGGACTGAGAAAGAAGGCAAAATGACATCTTCCCCTTGTGTGAGTGTACAGACAAATTCAGGTGGCCAATTTCTTTTGTGCAAGAGGCTATCATAACAATGTAAATCTTCCCTAGGTCACTTTCATGGTGTGGTCAGTGTCACCCTCAATTTGAATTCTTAGTTTGTAAACCCTACTGGGTGGAGAGATGCATCTGTTCACATTTTTGACTTCAAGGAAGTTGTTAGTTGCTATCACATACAAAAAGCTCTAGAAGATTTTGGCAAACTATTGTGACCTCTGCTGCTGTCTAGCAGAGTCACTGCCCACATCCTGTTCTTCAGTCATGTTCTCAATATGTGTGGTATGTTTAGCCGAAATTGCTGCAACCTTTTTTTTTAATTGGTGTTTTTATTATGGAAGTTCTCTTCCTTTTCATAAAGTCTCTGAACAGTGTTGTGACTCTTTTTTGGTTTCATGTGCTCATTTCAGTGATCTGACCACCCTCCTCTCTGACTTAATTTGTCGGTGAGCCCTGGAAGGAACGAGATTGATGAGTATCAGTATACTGATGTCTGTCAGGAGTTTTTAAAGTTTCTCTATTTCTTATTTGTATCTTTATTCTGAAGTCTCCGAAAGCGGAGATTCTCCTCTTTGCTTTTGCTTATCTTTGTTATTTTCCTGCTTATTCCAGTGTTTTTAGAACCCTCTTATGCTTGTTTGGCATTCTCCTTATTGGATTTACCTTGTAATCGTGGTTTACTGGTCTAGCCCCCAGACTATCCTGACCTATACAAGTATACGTTTCTGCAATAATCTTAGGCAGCTCCCGTTCCTGACCTTGTGGTGGAACTACTCGGAGCTGCTGGCATACTGCCAATGCGACTGCTTCCCCTTTATTATTACTTAATATAATTGAGGAGACTGTGCCAAAATTGCCATTAATTACATCCCCAAATTCAGGGCAATGGCCGCCCGGTATTTATCTTGAATTTGTTTGAACACTTCCGGAAGGTTCATAAGTGTTGTTATACCATGTGCGGTAATGTAAATTGCAGCAAATACTGCACCCCAAGTGGCACAGTTATCTAGTGAGGACACCATCTCAAAGGACAAGCACATTGTGAGAACTCCATGTTTATCTTGGGGATACACTGCTTCCAGCGTGTTTATTTTTCGTGCTAATCAAAAATATAATTTCTTCCAGTTTGGTAGGTACCTTACCCATTAATGAATACACAGTTGTGGGATTTATTCCGGTTGTAGCAAAATGTGGTGCTTCTATAGTAGCTCTCGCTGGTGCAGTGCTTGAAGTCTGTATTACAAATTGTATAAAATGTCTATATATATCTACTAAATTATTGTATAGGAGGAGTACATTCACTACTGCCATATTTGGTACATTTGGATGTGGTGTATATGTGGCTAGTTCTGGCTGTGTAGGTCCTTCATTACTTAAGGGACCTAATCTAACGTTTTTTGCAACATGTGGTAGGGCGCCTTCCAACCAATTTTGGTGTTCTTGATAGGAAAGTGGTATTTCAAAATATGCATAAGCTCTATATTGTGCAGGTGTGTTTGCTATTGTGTAATTATGAAAAAAGTGTGTGTTTCCACCTGCTGCTGGAAAAGTGATGCAGGAATAGGAAATTTCTGTCCTATATGCATGGTGCACATCTACCACAAATGTAACATCACCACTCTCATCAGGGAGTCCACGAGCTTATAGATTTTATGAGAGAGGTTGTCTCATAATTCCTGGAATTGCTACCCATTGAGTGTCCGTCATATTTTAAAATGGTACGTTCAGGGATAGAAACAACAATTGGGTTATCCTTTTAAGGTTCAAGCTTGAACAACTTACAGGTAAGATGGGTACCATAACCCTACAGATGTGTCCGTATAAAGGTAGTTATGATACTTTTAGCATGTGAGAGACAGAGATACTTGGGAGATCTGTTACATTTGTGTCTGACCAACTTGGTGGCACCATGTTGAGGGACTCATTCCATCGAGCTAAGACGGCTGAGTTTGGGCAGCAGCACGACCGTGTGTGAGTGACTGAGTCGGTCCCATACCAGATGGAAACTATTGGCCTGACTGTGTCGGCTAGCTACAAGCACCTCACCGTACCCTAGAAAGTAAAGGTGATTTGTGGCAGCCTAGAAACATGACACTCTGACTCCTCAGGGAAGTCGTGGTCAACACATCATACCCCTTTATCTCAGTTACACTATGTCTCAGACATGCGAAGGCAGACAGGGAGATGCAGAATAAGGTTAAACCTATTTATTGAAGTGACTGCATTCTATGATAAAAAGCATGAGCTGCAGTTTTTAGGAGGAAGAAACATAATACAGTGATGATGTGACCATTAGAGTGAAACATATAAACAGTCCCAACATCCTGGCATAATCATGAGATATATTAATTCCTACCTACACCCTAGTGTCTAACATGAGAGCATAGCAATGATAGCTTTTCTGCCCGTCCTGGTCTGTGGAAAGAGCCCCAATCCATACCTGAAAGAAGGCAAGGGTCTGCCTGTTATTCTGCTTGCAGTCCTCCCAGTTGGCTAGAAAGACAAAGCAAAGATATGCAAAGCTGTAGATGAAGTGGTGCACAGCATAAGACAGCACTGGATGGAATACCCTTTACCAGTCTTAGGCCTATGTGGTGTTTATATAACAAGGCTGACGTGATAGTATGTCCATGGTTAGAAGGCTGACTTCATAACTCTTGGAGTGGCAATACAGTGGTAAACTTGTGTATAAATATGACAGCACTGAGCACGGCACATAGTGAAATGTGTGCAAGGCACAGATAAATGTAAAACACAAAGAAATATATTTTCTAAGAAAGGCATCTGATAAAATATGAAACCAACACCCCAAACTGCGAGCTATGCTAAAACATAATAAAATGAATAAAAGCAAATACAATGTGTACATGTCTTAAATGCACAGGCTATGGGCCAAAGAGCTAAAAAATGGATGCCCAAACTGGGCGCTAAAAGGTACCCACAACACTATAGGAGACCCACTTAGTCAGACAGGACTGTGGCCGCCTATGTACACAATGGTTTACATGACAAATTCTCTCCTTGGGGTCTGATAAGAAAGTTGGGTAGGCGATTCCACTAGCAGACAATTTTAAGGATAAAAAAAATCCCAGCTTGCAGTAATTCCAAGTAGGATGGTGGTGGTACAAAAATGTTGCATCAAATGTACACCTTTAACCTTTGTAATGTCTATGCCCCAATGTTCACCAGAAGGGCTTCCTCCATGACTCCACCTCACTGACCTTGAAAACACCTGATGCTGAGGTGTTCACGGGAAGGGACTTTAATATGGTGATGGACACAGACCTGGACCACTCACGCCAAAGAGCTAGATAAAAGGGATTGGTTTTAAATGCAGGCAAAGTGTGGCTATAAGACCTAGGGCTAGAGGATAACTGGTGGGTGCATCACCCTGAGGAAAAAGGGACTACACATATTTCTCTGCCTCACACCAAACTTGCGCCAGGCTATACTATCACACGGCCACATCCCACCACATAGCAAAGATATAACAGGTTGATATTGGCGTATTTCCCTCTCAGGCCATACCCCAATGCTCGTAACACTTCGAGACACAAATGGCTCACATCAACAGAGACATCGGTGACTCAATGACAATCTCCTTAAGTGTCCAGAGGTCATGGACTCTATAAGAAATTGTATCAACAATTACCTAGTGGACAACCAAGGGTCAGTCTCACAGGTACCTGTATTTTGGGTTGCTCTTCATGCAGTTACATGGGGGAAGTTCATAGCTATTGCAGCTAAACGTAATGCAGAGAAGAGGGAGAAATGCTGAGAGCCTGAGAGGAGGGTGAGTGACCTCGAGAGCCAACACATTCACAAACACCCATAAAATTTCTTGCCAGCTCACAACTGCCAGACAGCTGCTTAAAGCAATTGACTGGGAGGATACAGCATATGCCTTGCTGCGCTTGAAACATATATACTATATTGGGAGGACAAGACAGGCAAGCTATGGTCATGCAAACTCTGGGCTAGGTAACAGAGAGATACCATAACCTCTATTACCACTTCCACAAGAGGCTCGATAAACACCACGGAAGGGATAGCGCAGGCATTTTGACTTTACTACACTACATTGTATGGGGCAGACTTGTCCACCATCAGCATGACCTAGGGCTATCTGGACTCAACATCACTCCCGCGCCTCACACTAGAACAATTAGACTTACTAGAGAATTATACCATTGTCCAGGAAGTAATAACAAGCATACCCCACTTGAAGATCGGGAAGACAACTGGCCCAGGTGGATTTTCCACCATCTTTTATAATATTTTCTGTCCTCAATTGGCCCCTATATTGATAAAGCTGTACCACTCTTTCGCTGACACTGCAGCACATGACTTCAGTGCGGGAGGCAATAATTACAGTCACACCCTTACCAGCTAAAGACCCATTAGCCTGCACATCATACCGCCCCACCTCTGTCCTAAACACAGATGCAAAGATCTTCACAAGCATCCTAGCTCGGTACCTAGCTCCATATAGGCAAGTCTTAGTGGGCCTGGAACAAGCGGGGTTCATTCTGGAAAGAGGGTATCCTCACAACATAAAATGCATACTTCACATGATGGACAATGTGGCATGAACTTGCATTCCAGCTTTCTTCTATCCATTGATGCTGAGAAGGCATTCAGTAGAGTTCACTAGCCTTACCTACAAGAGGTCCTTAATAAGAGTGGAATGGAGTGCAAAGTCCAGAAATGAGTATTCAGTGGGTATCAGAGGATACCGGTGAATGGCATGACCTTAGGCCCAGTCCTCATACAGTGGGGAACATGACTAGGGTGCCCCCTGTAACCTTTCTTGTTTGCCTCATATATGGAACCCATGGCAGAGGTAATCCGCAGGAACCCCCAGACTTCCCGGGTCATGTTTGGCACGACAGAACACAAAGTCACGCTCTATGCGCATTATGTGCTATTGACACTGATGAATCCATTGACCGCCTTTCCAGTCGTGCTTCAGGAGCTGGAGGAATTTGGCATGCACTCAGGTTTCAAGGTGAATTCACCGAAATCACAGGCCCTTTATATCATGGATAGCAGCAAGCTGCTATCCAGGCACAATCCCCCTTCTCCTCTCAACGCTCTTATCATACCTAGGAGTTAAACGTTGCTCAGCAGTATAAGGTACAACCGAGCAGAACTATACTTATATCCTCCACACTGCCCGTAGTGATGTGTCAACCTGGCAGATGGGGGGCTAATGTACCTGGCCTGCATAGCTGCCATAAAGATGAAACTTAAATATTATGACCCTGGCGGTCGGCAGTAATATGGTGGAATGTACTGCCAAGAGGCTGGCGGTACTTTCCACCATATTATGACATTGGCAGTTTGGCTGGAGCCAAAACGCCAATGTACCACACCAATCGCCATGAAGGTAACAGTCACTGTACCGCCGGCGGGATTGTGACCCTGCCTACTGCCATGGTTTTCGTGGCTTCCTTACCGCTGTGGCATGGCGGTAGGCACCATCAGTGACAGGGATTCCCTGTCACTGATAGGGGTCTTTTCCATCCCCACCCCCCCTCTCCAGAGTCTCCCTCATCCCCCTTCCTCTCCAAATCCCCCTACATTCACA
Organism: Pleurodeles waltl; assembly: GCF_031143425.1. Taxonomy (NCBI): domain Eukaryota; kingdom Metazoa; phylum Chordata; class Amphibia; order Caudata; family Salamandridae; genus Pleurodeles; species Pleurodeles waltl. The sequence continues at coordinate 203,127,190 of NC_090438.1, read as the reverse complement.
CCTCTTCACACACACACACACACGCATACAAACACCCATAGTCATGTGCATCCACACATGCATACATCCATTCACACATACATCCGCACACACTTTCATACATACACGCAGACACGCATTCACACAACACAACATACACGCACTCACGCCTCCATACATGCACATACATTCTACACGAAACACACACCTGCATACACGCACCCACAAACATTCACACACACCCCACCCACACACACAACACATCCCACCCCCTCCCCTGTTGGAGCACCCACTTACCTGTGTTCAGGGGGTCCTCCGGCAGGAGACGGAATGGGACACTGCTGCTAGCAGCAGCGTCTGCCAGCAGAACACTGCCAGGCCATATTATTGGTCATAATACGGCTGGCGGTGGTCCGCTGGCATGGCCACAGCCAGATTTCTGCCATCCTTCTGGCGGAAATCCGGCTGTGGTCATAATACTGCAGACGGCTGGTAGCCGCGGCGACGGTCTTTTGGAGGCCGTCGCCGCGGTGGTAGGTGGTTTTTACCACCATTGTCTTAATGAGGGCCTATATATTATGCAAACCCTGCCCCTCAGACCTCTCTGAAGAACACATCCAGCTTTACAGTCCCTGATAGAGGACTTCATATGGAAAAGAAAGAAGCCATGCAAGGCTAAACAACAACAATACAACCACCTGAGGTGGGAGGATTGGGCGTGCCCTGGTTCCAACATTATTACACAGCTGCCTAGCTTTGGTACTTTCTAGAATGGCATCATCCATCTTTTGAGAAACATTGGGTCTTCATGGACCAATTAGTCACGGGCATCCTTGTCTGGAAAATCCCCTGGCTCCCATAGAAACAGCAGCCATGGAAGGGGGGTATATAGTTCTCAAGTACTGCAGGCCACATTATCTCCATGGTATACAGTCATGCTCCCATTACATCTGATGACCTTATTGACCCCAATGCTGTAATCATAGGTAGCCCTGAGTTCCCACCGACCAGAGACAATGAGAGCTTCATGGCCTGGCAGCACACAAGCTGTAAGCAAATAGGCAACCTCTATGAGGGTCTCCAGTCCTTTGACTGCTGAGGCGAGACCACCTGAAGAGAAATGTATGCAATGCCTGCAAATCTGCCATTAGGTATCACAACCTAATGTTCGACTGCAACATGGTCATTGGCACCATTTAAGAAATAGCTTATTGCTAAAGCCGATGATAAGAGCTTGGTTTCGGACATATATGAGATGCTTCTGGCAACCATTCTGAGGTCATACTTGATAGCGCTAAAATGCTGGGAATGTGAACTAGAACTCACACTATCAGATAAAGAATGGGGGGAGATATTCTACCAAATGTGCACCATAGTCTCCTCCGCCGCTGATAGAGAAGCAATGTTACCCTGGCATTGAACAGATCTCCAGAGTGTTAGAGGGGCTGTGGCTCAACGGGCACCCTTGTCCATCTGTAATGGCACTGCCCCAAGCACTGTTACTGGACGTCAGTACTCTGCAACATTAATGAAATCTTGAACACAGACATACCACCATTTCCAGCTTATAATATTTTAGGCTTACGGAATATGCTGACATTTCTCCGCCACTCTGATTGAGGGAGGGGCATGGCCCTGCCTCTAATCAGATTGTCGTAGCCCTGTGGGAGAAGTACACTGATCCCACTGTCTCTGGTACACACTGGGGATGGAACGGGCCTTGGCAACGCTGGAGGGAGGCTAAGAAAACCCCTTTCAAGAAAACTTGGGGGCCATGTATCACTTTTCTTACGGAGGAGTACTGAGAGCTTATGTGCCCCATGTATCTACACAGGGGCACAACTAGGCCCGAACTTCAGGGGGGCTAGTACTAACCAGTGGTGGAGGGGCTACCATTATGTACACTGGTGGCTGAGAATACACTTTTAGAAGGCCAAAGTTTGTCTAGTGCGCTAATGCAAGGAAAAGGCATATATGCCTGAATGTGTTTCCATGCTTTAGCACTTTAAAGCTGCATCTCTTGTCTTCTCCAGTGCATTCCCCTGAGACACTGAGAACTGCTGGAGCTGAGAGTGACCGCCAGACCTTTGAGCTTTGGATGTTTGCAAGATGGTTGGTACCAAGAGAGTCCTGTGCAAGTATGACGCACAGAAAGGAAAGCACCGAAGGCTTATTGGAAAAGTGTCTTTTCTGATTAAAAGTAGAATGAACTGCATAATAATTAAAGCTTACGGTGAACAAGATGTGTGTGGGGTGAATCTCCCAATTTGCCCAAGAAAGTGCTCCCACAGACACTGAGAAGTAGTCGTGAGGTGTTAAGAATAAACTGGGATACAGAAAATGGTGGAAGGCTTCTATCTGGCTGTCTCAAAATGAGTGGGGCTCACCAACAGCTCTTGACCACATCTTCTTCCTTAGTTGATGTAATAGAACTAAAAAAGTTCAAAAAATTTGATTTGACCACTTTTTGTGAACACTCTTGCATTGTTGACATTTTAACATAGTCATTAGGCTGCATTCCTCAAGCTGTCCACTGGAATATTTTGGTATTTAAGTGTTATACATGGGTAGCACCTAAATGACTTGTATCTTGTTTAAGGTTGAGGTTTATCTATTTGCACATACTCAATGGTTTAAAGTTAAGTACACCTAGAGCATGCATAACAGGTAACTGGAATTTGGTCCAACACTACCATTGAGGGTTTCTAGTGATATCTTTGGTCCTGTAGTCTGTAAATGTCACTGGAAGCCATCGATGGCAATGAGAAGGTTCCATTATATATTTACTATATTACAAGTTGTTTTATTCAAAGCACAGCTAACAATGGGCATTGACTGTAATTAAAATGCTGAGGTTGTGTTTACCTGCTACAAATACGTTCTTGGGCAATGGTGAGATCAGTGGATTTATGTAAATCTGTGGCCCCAGAGATTGCAGAATAATTATGGATTTACTGAATTTCCAATTAATTAAAAAAATATGCAGAGTTCACCAAAATGGTTGGCCCATATTTATACTTTTTGACGCAAAACTGCGCTAACGCAGTTTTGCGTCAAAAAAATTAGCGCCGGCTAACGCCATTCTGAAGCGCCATGCGGGCGCCGTATTTATTGAATGACGTTAGCCGGCGTTAGCCGCTGGCGCTGTCTGGTGTGCGTTAAAAAAAACGACGTACACCAGGCAGCGCCAGCGTAGGGGGATATGGGGCTTGGGCGTCAAGAAATGGGGCAAGTCAGGTTGAGGCAGTTTTTTCGCCTCAACCCGATTTGCGCCATTTTTTTTTCACTCCCAACCCCCATAGAAATGACTCCTGTCTTAGCAAAGACAGGAGTCATGCCCCCTTGCCCAATGGCCATGCCCAGGGGACTTCTGTCCCCTGGACATGGTCATTGGGCATAGTGGCATGTAGGGGGGCACAAATCAGGCCCCCCTATGCCACAATTTTTTTTTTTTAAAAAACACTTACCTGAACTTACCTTAATGTCCCTGGGATGGGTCCCTCCAGCCTTGGGTGTCCTCCTGGGGTGGGCAAGGGTGACAGGGGGTGTCCCTGGGGGCATGGGAGGGCACCTCTGGGCTCCTTCAGAGCCCACAGGTCCCTTAACGCCTGCCTTTTGCAGGCGCAAAAAAACGGCGCAAAAGCGGCCGTACGTCATTTTTTTTGACCCGCCCACTCCCGGGCGTGAATTGTGCCCGGGAGTATAAATCCGACGCACATGCCTCGGAGTCGATTTTTTAGACGGGAACGCCTACCTTGCATATAATTAACGCAAAGTAGGTGTCCACGCTAAAAAATGACGCTAACTCCATGGACTTTGGCGCTAGACGCGTCTAACGCCAAAGTATAAATATGGAGTTAGTTTAGCGTCGAAATTGCGTCCAAAAAAACGACGCAATGCCGGCGCAAACGGAGTATAAATATGCCCCATAGTTTCTAGCCCAAACGGATGAAAATAATACCTCCAGACAAAATGCCACATAATTTTCATTTGCTGCATAATACAAAGATAACCTTGATCGTCCAAGCCGCATAATCCTAGTAGCTTGGACAATGTAAAAACTTTGCACAGTGGTTTGGGAACTACTGTTATGATGACTAAATCTGAATTTCACATGTACCCATGAAATGTTTTCCATGGTTCCTTAAAAATACATTTTTGTGCAATAAAGACACATATTTTTACTCGAAGATGTAATGTCCTCTCACTAATCTTGATTGTACCCATCCGTGTAGTGCTGCAATAATGTTGGGGAGCAGTACTTTTCTTAATGTGGCATTTTCTGTCATTTAAGGTGTTGTTAAAACATCTGATGAATCATTTTTCAGTTTTTGGCCCTTCAATACATGTTTAAAATGGCTAAACATTGGTGTGAGAGAAATGAGGCAGCATTGTAAATCAAAACTATACCACAAGTTCCCATTTTGTTAGCTCTAGGTTAATTTTCTTATAAAACTACACACCATTGAAGGGACCATGACTTGAGGGCACCCTGATTCATTCCTTTGTTTGTGGTGCCACCAAGCCATACATTAACAATTAGCTCAATGTACTAACAGAGGCTCCTGCAAGAAATCCCTATTGTACTCTTGAAGCTGAGCTTCCCTCACAAGCTTTATGCTTTCCTCCTCCATTCACTCACTTTGGGGTTTGCCTGCTTTAACCAAGCCAGGCAAGCCATATATAAAATGCAAACTCCTTCAGTATCTGAAGTGTTTCCATTTGTTCTTCCACATGCAACAATTTCAAAATAGACTAGGCCACCTTTTACAATTCTAAAACATAGCTGCCAGGTGAATCTGTCACATGTGCAACACCTTAACTCCAACCCAGTGCTTAATTTGCTAAAACAAAAGTGTGCTGGTGACCGCAATGTTTCTTTGAGATGGGTACTAGCATCATCCACGGCTAGCGCCAGCACTGCCCAGTGACTCAGTGAAAGGCAGACTTCTGATGAAGGAAGCAATAGGAATCAGTGAAACATGCTTTAAAGTTTGCTTTAGTCAATGTAGTCACGCCTCCTGCTTCCACAAACTCAAAATACTCAATGAAATATTCAAATGCCTCCCAGCTAACACATGCAGAATAGTCACCAAATCCTCATCATCAGCAAGCTAGAGTATGGCAGCTTGGCTGCATCTGGGCTGGAACTCTATCTGCAGAGGAGTGAACTCTACAGGATGATGATGTCTGTTTGTGACAGAATCAGTGTGTAACGTCTAGAAGACATCAGACCATACAAAACCCAGTGACCAGACCCACGCTCAGGCTTTTCCCCTCATTCTCATTACCCTGTCCCTCAAAAGCTTCCACTGGCTTCCCATTCACTAACCCTCACTCTTTAAACTACTCACACACAGATACAAAGTCCTAAACAACCTCTGCCCCCTACCTCAATAGCAGCATCATCTACAATGAACCCACCAGACACCTCTGCTCAGCCAGATTCCTGCTTGCACACATACCCCGCATACAAAGAACCAGAGTCACATATCATGCTTCATACCTTGTGCCCAAAGCCTGGAATGACCAGTTTCTACACATGAGAGCTGCCTCCTTAGTACTTGAGCTCCACGGAAAATCGAATACATTTCTCTTAACCTGGACAAGGCTCAGTCACAGCCAACCTATACCCTACTTTCTCAGCACCAAGATACTCTCTGGGTAAATTGGGCACTTCACAAATACCCTTAACATAACTTAACATAAAGTTTGCCTCAGCATTATTGTGGTGGTGTTGTTCATATGTCTCTCACTCTGGTGTCTCCCGTTTCACACAGTCTCTGTTAATTTCCATCTCAGTCACACTCTACTCTCATTTCTTTCTACTGTCTTTCAGATCTTCATGTCCATATTCTCACACATGCTTGATTCTCAGTCACTGCCATCTACCTTGCCTATCTTGCCATGTGGAAGATTACCTCGAGTGACAGACTTATGATACTCCCACGGAATGTTAGCCGGTCCTGGTGTATGATCCCCCACAGAACCTCAGGTTTTACGTTATAGGAATAAATGCTGAAAGAGCTCAGTTCTGTCTTGGAACTTGTTCACTTCAATCTATGTCTGTACAGGGGCTCAGCACTGTCTGCAATGGAGTTCAGCTGCATACTTGGAAGAGCTCAGCTCTTTCTGCCCTGGGCCGCAGCACCATAATGCAGGAACTCAGCTCCAGTTCTAGGAATTAAATTACCTATAGGTACACAGACTCTTCTCTGTCCGTGCATGGGTTCTGCACTATGTATACAGGGACTTGGCTACATCTGTGTTTGAGCTCAGCTCGATCTGCAGAGAAGTGAGTTCAACTCTACAAGGTGATTAGGTCTTTTTGTGGCAGAGCTCTACTGTCTCTGTAGGCACAAGGACTTACTTCTCTCTGTGCAAGAACTCATTTATGTATTCTAAGTTTTCAGCCTATCTCCAGAGGAACAACCATCTTCCTCTCCTTAATAAAATAGACAATGAAATAAGCTTCTTGATACCAAGTAGAGTTTGCTCTTTTGAATGGTAATTTGCGCTGCAAGAGTTTGAACACACTGTGCCATGTTCCACAGTTTCCCTGCTGATCTCTATTTACTGTGCTTTCGTATCCCTTCTCAGTAGTACACCCTCTTCCTTCCCGGAGAACTCTTTGTTTTGAACATCATCTTTATGCTTATTGCCTTAATGTCATTTTGGTATGTCCTTTTGATCTACATTTGTAGTGAGGAAGTTTAGAACAGCAGGGAAGATCAGGCTGTCACAAGGAGACAATACTAAATATGAAACGAGACAAAGAGAAAATGTATGGGGTGGGAAGGGGCAGGTTGAGAAAAATGAAAAGAGAGGATGACAGGGAACAGGAGATAAGTCAGAGACATTTTGAGACAGTAACAAGAGGGACATAGGGCAGGAAGAGAAGTGCTAAGGTCCAAGTGACTACCTATGGGCAATGCAATAGAAGTTAAAGTGTACTGTAACACATGGGAAGAAAAGAGTGGGCCTGTACAAAAAAAGAAATTTAAAGAAAAAACATAAAATTTGAATTCTTCTCTCTACCCGCCACATTTGAGCTTTAAAACGGGCTCACTCTGAAAAGAGGAGTCAGGTGGACCGTATCTCTGAAGAAGGTGTGTTAGCTCATGGATTAAACTTACAGGTTTGGATCCTTTGAAATGTGAACGTGTCTTGGATTTAGAGAAAGCACTGTTCTCCCTTTGGCTTAGTGTTTTCCAACCCCCAACTGCTGCTCACAGAGACGATAGGGATGATCATGGGGGAGGGTGGGGCACACATCTCTCCAATACTACAGGCCTCATTATCTACATAGGATAGGGTCACTCCCCCATTACATCTGATGAGCTTATTGACCCCAGTGCCGTAATCATAGGCATCCCTGAGTTCCCACCAACCGGAGACAATTGTCACGGTCTGGCAGCACAGAGAGCAGAGCAGACTGGGGAACATCATTCTGCTGTGGCAGAAAGCTTTTGGGAGAGAAGTGGCAGATCCTATCTACCCACCTTGTTCTTCTGATCCCCCTCTTCTGCCTATTAAGTGTGTGCCCTCCAAACACAGAAGTTGAGAGGCACACAAGTACCTTGCTTATGAAACAAATGCATTGTGTGTCCCTGCTGTGGTGCGCATGTCCAGTCCTACCAAACTGAGCAAAAGAGCAGGTTTGAGACAGTTGAGCACAGTGAGATTCTGCACTGCACCTCTGCATTCATATGTTGGAGTAATTGTGTGACATGACATTATTGTGAAACCACCACCTTGATGCCAATCAGCAGCAGCTCCTTATCAGGGGCTACTGGGCTCAGTCCCCCTCTCATGTGAGGCCCCTGTGCAAATTTGTAGTTTATCTGTGTTTATAAAAACACACGTTTTGTGTTTTCATGGGCACTGCCAGTCTGGAGGTCAGCCCTCTCTTCCTCCTTTCCAGGCTCCTGGTGACAGAAGGAGGAAGAGGGGCCAGAGGCATGATCCAGCTATCAAGTGTTGTTTCAAAATAAAGCACTCTGTAGATGAATGTCTGGATTACACATGTGAGGGCCATAGTTCAACTACAGTCCCTTCACACAGGCACAATCCATTTTATTAAGGAGAAATACTGCTCACACAGTATATCTGCTAAAATTGAGCTGTCAGGGTGCACAACAATGCATCCCTGAAGTCAATGAAAAAACACACAAGACAGCAGTGGCAGGATCCCAAGCACTATCCCAACTTCTTTTAGGCCTGTGCTGCCCGTCCTATTAAGAGGCCGGGAGAAGTATTACGGTTGGTCTTCCCCTTTACAATCTTGCCCTTGCTCTTCCACCTGGGAACAAAGGCTTGCTTGTTCCAATATCCAACACCAGATTCCTGCTGCCATGGACCCTCCGAGTTGCCAGTTAAATAAGCAAAGTAAGTAAAACAAAAATGTTATTTCACCTTGTATGTTTGTGAGTGTGTTTGTGAGTGAGTGAACGTGAGTAAGATTGAGTGAAAGTGTGTATGTTTGTTTGAGAGTGTCAATGAGGGTGAAAGTAAGAATCGGAGTTTGGGGCTATGTATGGATAGGTGAAATTGAGTATGAGAGAGTGAGTAAATGAGTACGAGTGTATTAGAATGTGTGATTGATTGGCGGTTGTGAGAGAAGTGGAAGTGAGTCATGGCTATAGCTCTCAGTGGTGCAGCAGGTGCAGTTGCACCAGGGCCCTGATTTACTGAATGTGTGTAATTGTTTTAGGAAGTTAGCATGCAAATCAGTAAGTGAGTATGTTTGTGTGTAACAGTGAGTGGGAGTGAGCATGAGTGTGCATGAGCAAGTGGGAAAATATGAGTTAGAGTAAATGAAGTGAAAGTGACTAGGGCCCAGATTATTAAAGCCTTCACACAACGGAGCACCCAAAGTTACTGCATTGTATGAGAGGGAGCTAGCAGGAAAGTGCCATATCTGTAAATATATGGCACTATCCTGCTTTCGCCCTAGCAGAGCCTGACTGGGAATTCAAAGTAGCCCTGACAAATTGTGTCAGACCTGCCCCCATAGGGTGCATAGCGGGGAAGCCTGACCACTACAATGGTGATTGGGGGGGTTCTCCCCCCAAGAAAATTAGGGAATAAATTACAAAAAATGTGCATTCTTCAACACAGTTCATTATTTATTCATATGTATTAGTATTTAAAGTATAGTAAATGATGACCTTGCTGTGCACCAAGATACAACAATCTTTATTGCGGCTCTTGAATGATTTCCTTGCCATCACCCTCTAACAGTGCCTCTCATCTCTCCATAGCCCACCTCTCACACGTATTCCATTTGTTTTATAGCATCTCTGTTAGCACCGTAGGGCATTGGAGTACTTAACATCACACACACATACAGAGACACAAATCATAAGTGTGTAAATCAGTGTATAGATAATGTTACATAAGAAAAAGGCGACCACCAAGTGTCACCCATATTTGTAGGCATTTTGCTTAGTCTGGGCAAGAATAAATTCCTGATTCAGAATGTATCACAGTGGTTAGGGTTGACTTTACAAATAACATATTTATTTCTACCCAAAGAAACCCTTTTAAGCAAAATTGTGAGGATCAAAGAGTAGGAAATAAACATAACTTTCTAATCTGCACGATGCAGTTTGCATGTAGTTCTTTGATGGCAGATCGTAGCTCACTGTGTTAGATTATGATTGTAACTAATGAACTCCACAGTACCAAAAGGATCTCTGTGACAAAAGCAATATCCCACTGAGCATTACAAAGTACTGTTCTGTGATCTGCATAGCACACGTTCTTTGTAGTAGATATATTAACCACCTGCGCTACCTTAGATGAGTCAAAACTGCGGCTAAAAACTCCAGTCCCTCTTCAACAGGTACGTTAATCACCAAAGTTATCTTGGCACTCTTATTGTTGGCTGAAAACTGTTGGATATACATGGAACTCTGCAGTGCTTTTAAAACTGCTGTTCTTCTCAAACCCGGACCGCCAGTAACAAAAGTGGTCCCCCACCCTTCCAGCCTCCTGGGGAAATCCCGCTACGCCCAGTCCAGTGCAACGGTGTTTGTGTGAGTCTTGAATAGGTTTTGTACTGGGTGCCCTTCCAGTACAAAATATTATGCTTTGGCTAATTTTAAAACTTTTCCTACTTCAGATGTGTGCCACAGATTGCAGTAAACAGGCAAAATGGGAAAAGGAAGGGGAAAGAAACACATTTCCCCTTTTCAACACCTGCTTTCATGTGGCAATTATATATTTTTTGGCCTAAAACGTTATCTACTATTGTTAGTAGATAGGGTTTTACATCAAAACGCGAGGGTCGTTCATTGGGAATACCTGTGTATCACCCATGGGGCACCCCCTTTATGCAGATTTACACAAAGCCACGCTTTGCGTTACTTACTGGCAACTTTCCAGTGGAAAAAAGGTTTTAGGCTGGAAAGTACATAAAAAAAAACATTTTGCACAGGTTTGCGTCACCTGTGTGATGCGAACCCAGTGCAAAAAATGTGTTAAACTGGGTCTCATTGTGAGATGGATTGAGTGTGAGTGAGGCAAATTTTGAAAAAAATTGGGGTGAACTTCTGTGCAGTATTCAACCCTCACCACTTTCAAACATCACCAGTCAGTAAAAACAGTTTTTCAGGGCAGGTAGTTCCACGGACCACTGCCTGCTCTGAAAAAATGAAACAAAAACGTTTCATTTTTTGTTTTTGAAATGCATCTCGTTTTCCTTTAAGGAAAATGGGCTGCATTTTAAAAAACTGCTTTATTTAAAAGAAGTCACAGACATGGTGGTCTGCTGCCTCCAGCAGGCAACCATCCCTGTGAGGGCCGCCATTCCCAAGGGGGTCGCAAATTGCAATCTACCTAATGAATATTCATGAGGTGGGCATTTGCGACCCCCTTGCGAATCACAAATAGTGTCATTGACACTATGCAACATAAGGGTTTGCGACTCGCAAATTGTGAGTCGCAAAACCAAACTTTGGTACATGTAGCCCCTGATCTCCTTGTGCATAAAAAAACGACAGGCAACAAGGATCACATTACCTTTAGGATTGGGACTGCTACCCACTGACCATCTTTGCTGTTCACCCACCCCAGCCCCATTTTGCCAGCATAATTTTTCAAGGTCTGATATTTTTAACTGTACTTGGTATTTTTAGAACCACAACCGACCCTACCCGCAATAAAAGATGCTATTGGCATAAAAGTCGGAACTGCCCTTGGATCACTACATTTAAAAAAAACAAAAAACTTTTTCTTCACTTTTTAGCATTTATTTAGTGCTTAGTACTTCTTAGGAGTAGCAAGCACTATATAAATAAATTTTTTAAGGCAAGACAATTTGTGATTTCTGTCTCCTTTGCTTGGCAGCAAAGGAAGATGCCAGAGATGACCTCTGACATGCATGCAGATGAGGTCTCCCATACCAGTGTTAATGGGCAAGCATTGATATCTCCCTTTAAAATAATCATAATCAGTAAAGCACACTGCCTTGCACAATTATAACCCTTACTATGGGATTTTTTACCTGGATTTAGTGATTTACCTGTGGCCCCCATTGCCTACTTCAAGGTCACTGCAGCAGTAAAATAATCTGAAGGTGTCTCTTGGAATGCCAGAGAAAGAAAAATGTTTATTCTGATGCTTTCTTCTCTAAAAGTAATTTGCTCTGGCTTTACCTGTATCAGACGCCAATACAGCTTCAGCCCGGGCCATGGCACATGATGGGGGAAGAGGGCGGCCTGAAGCTTTTTCAGCCAATGGGCATTGCACACCTGTACCTACGGGCACTCCGCTTTACAAGTGCCTCTTGCTTGAGGTGCAATGACAATGGTGCATGACAGTGGCATAGAGGACAGACACACCACACACTGATGATATTTAGGGCCTCTTTTCGAGGCCCTAGCAGCACACTGTGCCACTGGAGCGTCATTTTTTTAAGCTTCAGTGGTGCAGTATGCCAGCCCTATGCATGGCTTTCCATGGCCTTGTAAATATGGACCCCTTTCACGCATAACACTGTGTGAAAGGGGTGTTCCATGGGTGTTGCTTGTGGTTTTCCTATACAACACACATGGAACTCGAAGGAATTTGAGGCATTCCCAGATTTACAATTCTGGGAATGAGGCAGATTCCTACACCAACTCGGGTGGGGTAAGAGGGACTCAATGGGGAGAACTATCTTTATTTCTTTCTGTGTTTCCTCTTTGTATGTGTTCTACAGCACACACAGAAAGAGAAACACCTCTTGTGACTGTTTTTGTGCAGGAAGGTATCTCTTCCTGCACAAGAAGAATCATTCCCACAACACAGGCACCCTTGCACCATGGTGCAAGGGTGTCTGCATTGGCGCATGGCAGCAATTTGTGTGCCAACGCAGGGGGAGAGGACAGAAATGTGTCGTATCTTGTATATATGGTGCATTTCTGCCCTTTCCTGGTGGTGTGCGGCAGCACAGCAAGGCACTTGCTGCACCTCCCTGCCCCACGGGCCTTGTAAATGAGGCCCTTAGTTTTGCTGCTCTTTGGGCCGCTTTACATGCAAATGGTTGGGTGGTGGGGGTTCCCTTGGGGAAGAGGGAGGAGGAATTAAGGAGTGGGGGTTTTGTTCTCTTGAGTGGTCTGTTTTGTTGTCATGACCACCGGCCTGTGGATGTAGGTGGTTCCGTTTGTAAATCAAAAACTCAATACATAGATTTAAACCTAAATAGAAATCAATTGTAGACAGTATCTTAAGCATGTATGAAAAGGTTTGGCATCTTGTCAAAGACTTAGCCTCTCCTCTTCTGCCTATGTATACTTAAAAAGATTCATGCCCACCTTAATATTAAAATGCTTAATTTTAGACGGTTTTCATTAAATCATTCTGGAAACACCTCACTTGGCGCATATAATGCATCGACAGTAGTCAGCTGTGTAAAAGAGTATTATAATGCCTTATATCTTGAAGTATTTATTTCAGAATGCTCTTTTGTAGCACTGTAAGTAACAGATACTGCTACTACCCAGCCGATTGTTTTTCAATTAATCAACAAAAGAAGCATGAAAAGCTGACTCCTCTCTCCTTCAAATCGAACCTGTGACCTGCAATTTATGCTCTGATTTCATAAGCAGTGAACAGTTAAAAGAGTGAGACACCCTATTGGCTTATATAAAAATTGATCCTTATCGTTTAAGCCACACAGGTCCCTCAAATTCTGTAATCCCTCAACACTATGGGCCTGATTTAGGTGTTGGCGGAGGAAATACTCCATGACAAACACAATGGATATCTGTCCACCTTATTACGCTCTCCATAGGATACCAAGGAATCATAATAATGAGGACGGTATATCCATTACGTTTGTGGCAGAGTTTCCCCTCCGCCAATACCTAGATCAGGCCCTATGTCATCACTGAGCATGGCTTACTTTATCTGTTGTACCTAGATGTCCCCTTACATCTTTTCTTAAACATGTTGGCCTCATTCCAGTTTCAGTATCTTACTTTATAAGACGAAAATTGGACATTTGTCATGCATAAGCATATGCATATGGTTGGGAAGACCTTGATCAAGAAATGTAGCATGAGTCAATACCAATGTTCCCTCTAATATTTTTTTCTCTTTTTGCAGCAGTAAAAAGTTTGTGTGTCCGGTTTTCTCTACTGTGTGTGGAGAATTCAGAATGCCATGAGTCACCATTCAGGCAATCATAGTGATCCAGTTACCATTTTTGAATGGGAATAGGGGGCACATATTTTGAGGGAGAAAAGAAGGATCCTTCAAAATTGTTTTAAAACCATCTAAAACAAATAATGCATTGTGTCCACTATTTCTTCTAATAGGTTGTAAACTTTGCAACCTTGCTTTCAGAGAAATATCATGACCCTTAATGAATTTGTGGTTGATAATTGAACCCCAAGGGCTAGTCAATTACACAACTCACAGGGCCTCACCTCACAGCTCACTTAATATGTAACTAAAGTGCACAATCCTTGGGTGCTAAAATAGAGATGGATATTGGATTGCTCGTAGACAATTGCTTAAACAACCTTTTCAACAGAAAGTGTGAATAAATCTATCAGCCCATCCCCAAATTCCATAATAATTGTCCATTTGTGCCACCAAGCTTCACAACGATTAATCTACTGACAAAAGGATCACAGCTTCCTTATGTTTCTTCCAATTTGAAAGGTTTCTTCAATAGAATATGTTCATACAAAAAAACTTTAAAACACTTCTTGCCAACTTGTGTTTCGTTCCTGAAATATCTTTCCTTGAACTTCACCGGGGCCTTAACATGGTGATCAATCACCATATCAATTTCAAAGAGTAGACAATCTAACACATTTGTCCTAATCCTTTTTCTGTCAATGGCATCTATTGTGCAATCATAAAGTATCTTGTATCATAATCAGATAATTCCAAGTCCTCGAGTAAAATGAAGTTTTTACAGTTGATGCTTGCCTCACTTCAGATACATTTTGTGCAAATTTTCTATAGTTTCTCAGTATAAAAAGGCATCCCAAAATGGTTAAAAGCATTCATTGATAGACAAATATTCTTACGGCTGGATTTACAAAGAAACTCAGAAATATGTGCCTGATAAGTTACTCCTACCCTTAGAGCAATAGTACGACTTTCTAGCACATCTCAAATAATTTGTGGAGCCCTTCTGGAAAGCTGCAAATGTCACAGTGTCCTAGATGAGCTCACATGCCTTAACATCTACACATCAGAAAGGTAACAAATGTAAATTCCTGAATACAATGCGTAAGTGCATTCACTCTTGCTTCCACTGTTTTTATTCCTCCGTGTGAAGATACCTCTAATCCACACCCATGCTATGATTGGAGACATTCCCTCCTCCTTCTCATCGTGAAAATGGATTAACTGATGCCCTTCACATACGTACATCTCCAACTGCTTTCATAGTTTAAACTATCTTCAATTGTTTTCTGAATGCTGATAAATGTTGGAGATTTGGATATGCACCAGCTTTTATGTTTTGTTTCGACCTGAAAAGCCAACAACTTGCTTATATGAGGAGATTTAGGACTTCAATTAGTTTGGAGGTAACAGAAAATCTTCCCTCTGAATGTAGTAAAGTTTCAAGAGGTCCACTTGAAATTACAATATTTTCAGTTCCATACAAACAGAAAATGAGGTCTCTAATCTGTGATAGAATGTACACCATAATGGAGCAGATGTGCAAATGAATAAATCCATCAGCAAGTGCAAATTCCCATCTTTTGAATTAAAAAGTTAAGTTTGACCTCACCTGTGAGATTCAATTTGGGCTGTATAGCTTTCTAAATAGGACAAAGAGGTGCTTTGCTTCAATTCAATTTTGACTTCATTGTGAGAGAGTGTGCCTGACTCCATTAAAGAAGGCCATCACAAAATGTTTCATTTTATTTAAAGTATGATTTATTATTACTTCAGATGAAAAACTTCAATCTGGACAATGTTATTAAAGATGTTTACTTAGTTGTGTTATTGTAGTGTTCGTTTTACATTTTGGGTAAACCTAAATGTTTAAGTGAATGCAAAAATACATTTTGGAGAACTGTTTTCTAATGGTCTAGTAACAAAACACCAGTGAGCTCTGGAACCACAGAAAATATGGGAAAGTGATTTGGAGAGGGACTACATGACATAAAAAGCAACAGGATAAGTATTCTGAGTTCAGTAGATACTGGGTATGAAATCTGAGTTGCAACACAACCAGCTTTCACTCCCACCTCCCTGTTGATGTTTCTGCTCTTAACACTTCTAAAGGAGAATACTGGAATGCCTGGGCTAGATGTCACTCAAGGTGCACTTGCAGACATATGTGGAGCACACATGAGCTTGGTAGATTTGCTCATTAGAGGCCAGCGTTTGTTCGCAAAGTGACTGAGGTAGAAGCTGCAAAACTGATTGTGTCTCCTCGTTAAACCAACGGGGGCTGCCTCTCTTTCCCTACCCATCGTTCCCCTGTGGCTTTAATGCAGTCTTGTAGTAGACTGAGTTAATTTTTAGGCCAGCCTTCTTTTCAGTTCTCACTAGTTGTTTCTCTTTTAAAACAGGCTTTAGCAAAGCCAGCTGATCACAAACACAGAAAAGGTGATGGGAGGGATGCTTGCAATTTGGCTAACCACTGGGAATCGCTCACTGTAGCATGCCAAAATATTATTCTTTTGCCCACCAAGTCACCTCAGTTTGGACCTAGCCATGTGTAAATCTGTCTTGGCCCTGCTCCAGTAGGAGCAGTCAAGCCTGAACTGCCAGGTCCTCTCTGAACCGGTACACAATCAACTTGATAGTTTTTTCCCTTATAGAATATCATTAGTTCAGTGTAGCATGGAGCATAGTGAGCACGAGACCTATATCTGGATTTACCTGTGCCACTTAGCTCAGCAAGGTAGGATGGGGTTTATGCGGTAATACTAAATGACTTTCCCCTATCCCAAGCTGCACAACTTTCAATTCTTCACTTTTAACCTCACATATTTTGCCAGATACTACCTGGTGACATCTGTTTGTGGAACAAAACACTGGGTATTAAATTTACACACATCTTGCAATCATTCCTTTTAGCAACCTAATTGGATTATGTGGGCACTCCGAATGAGGCCCTTATTGGGAAAGCTGGCTATTTAGGCCACCTGAAAACACAGTTTGGGTTTGTGCAATCATCACAATGTAACTGTAACACAAGGTAATATTCACAATCAATGTATAAGAAACTGCAACTCAACCCAGTTCAGTACATCATGTTCTTGGGATTGCTCACAGTCACAGCGTCATAGAAAATCACTTGGAGAGAGAAAATACTTTCATTCAACAGTAACTGTTAGAAATCCATCTGTCCTAGCCACTGATGAACCTTTTTCTCATTTAGTAACCTGTTTTGGCTGATGTAGTAAGAGAATTAGTTCTTTTTGAAAGTGGTGCAGACACACTCATCATTTAGAGATTCATACTAATAGGAGGAATATTCTGTTGTTGTTATACCACATATTTCTTCACACCTTCTGGAATTTTAGTTAAGAGTTAACACAGGACTACAAATGCAGCAATGACCATTATGAATCACAATGTACATGATCCGACCATTGCAAGTCTAAAGGGATATTCCTTTCCACTTGAGACTTGCAGTGGCATGCACAAATGGTTTGCAACTGCTTTTGCATTCACAAAGGATATATGTAATGGTTAGAGCTCCTCAACTGCAGGTGGTCGCAATTCAGTACTTAACCGCTTACGTTGAAAGGGTTAGACTGGTCTTAGTGAAATGCAGAGAATTGTGCTACAACCAGACTTTTTGTGCATAAAGCCCGTCATCTTAACATAATGACCAAGGTTGTCAATACCACGAATTTGTCTTAGCTCACACTGATATAATCTTGATATTCCTATTTAGGTACTCTCCATTGTATTTCATATACTAATTTATTCAAATGCACATTATTTCAATTACAAACGCACAGTAGGCAAGGGTGTGTTTGCTGTAACAAGGTACCTTCAATGTGCTTGGGTTGTGAGATCTATGGAGAGTCCACATTTCCCTGGTTTGTAACTGTACTAAGATACCTGGTTGGAACTGTGATTTATAAGATGACATTGAACAGTAATGGATTTATTAGAGAAACTGTCAGCGAGGTTATTAACTGAGCGACATCATGGATTGATTCAAATGATGTTTTATGTCATTTTAACACATTTTATGAACACATGTATTTATTGTTCTGCAATTGCCTTTCAGCCGAAATAAAGTTATTTATTCCATTACAAACGTAGAGTAGGCAATATTGTTTGATTGGTTGTTTCTTTGTACTGTGATAATTTAGCTTGTTCAACTATATTGTTGAATGTCTGTTTCAGTATGAGCTGATATCATGATTTTCCCATCAATTTCATCTAAAGAGTAAGCAAGGTTTCATGGGAATACATGTAGGTGAATAGGCATTAGGGCTCTTATATCAATTGTTTATTTCAGTAACATTCTACAAAGTCTAGGTAGAGTATATAAGCTGCATTAAAATGTTATTAGGGATAGAGGAATCTGTAATTCCAAAGGACAGTAAGCTACAGGTTGTCATGCAGACAAAAGCTATAAACACCTTTTCCTTTCTAAAGGGCAAAGGAAGGACCGTCTAGCTCCGGACCGGCTTATCACCCTGCCTGAAGACACCATAGCTCTATCAGAAGCAACAGTTGTATTTGTACAGAACCTTACTTATGTTGTTCCTCTAAGGCAGGGTCTTCAAACTGGGGGGCGGTTCCCCCTAGCTTGCCTCAAACTGGGAGGCCTCAAGTGATCCCAAGGAGGGGCGCCAGGCTCTGGACTAAAGGAGGATTATGCAGATAATAGTGCTTTGTTTCAAGCAGAAAAATGTTTATTGTATTTGTAAAAAGGTAACAGAACTTAACTGCAATGTTTAAATGAGTCAAGACTTAATTAAACATTGCCAACTTAATTGAATAGTTATAAAAAATTCGGGGGGGGGCGGCAATGATTTTTTTTTCCCCAGTTGGGGGGCGTGGCATTAACAAGTTTGAAAACCACTGCTCTAAGGTATGAAGGTGATAGTAGGGCCATATAGAAACTCAAACAGGATCCTTTTGGTAGTAAGATTACCTTAACTAGAGGAAGAAATAGAGGCCAAACAACACACTAAACAGATGCCCCTGTCTTCAGAAAGATGCATAACACCTGCTTGGTGCTTCCAGTAAGAATACAAAATTATATAGTACTCAATGATGATTGCGTGATTTGCTAAATCACTCATTTGCTCAAAATGCCACTAAGAGAATGAACACTTTTTATGTGCAAAAATAACCATTGCAAAAGGCCACTGCCAAATTGCCTAAAAGGTAAAGGCAGATTAAACCCTCTCTTTCATGTAACACTTTCTTAGTGCCTGTACAAGTTTTACGATGTATAGTGCAATACATTGTTCTTGGAAATTAATCCTGATAAAACCAAATGTAATGAAACAAGGCTTACAGAATTTACTACTAGCTAAATACCACTGACTATAAGATACAATGACAAAAACATTCTGGACCAGGTATTAAACCCCCAGCCTGGATTAACAAAACAAATCGCACAAACATCAGAAAAAATCTGGAACAAAAAGAATTAGAAATATGTGCTATTTCTTCAAAAATGGAAAATGGGGCAACATATAGAACTCGAGGGGTTGGAGAACTGAAGCTGTTACAATCAATGTTGCAGTATTTTTGATGTTTTCTGTTTGTTGACCAATGACATTGCCCCTACCTTATTTGTCTTCATAGTAGCCACTCTTGATATTGTGTGCACTAGGATAGATTTTTAATTTTAACAAAATCATAAAAGTACATTTGTAGGGTGTATTCCTGGCAAAAAAGGATTCACTAATAGCAAATGCTGCTGTGAGAAGCAAAGGAGTGATTATTTCCAATATGCATCTTACTTGTGTAATGCTCAGTGCGTGCGTAGATTATAGATCACTGGCTTTCTGTCTGATGATGGTGTGTTGACTATGTCTTCATTATTCTTGAGAGACTCCATAAAATGTATCAACCAGTGCTTATTTTTGGGAATAAAAATGTGCGGGTGCCCAAAGCTCTCCTCTGAAACACACGGCTGCTGCAATTAAATGTGCGACACAGAATACTGAGACAGAGTCATCCTTAAGCCATCTCTTCAATCTATTTAAAGTCAATCCCTACCCCTTCAGCTCACTCTTGCAGCTTTCAGCTTTCTCCCTTTGTGATGCTTTTTCGTTTTTCTCTTCCTCCGTCTTTCCATATGAGTTTTTTGCTTGCAGTAAATGCTTGAGGCAGAAAAGTAAGTGCTAGCCATCAAAAATAAGTGCCGGTGGTCCGCACCGGAAGCCACCAGCACAAATTAAGCACCCAACACCACATAAGTTATCTGCAAGAAAGAACTGCTCCCTTCATGTGAACAGAAAGTAAATTCTTATGGGGAGAGAAACAATAATGACGATTCACACAGAAAGTTGAGAGTACGTGAAACAATACCACGAGAGTACTATTACCCATACTTACAAATGTCTTTGTGATCTGACCCTCATGTTTGTAAGCTGATTATTAGTAGTTTGTCATGCCTGGTTTGGCTAAGGTTTATCCTTGTCAAAGCATCCAGCAAAATGTCATGTATAATATGAAAACAATTCATCCTAAGGGACTGGATAAAATCATTGAAGGCTACCCTGGTCTTAGCAGAGTGGATAAATAATGAATGCCTAGTAGCTAAAATACAAGGTTTGAAAGGCCTGTCAAGTCACATCAAAATACCAAGTTCCAGTATGGTAGATATAAAGCTTTATGACGTGGAGAGACATTTTCAAAATTAGGCAGGCTTTTCCCCCACTCTGGGCTTGTAAGACAGAATAGGACAAAATACTTTGCTGCACCTGTTACATTTCTGATACTCTTGGGTCGGATTTTCACATTGAGGGATAAATACCTCTTATTTTGCATTCTCCACCTCTGAATGAGGTACAATATGCATACTGAACGGGGGAACGTACCAGGGGTAAACAGCTGAAGTGCAATAAATATTGCGCAACTCAGAATTCTATCCTTCAGCAAACTTCGTTTGCAGTGCACCACTTACCTCAGAATCACTGCCTGCGATGTAAAAACAGTTTAAAATCAACATCATCAACATCATTAAGTGTCATGGATGACTTGAGGAATGAAGCCAACAGAGGAACAACACAGGCATTGGTCCTCTTGGACTTATTGGCGGCCTTTTACACAGTAGACCACAGTATCCTGATCGAATGCGTCAGGACCACAGGCCTCCAGGGCTCTGGTATCGCGTTGATTGAACCCAATCTGAAAGAGTGCTTTCAATCTGTCCCCCACCCTCCTTTCTCGTCACCCAAGGTTCTACTAAATTGTGGTGTGCCTCAAGGTTCCGGGTTGTCCCCCCATCTCTTTAATCTTTGCATCCACCCCCTTATACACTCCTTTTGGCAACAGAAGGTGAACATATATAACTATGCGGACAATATGCAGTTGATCTTCACCATCGATGACACATTGGAGTCCAAGATCTTCTTCCAAGATACTATGCTATACAGCCGGGATTGGATGAATTACCACCAATTGAAGCTTAACTTAGATAAAACAGAGATAATGGTGACTAAAAACAAAATCTAGCAATGGCACCCTTCCTTTTGGCCATCTGAGATGGGGACCTCTCCTACACCCAAGAAAGCAGTGAAAAGCCTTGGGATACTAATTGACGAGGATCTTTCTATGAAATCTCAGTGACATCCTCCTGTTTCCTTCAATTTAGGAGAATCAGTAAAATCAGGAGGTATTTCACCTATGAGGCTATCATTCAAATTATCATCGTATTAGTAATTGTGCATAATATATGATGATGCACTTTATCTTGATCTTCCTGTTGGCCTGAAAGACAGACTGCAACTAGCACAAAATCAAGCTGCCTGGTTGGTTTTGGCCAATCTAGACATTGTCATATTACACACTTGTTGGGCAAGTTTCCCTGGCTTCCTGTGGCTAAGAGGTCTATATTAAAAACAGGTTACTTGATTTTTAAATCTTTATAGCAATAATCGAAGAGCACCATTTTGAAGTGTAAAAGGGGAGTCTCTCTCACCCTTCCTCCAGTGTGTCCCACCCAGCTCCCAGGAATGCAGCAATGCACACATCTGTCTGGGGAGAATTCCTCTACTCCTCATGTCTTCACCAGGCAGACATGGGCTTTGTTCCAGTCTAGTAGTGAAGATTTAGTGATGGTGTTTCTGCTGTAGTGGGGGATGACATGCTGAAGTTGATGAGGATGTGATTGGACTAGGTTATTGGCTTGTCAACTGTGATGTTGTTAAAGCTGGTGAAGATAGGGTCCAGTTGGTGCCCTTTGGCTTGTGTTGAGAGAAGACGTGAGGGAAGTTGTTTGGGAATGAGAAACTTCCCCAATAAAGAATCTCTACCATGGGAAAGGTGAAAAGGGATAAACAAGAGGTAGAAGGGTACGCACTTCCTAAAAAGAAATAAAGAGCAATGGTACAACATTACCTAAAAATCTGGGATAAATATATTATCGGATTTGAAAAAGTGAGAGTGAGTGTTTTGTGTATTCTTCGCAAAAAGAAAGGAAAAATCAGGATGATGATGTTTTGAGATCAACAGAAGAAAACAGCTTTCTAGAAACGACTTTGTGAAAAGATATTGACAAAACAAGTATTATTCTGTTAGATTTTCTCTAGACCACAGAGACCTTTGCAGAGCACCTGCTACCTTAACAATTTCTGCAGGAGCCTATATAAACACAATCAGTTAAAAAAACATAGATACACTTTGACTAAATCGCATTGCATAATAAATCAAGATATAATTACCTGATTGGAGTGGTTTAGGCGGTCAAAGATCGACTTTGCAACAGTTTAAACACAACTTAATTTACAAAATAAGCCAGCATATCTAAATCTCATGAAAATGCTAAGACCCAGATGTAGAATGCCACCTGGATGTGCTGAAGCTGCAGATCTGAGGATCAGGCTCGGGTGAGGACGCTGGCGAGGCAAGGCTGCCGGAGGGAAGCCAAAGACATTGGGGAGCTGCAGAAACTCCAAAAGGGCCTACCTCATGTGGGGATCTTAGCTCCTCGGCCCTCAGCCGTCCGTTGCTTGTTGGTCCTCTGGCCTGATGCGTATGAGGAATTACACCGCTAGGATCCCAGAAGAATCATGAACCGTTGTGAACAGTTGTATTGATCAGATGCGGATCTGCAGAAAAACTCTAAAGAGTTCCACCTGCAGAGTCTGCGGTGGCCCACAGAAGCTGGGGGGGCGGCACGTGCCACAGTCCCCTGGGGCATTTTCGTCCTTTCCTTCCCTCCTCCTCTCTTGCTTTTTGTGCATGGTACACTTCTTGGTTCCAGCTTTGCAGTAGGTGCCCTCTCCTTCATGCCGCAGAGGCAGGGTGAGTGGAGTTGGTTGGGGTGCTGCTTCAGAGTTTTGAGCCTGGGGGAGTGTTTTTTGTCAGCAACGTATAGGTGCACAGGGACAGGGGGGTTGGGTATAGATTGAAGCGGAGTTTGCTGGGGGAGTCGACAGGCAGCCCGGGTGTGGCTTGTGGGATGCAGTCTTGGTTGTTTCTTGGTGCCCTGATGCAGCCAGGTGAAGTTGGTGAAGTTGGCAAAACTGGTGACCTGGTTGTAGCAATTTTGTAGTAATTTTAGTTTTCCTCAACTGCCAGCTTTTGGGGGTGGCACTGGAGCCACTAGAGTGAGCATCTGGTTGCACTGATACTCATTGCCCTTCAGATTCGTATTTGCGTAGTATTCTACCTCCTCCATTCTCCTGTTTCCTTGTTTATCCAACTATTTTCGCTACCTGGGTTGGCTCACGTTCTGTTTTGTCTGTGGAAGCAGCTTTTTTAGCTGGTGTCTCCCTTTTATTAGATAGCCTGATAAGATGACATTAAGGAAATTATGTTCTGGTTGTTTGATTGCTACAACAAATTTCTCTAATGCCTTCAATAACCTACTGAAACTAAAAAGATCCATCTGTCAAAAGAAGTCTCAGTTGTCCCACCTGAAGTCTCACCCTTAAATTTTGACCTTTTTTATCAAGAGGAAAAAAGGAGATGGCCAAGGGAATGAATCACGTAGCTGAGGCACCTTTAGGCTCTGCATTGTCTCAGGGGGCTCCTTTATGTTCAGCAGCCGGGCTCCTTTATGTCAGGCAGCCCAAACTGGTCAAACTTTGCCCCTTTCATCAAAGTCTAGTCCACTTTGTAGTCCTCTTTGTGTAGGGGAAGAAGTTGAAGTTAGGGCTGTATCTAGGGTAAATATCCCTAGTTGTGACCGTGATACTGGTATTTTGGATGCTGAAATATTGACTTCTGATCCAGATAGTATTATTGAGTGGATTTTGGTAAATGGCTTGCCTGACACACAAGGGCTGGTTTCAAGTTCCATTCACGTTGATCCCTTGGGCATCCATCATGGGCAAGATGCCTCTCCAGTTTTAGAAAACATGTCTCACAGGAAGATCCTTTCCAAGCCTTAAATTGATGCACATGTTGGGGACCTTGGTATGCTGGAGGACATTACTTTGCCAGACACAGGTGTTTTATCAACAAGAATTGGATGAGGGAGTTTTGTTTGAAGTCACCTGCTGCTTTGGGGGGGAGGGTGGACTTGGGTTTAGTTTCACAGTGCCTGCCCAGTGGGTTTCATCACTGAACTCAATGAATTGTGAATCATGTGTGTCCTCAGGGTACAAGTGTTTGTGCAGCCATTTAATCTGGAAGAGGAAGGGGTCTGTGGGGGACATGCCTCATCTGATATTTTGTTTTGTATCGAGAAAGATTTATCCTCCATTTTATCCTTATTAGATAGGTCGGTTATTAATTATGATCATGATGTGTTGGAAATGTCTACAATTTAATTGGGGGTTCAGCACCTTACCTCCTCTGGTTTATTTCAAATGCAGGGACAAAAGAAAAATGGTGAAATCACAGTTCATCTAAGCCAATATGGTGATGGATGGTGGGCTAAAAGAAATTGGTTTTCAGGTGGGCAAGCCTTTGTGGTCCCAGGGTTCCCCCTCCAGGTTAGCAAATGAAAATACCAGGGCCAAACAGGAGCCTAATAATTAAAACATTTATTTCAGGGTTAAAGCCACAGTGAATCCTCTACCTGTTTTTCAGAATTTTAATAAAGGGGGTAACACATGTTGGTGGTGTTCCACCCAGTCATGATTAATCTTCTGTTGTTTTACTTAAAACACCCTCAAATGGGGACCCCCAGGAAATGAAGGGCACCTTTGGATTCTCTAAGGTAAAACTTTTCAAGGGAAGAAATAAAAAGAATGGGTGTATTATTAAATATTATTAAATATGGTCTAAAAAAATAAGTTTTGTAAGTGTCCCGGAGGAGTCTGCAGTAAATGCTGAAATGTTGAATAATGTTACTTCACATCCAGGTGTGGTGCCCTGAATTAAATACACCAGAGATGCTAGACTCAAACATCTCCTGTCAGAAAAAGGGGTTAGTCACTTCTACAGGGGTAACTACTTATGTGATTCAAGATGGCTTGAGTGAGGACTGTCAAAAGGGTGGTTGTGGGAAAAGGGTGGAGAACCCTGGTCCTTCAAGGTAGAGAATAGGGCCCCCCAAGGGGGGGGGTGGAACATTGAGAGGCCGTCATTAGTCTCCTCATTTGGGGAATCGCACTCCCGGCCCGAAACAAGGTCTAATAGGCCTCTTAATGGGGAAGCTCTATCATTTTTCCCTTTCTACCTGCCTTCCTATATAGGGATGGGGTCAAGGTTTAAGAATCATACAGAGGAGCTAGAAACCGGTGTTATCTTGAGTACATTGGATTTCATCTCTTTGTTTGATAGCGAATTGGGCCTGCTACATAGACATTTCAATTTACAGCTATTATTGAAAGCTGAGGCTCTGACTTTGGTAACAAACAAAAACATTGATAGTGTTTATATAGACACATTCGCCTCTCTTCCAAGTTCAAAAGTAACATTTAATGCTACGATTGTCTAAGATTGATCCTAGGGAATAGGATTACTTTTGGAAAAGAGCAATTGATGTTCTTCCAGCTGAGCCAAGTACTGAGTTTAAATGTGATAGGTTATTGCCAAATTCACAAGGGACCACACAGCTATTAAATTACAGGAGTGGGGTCTTTCAATTTGAAGGACATTACCCTTCCTGTAGGTACAGGCAAGGGGAGGAGAGTTATATGCATCAGGGATAATGAGGATGCATGTGTATGGGAACCCAGGAAGGGAGACAAGTTATCTAGCTGGAGTTGGGTAGCTGGTGCACTGAATAGGGCAAAAAACACTGTTTTAGCTTGTTGGATAAACTATTATCCTGGAACATGGTGGGCCTAGGACAATCCAGTCTGAAATTTAATTTTGTTTCGTGCCTTAAGTCATTAGTTATCTGCTTTCAGGAAACTTGGGTATGTTCTGATTTTAAGCATGATAATTATTTTGTCTTCTCCTGTGTAGCCAACCCTTCTGCAAAAGGCCATGCCAGTGGAGGAATCACTATTTTACTTAGCAGTGAAATGAATTGGAATCTTAAGGTATTTGCTCATCCCTGTGCTTAAAGTTAGAACTGTCTAATGTGAAAGGATGGTCATCTTTTTTGCTTGTGAATGTATATATCCCCCCTGGTAAGTCTTGGGATATCTTAATTGATTCCATGTTAGCATTTGTTCTTAGCATTAGTGTTCTGGAGGAATGTTCTTTGGTTATCATTGTAGGGGACTTTAATGCTAAAGTTTCTAATTCTGCCTGTATGACCTTTGGTATTATCGAATTGAATGAGGCTGCTTTCATTGAAAAAGATAGATCAGATAGACAGGAAAGCCTGAGATTGTACAAATGTATTTTCTTAAATAATAGATTTCCCGAAGATTCTCCAGCCTCTTATACCTTTCACTCCACTCAAGGGCAATCTTTAATCAACTATCTGGTGGTATTCGATCAAATGTTTGGAGTGTGTACACATTTGGAGGTTTTGGGGACTGATCTAAGTGACCATAGTATTCTTTCAGAGTCCATTGATTTAGAGCTTAAGGCTCTTGATTCCTGGAACTCTGTAAATGATAGTGTAGTCTACAATAAATCTAATGAGTGCATCTCCTGGTCAAAGGACAATATAAAGAATATGGGCAATAGTATTAAAATAGTAAGTCCAGACCCCCCCGACTTGTCACTAGATGACCCTATCTCCTGGTGTGAAAGGCAGTTAACCCTCTTCTGAACATTTTGGAGTAAAGTTGGAGGTAAAAAAGCCAAGTCCCCTTTTAAAATATTTTTGACCCTAAGAAAGGTGAATTGTGAAATAAACTCTTTAGTTAGGAAGCAATTTAAATTGATTTTGATTACAAGGCAGAGGGAAATTAATGCCTTAGGGGCATAAGAACCAGATTGAAGGTGGCTGAACGAAGGAAGGAGGGCAGGCGATGGATTAATCTGAAGGAAGCCACTTTTTCATTTAATTCTCATGATTATTGGTCTGTAATAGCTGAATAATGCAACTCTAGAGTTAAAGCTGAGGCTATTCCATTATCTGACGAGGTTACATATCGCAACTATATGCCCTCAATTTGAACAGCAGTGGCCGGTTTGTGCTCAGTGTCAAAGCAGATTTGTTGAAATATACAGCCCACCATACTGTAAGGAGATTGATGAATTCATTAATGGCATAAGAACTCTGGGTGCTAGGACCCTGATGAACTTGTGATTGCTGTCATTAAACAGGAGGCCTCCTCATGGGCTACTTTTTTAATGTCCACTGTTCCAGTACTGCTATCTGTCTGAAGATATTCTATCTTCCTAGAAGAGAAGTATTATGGTACTCTTATGTAAAAAAGGATCAAAGGCCTCCCTTGCCATTTATAAACAAATTGCCGCCCTGGATGCAACAGAGAAATTATTTACAAAAAGTATATTATTTCATCTTCAGGAATGGGCATTTGTTAATAACCTCATACTTGCTGAGCAGAAAAGCATTTGTGAGAACTGTACCTCTGACAATATTATGTCCCTTCAAATTTTGATTGGAAAGTATCTCTTGGATAGGGGCATTTCCATGTATTCTGCTTTCTCCACAGCGTTCATCAGTGTTGATCTAAGGATGATATAGAGAAAACTGTCTGCTCTAGGGATTCCTGCCTATCTCCCATGGCTAACAATTGCTTTTCCTTCTTCTTCTTGGACTCAGGTCTTGATGGAAGGGAATCAGGGTTTGTCTAGAAGAGTGACAACACACATGGTTTAAAGAAGAGGTGCTTGTTTGCACTACTGGTTTTTGCTTTATACTCACAATTTGCCTTGTATAGTTGGTCAGATAAAGGGGGATCCACCTAAATTAAGTTCAATGAATGTTCATTATCCTCTATATGTTGACGATAATATTTTCCTGGACTTAACCACTATAGTCCTTCAAATGCATCTCTGTGTGTTAGAGAAATAGGCGGAAGAACACTTTCTAAAAAAATACATATCTAAGAGTAAAGTTATGATTTTTCATCCGAAAGGGTGTAGAACCTGGAAAAAATGTTATTGGTTCCTGGGGAAAGTTAAGGTGGAAGTGGTTCAGTTTTATTCATACCTCAGCAGAAGTTTTTCAAGTAACTGCTTAAATAAAGATCACATAAATCGCTGTAAAAGTAAGGCGTTGTCCCAGGGTTCTGCCATTCACAGACTGTACAGGTGCTGCGGGCAAAGGCACTTTGCACATGTCCTTTCGGTTTATAAGAAAAAACACCACCTTCACTGAGCTATGCCTGCTAAGTGATGGACGAGAGACACTGGTCCTTTTTTTGAGAAAGTAGAGGGGCGCATTTGACGCCAGATTTGTAATATGAATTCTTTGGCTTCTTCCTCTGCTCTTCAGCTTGAATTTGGATTACCTTTTACAACTGTGCTTACTACGGCAACCGTCCTGAGGTGGGGAAACAGTATTTTGGGTAGTGAAATGGGTTTTATTCAAGTTGCATTAAAGCTTACATTTTTCATAGCTTGAAAGGAAGAAGTATACTTTACTCTAATAATATAAAAGCTCTAGAAATGCTTGAGATTAGTCAGGAAGGGTTGTTCCTTTTCGAAACTGTTTCTAAAAAACTGGATAAAAATTCTCTGCATATAGTAAGTAGAAAAGGGGATATTCTGTTATGTTTACAGTATGTAAGGGAATTAACTTATAATAGAGAGTAACATCTGTAAAAAAAAAAAAACTCTATCTTTTATGGAATCCACCACATGGGGTGAGGAGAATTATTCTGTTATTAAGACTACATCTGCTCCTGCTACGAGTTATCACAGTATTATAGGAAGGCATACCAAGGGATGAGAGGTTTTGTGATGTTTGTTTGAACTATGTCCAGGATTTAAACCATGTGATTTTCATATGTCTATCCCTTTATTTTGCACTTCACCATTTTTTGAGACCGCCCTTTCTGAAGTATGATATAAGCTCTGCAGCTGAGGATCACCAATGCTTATCTGCCTCCCCAACTGAAATGGCTTGCTCAAATTTGTTTTAATTTCTTAAAAGCTTTTTTAATGTGTATTATATTTTGCAGGTATGTGTGTAATTATTTTCACTTGATTTGCAGAGGATAGTAACATTTGTTATGCTACTGAATGTGCAATAAGTATTCAACATGCCATTTGCTAAGTTGGATGATCGACAGATGTAATGTGTTTCTGGCAGTTTCCTACTGGAGCTGGCTGTACTGCTTATTCGTTGTATCATTAGCACGTATCTGCTTATTTGCACACCTTTTTCTTTGTATTTTAAAATAGAGTTTGTCCTATTTTGTATTGTCTAGAGTACAGAACTGTGTTGTTTAAACTTACTTCCTTGCATATTTGCACAATATTAGATCTCAGCACCTTATAGTAGAACATTTTATTTTGTATTGATATTGGGTGTTTGCACTTAATAAGGTTGTATATATCCTCTGTGATGGAGTTTTGTACTAGATTTGTTATTTACACAGAGTTAGGTCGTTATGCAAATACTAATATTATTGGAACACATTTCTTCAGTTTGCATCTTTAAGTACTGAGAACTGAGGAAGGAGTGAGGGATTGTTGGTAACCACAGAAGTGAAACCTTCCCCGGCGGGTTCCAGAGGAGGGAACATGGCGGCCGGCTGATGCGGGCCGCAGAGAAGCCATGAGCAAGCCTGGAGACGCGTGTGCAGATCGCGATCCACCCCCAGTCCAGTTTCCCGGTCACAGAGGAAGAAAGGAGTAACGGAGGGACGGCGCCCTTGTTGTTGCGGCCCGCGATTATGACGCGGGCTGCCCAGGAAGTACAACACGTAAGATGGGTTGTAACTAAAATCCACTTTAGGGGAGAGAGCGGGAGTGTCAGCACAAGCTGCACTCCTGTTTTTTGGCCTGCAGACGCCGTGAGGACGCTGAACAAGGACTACTGGAGCTCAGGGAAGATTCTGCCCTTGCATCTAGCTTTTACAGAGGATAGAGGTACTGGGCCTTTGCAGGGGGGGTCACCTATATACTTTAAACCCCTGCAGCTACTATTCCCCTGGTATGGAGTGGTTCCCTCAACTAATTGTAGGATGCAGAATACAAAAGGTGCGATCGTAGTTAGAAGGAGAGGGGAGGCTCAAACATAAAGAGAAGCTCAGTACCCCAGGTTGTATTTCTGCCCCCTGTGAGGGGCTGGAGAACTAGTGAGTCGGTGGTGGCTGGGGAGCAGTTAGCTGGGAAGGCCAGTAGCTCTAGTCAACTAGGAGCGGCCCGGCCGAATCCTAGACACTCAGTCCCAGATTCTAGATAGACAAAAATTACCCCGTCACTCAGGACATATTTTAAGGTCCTCCCGGGCACACAGGGGAAAGAGAAGGGGATGGAGCAAGCAGGTCTAGAGTCCCCTGATGATAGCCCAGCAGGTGCGGTGGGGGGGGGCAGTTTGGTTTCACACATTGAACTCTCACCTAATAGGTTTCAGTTGCCTGAATCTCATAATGTACATCAGAGAAACGAGAGTAGTAGGGCCTCAAATCAAGAGGCAGGTCTTAGACTCTCTGTTGAAGGTGCCATGATGTGGCAAGATGGGATGCCGATACAGAAGCAAGGTGAGGAGGTGGTTCAGCACCACGTTGAGGTAGCTCTCACCCAGTCCTCTAGGGATTAACCTCTCGTCAATTCTATTGCAGGGATGATACGGGACTTAGCAGGGGAAGTGAGAGGAGGTTTTGAGACTCCAAACATTAATCAAAAAGAGATTAGAGGTTTATGTGAAACTCTTGGGCAAAAATTGGATGACTTAGCTGAGTGGACAGCTGCTCTGGAATGTGAGGTTTATGACTTGAGGAGAGCAACTGAAGAAAATAGGGAGGCAATTCATCAGGTGAAAATGGGGGAAGAAAGTCTGCAAGTGAAGTTTGAAACAATGGAGAATAGAATGAGGAGAAACAATTTGAGACTGTTGAAAGTCCCGGAGGAACTGGAAAAAGGGGACCTGAAGGGCTTGGTAGTCCGTTTGATTAAGCAGGGTACTCAGATCGAAGAGGAGGAGGAAGTCTTAAAATATATTCAGCGTGTGCATAGAGATCCCTTTAGGAAAACAACTAATAGGGATAAACCTAGAAAGAGTCTGGTATGCTTCCACACTTATGCAATTAAAGAACGGATTTTAAATATGGTACTGAAGAATAAGACTGTAACTGCAGAGGGTATTGATTTTGAGATCAGATCAGACTTATCTACTACGACTTTGAATAGACAATGGGAGCTAGGGAAAATAATTGATATTCTGAAGCGATTGTGGGCCACAGCCCATTTGAAATTCCCTGCAGCCCTGAAGGTGATGGCAAACAACAAAATGTATATATTTAGAGATATTTGAGAGGTAGATGGTCTGATTAAGTCATAGGATAAGGACTACCAGCCTTTGGGATAGGAGCGCATGTATGTATCTATGTATTTTTTGTTGTTGTTTTTTTTTTGGTTATCTCCAGGTTATCTCCAGGCCGGTGGAGCCTTCCTACGGCAAGGTGCCATGTGAGGAGAAAGGGTGGGTTCTCTCAGGGAAAGGGTGGTGGGTTGGGGGAGATGGGGGGTCGGGGGGGATGGAGAAGGGCACAGGGTGGGGAGCATGTGGGAAAAACAAAAAAAAATGTTTTTGTCCTGATTCAGTTAGGAAATGGCTACTATATTCTAGGGCAAGGGTGAGTGCATGTGTGAGAAGAGGATATTGGGATGAAGGATGAAGAATTAAGGCTTCTTACTTGGAATGTAAATGGTTTGAGAGTAAGGGCCAGACAACAGAGGTTGCTGCATTATTGTAGAGACTACCAAGCTACAGTGATAATTTTACAAGTAACGCATTTGTCCAGTGATGAGTGCAGTAAGTTGTTTAACCCGCTCGGTTGGACTCAGCATATTTTATGCTCCTCCCAGACGGGAGGTAGCAAGGGGGTGGCCCTATTAATTAAGAATCATCCCGAGATCTCTTTCCAGGGAGGAATAGCGGACAAAGACGGGAGATGGGTAATAGCGAGGTTGCTGGCTTTTAATCAGCCCCTTACGTTAGTGGGATATTATGGGCCAAATAGGGATGATGTCCGGCCATCTGCTCCAATATACAGATCCAATAATATGGGCGGGAGATTTTCATATTGTATTGGACTATGACCTTGATCGGTCTAAGTCGAGCAGGGGGAAAATGAATGAGAAAATTAGATCTCAGGTAATTAATATGATGTCCCATTTTGGATTGCATAATATCTGGAAAGAGAGGAAGGGAGCCAGGTGGGGTTATACTTTTAATAACAAGAAGTATAAACATCAATCCAGGACTGACTATGTGTTAGTGGATGGGAGAGTAAGGGAGTGTGTTGAAGAGGTTCTGCATGTGGGTGTGCATTTGTCTGACCACTCAGCATTGAGGGTGTGCTTCAAGCTTGGCAGGAGTGTCAGGCAGTTTAAGTGGACGTTAGATAGGACTCTCCTCTTAGATGAAGCTATCGTGGGAGAGTTGAAGAAGGACACAGAAGAATATTTTAGGCTAAATGAAGGCTCAGCAGCACCAGAGGTGGTTTGGGATGCCTATAAGGCATTCTTGTGAGGCAGATTGATGAGAGCAGCCTCCTTTAAAAGGAGAGTATATAGAGATAAGATCACAGGCTTGGAAGTACTTATACAGATAGCGGAGGAGCAATTATTAGGCAAAGATGGTCAGGTGGAAGAAAAGGAACAATTAGTCAAGGTACTCTAAGAACATCGCAATAAACTCATAGCTGAATTAGACAGAAGAGTCAAAGACAGGTGTGAGGTAAACAAGAGGATCCTCTTTGAATATGGGGAAAATTGCGGAAAAATACTAGCGTGGCAAACGAAAGCTAAGCAGACGAGGAATAGAGTAGTGGAGATTCGGGGGGGAATGGAGGACCTTCCTGTATAGGGAATAAGGAAATAAAGGAGGCGTTCTGGGAGTACTTTCGGGATCTTCATGGGAAAAAGTTAAAGGCGCCTCCAGGGCGAGTCCAAGCCTGGTTGCAGGGCGTAGATCTCTTGTCCCTTGGTAATGAAGATGAGGATAGAGGGAATTTGAATGAAGAAATTAGGTGGGAGGAAGTGGAAGGAGTGATTGCCTCTGGGAAATCTGGGAAGGTGCCAGGCCCAGATGTATTACCCCTGGAAGTGTATAAGGTGTTAGGAGACAGTATAACTGATGTTCTAGCAGGATTGTGTGATGGTATTTTTAAGGAGGGGGCATGGTTTCCTTCTTCTGGGAGGGAGGCAACTATTACTTTAATCGCTAAGCCAGGGAAAGACCCTACAAGGTGTGAATCATACAGGCCCATCTCCCTGTTGAATAGTGACTATAACATTTTTGCAAAAGTCCTGGCAAATAGATTGGGTAAGCTTGTCGGTAAATTGATTCATGCAGATCAAAAGGGGTTTATGAAGGGTAGATACATGCATGAGCTAACACATGGTTTGATAGGTACAATTGAATTAGCAAGTACATGTACGCGTCCGTTGGTGGTTGTGATGATCGAGGCCTCCAATGCATTTGACATGGTTAACTGGCCCTTCTTGGTTATGCTTTGTGAACACTTTAATTTGGGGAGCAGATTCATAAGGATACTACGGACGATATATCACGACCCGGTGGCAAGGGTTTTAGTTAACGGCTCCCTAACCAGCCCTGTTAGGATTGAGAGAGGAACAAGACAGGGGTGTCTGTTATCCCCCTTGTTATTAAATTTATATATTGAGCCCCTGGCCAACATCATCAGGAGCAACTCTTCGATAGTCCCTTTCCAGTATGGGAGCTGGTATAAGAAAGTAGCTTTATAGGCAGATGACTTGTTAGTTTATACAAGCAATTTAAGTCAATCCCTACCTGTATTAGAAGAATTGGTTATAGAATTTGGGAAAATAGCAGGTTATATGGTTAATAAAGATAAAACAGAGATCATGGTCTGGAACATGCCTGAGATTACCACTCTGGGGAACATCAGGATAAGTAGAGAGGTGAAGTATTTGGGCATTTTGATGACAGAAGACTTGGGTGTGATCGTGGAAAGAAACTTTGTGAAGGTTACGAGTGAGGCATGTAAGCAAATGAAGAAGTGGGTCAATCTGCCTCTTACAATTTTTAGGTACGGTCAACCTGGTTAAGATGATGCTCCTGCCAAGGGTGTTGTTTATTTTTAATGCACTACCATTGAGATTTTATAAGGAATGGATACAGAAATTTCAAGGTAAAATCTGTAGTTTTGTTTGGGGCAACAAAAGTGCTCGTATAGCATGGAGAAAGTTGAGGAGGAAAGAGAAAATGGGTTTAGCAATGCCAGATGCACAGTTGTATGCATGGGCAACTTTTATAAAGAATATGAGTAAGGCTTACAGCTGTGCTGCCTCCTCTGATCTTGGGTCACCTTTCAAGCTAATGATGAAAGTGGAAAAGGTTCCAGAGGAGGGCTTTTTGTACAAATTTGGAGACCCTAAATTCTTCAAGAAAGTGAGGCTTAGAGTATTAGCTGACTCGGCACAGATTTGGTATGAAATAAGGAGAGGTACTAACTTGCCATATTATAGTAAATGGGCACCCATTTGGAATTCTCCTGAGTCACCTGAATGGACAAGGGATATACTGGCTGTTCCGTTGCGGGAGTCTGGGCTTTCGCAATGGGGGCAATTATGTACGGAAGAAGGTTTGACTCCTTATAGTGAACCTTTAAGGGGTACAGCAGTGAATTTATCCAAATTCAAAAATTGGCAAATGAGGAGTTGGGTGATGCAAGTCAAAGGAGGAATGGGCAGCACAAATCCTGTGGAGGAGTTATCACAGGAGGAAATTGGTAAAAAAGAACTTTCAAGATGGTATTGGACTCTCCTGGAAACGCTGGATGGTGACTTTCTGCTGCCAGAAGATACTTGGAAAGATTATCTCCCAGGAGTGCAGATTTCAGAGTTATGGCAAGTATCTCTACCTTTGTTGTATTCTACAGTCAAGCCAGCTTGTTTAAGAAGGAACCATTTATTTACAATCTACAGGGTTTTTTGGACCCCGGAGAAGCTGTCGAGATTGGAGTTGGGCAATAAGATATGCTGTCGCAAGTGTGGGGCCGAGTCGGTAGGGGATCTGCATATGTTTGTAAACTGTCCCTGTCTCCAACGCTTTTGGTCTGAGGTGGGTGAAAGTATTAACCAGATTTTACTCATGGACTGCAAGGTAAGCCCTTCCTTGATCATTTTTGGTTGCTTTCAAGGAGATAACAGGATAAAAACAATACTGTGCTAAGTTGTTGTTTTATATGATTTTGTTGGCCAGAAGGGAGATATGCAGGAAGTGGATTAACCCGCTGCCCCCAACTTTGGAAGACTGGAAAGGCTCGCTATTCTATAATTTAGTATGTGACACTAAGGAAGGTGGTATGAGTAAAGGTTCGGGATTTTGGGAGCGATTAATTAACTGTTTTTTGAAGTAGTAACTAGTAATCCTATGATTATACAGTACTCTTAGAAGTCCAAGAAGTGGTTTATCTACTATTTCAGAGGGTTACCCAGCCTGAAGATGGACTTCGCCCAGGTCAAGACACTCTGGAGTCAAACTAGTTAAGGTGTTTGGAGGCTATCGTGACCAGAGAACTAAGGGAATGAGGACAAAAAAAAAAAGTGAAACCTTCCCCATCTTGGTTTCACAGACATGCCGTACCCCCTCATTCTTCACAGAAACTGTAGCCAGTCTTTTCTTCCTCAAACTGAACACAACAAGGCCCATTGCTGCAAATTATGCAGTTTCGATCTAAATAAGAGCAGGCTCATTACCACACAATATGCTTACCTGAGGTAGGAAAACATTCCTTTGCCATGAATCCTTTTTCACAGGAATTGAAGATTGTCTTTGTGAGAAAGTGGTGTATTAGTTGAGGTGAATTGTTGTCCAACCCAAGTAATAAAGTTGCTATCTTCATTTTAAACCTAAGCAAAACAACTGACAGTGGTGGTTTACGGCAGATAGGCTTTACTTGGAGACAATGTGTAACACACTTTGAAATACCAAAACAGTTACAAACCTGAACGCAAACTCTATAAAAATCCCACCCCACTTTATAAAAATAGAGGAAAAATGTGATAAGCAACAAGACAAAAATCCAATAAGGGGAACCAGATATATGAATAAGGTTTCACATGCAAAAAGCACCAAGAAGCACAAAGTGTCAGTGGTAGTCAATGGATGCAATATTTCGGGCCTAGGTGTGATTTAAGGCTGATTGCAATGAAGCACAGCATAGAGCCACAAACTAGATTTGCCCATGTAGGGCTTTAAAGTAGAAGACAGTTCAAAAAAGGTTTCTAATTCCTAGTCTGAAAAATGACTGTTGTTTTTCTGAGGAAACTCTTCATGTGGGACAAACCTGAAAGTCAAGCTAATGCTGTTGAACTGCCAGTTGAAGACATTTCATGTTTGGTACACTTGAACCTCTGGAGCTAAAGTTTTGAAAAAGTTCTTAAGCTTCTTTTTGTGCATGGACAGCAACAGCAATACACTTCTAATCTTTCCAAGGTCTTGGGGGACATTAAGAGACTCTAGGAGTGTGAGGAAGAGGGCAAAAGCAAAGTCTAGTCAAAGTTCAGTTGCCATTGGTCAGCTGGGATTATTTAAAGAAATGTCCCCCAAAGTTTCATAGTCTTGTAAAACTTTCACAGAAGATCCGAGTTTGGCAGCCTCAGGTGGGGCCAGTGAGGGCCCTGTGCAGGGTCACACATCCTACGACGGATGACAGACAACCCTGGGTGGAAGCACTAAGACAACTCCTGAGAGAATTTTTGGTTGTAGTCTATTTCGATCCTCCTAGGACTCCCAGAACTGCCCAGGACCAGAATTCAGAGAGGACGGCGGCCTAAGGCAAGTGCACAGCATTCTGCAAGCAGGGTCAAGGTGGTGGAGCTCCAATAAATTGAAGCTAGGCTGCAGGCAACCTGTCTTTGACGGAAGCGGCTGGTGTTAGGCCAGTGCGGCTTGTCTGGACCGCGTTGCCGTGCTTCTCCTGCTCCCCCTGTCTCTCCTGTTCAATCCAACTTAACAGGTCTCTACTATTCTTCTCTTTTTCCATAAGCTGCAAGTCTTCAAGTGGGCTACTGACACCCCTCAAAAGGTCTACAAGCGTTTCTAAGAACTTATTACGCTGAGTCACATCTCCCTTTGACCCGATCTTTGCCAGATAAGGAAGGACTTTTGTAGTCTGTTTCAACATGAGGTCTGGTAAAGTAATAAATGAGCATCCAAACCCTCAAAAACACAACAAATTCTGCTGCAGTAATGCTATTTTGCATTTGCCATCGACCCCTGAAAAGTGGACTTATCCTCTTTCACCTACCGCAATTACAGCGGCCACTTCTCCACTGGCTACCGATCCATCCAACCCGGTCACTTTGAAGTCTCATCTCTCCATTGTTCACACACTGCATCCATGCCCCTCAAAACTTTGTGAATCTTCGCTTCTGGATCATTTTAAGAAAAAACCTAGGCAGGAACCTCAGTCAAACGCTGCGGAGAATGCGCCGGTGCCAGGCTGGTGCGTCTCTTTGGAATCTGCAGTCATTGATGCCCTACCTATGGCTTGTGGTTATTCTACAACACTGGCTCAAGTTCATTGTCCTGCTTTATACGCCTTCTCTCAGTCAGGATCTCAGGATGAAGTATGCCATTCGCCACCCTATGAGGGCCAGACGGCCGTATCCTTGTTAAAACATGATAGTTCGCCAATTATTATTTCCAGCAAATATTCTTTCAACGTTGGAAAGTGGGAGTCCTCCTTGGTGGCCTCTCCAGCTGTCCTTCCTCAGCAGGAGGGGCTGGCTGTGAGTTGTCACGTTTCTCCACAGGACTGCAGTATTTCTACGTCATCTAGTCCACCGGCAGCCCAATGGATTCGTAGTTCAACTGGCAGTATTCATCCAATGTTACCAAAAAGGTCCTTTAGCGGGGCATGTGACCCTAGCTCAAATGGAGCCTACCAAGGGAGAATTTAAGGACCAATTGCTCCTTGATCTTTCCTGTCTTCAACATGATTCTTCGGGAGGTGCTGGTAGGGTTCCCAACCATGTGCCTTTCTCTTTGGTCGCAGCAACTGCCTCTGTTTGGTCTCAGCTTTTGCTAACTCTTCAATCCACTGCATTGGCCTTGAACTATCATTCCGATAAGTTGGACGTCCAAGTTGATTTGCTGAATACACTGGCCTCCTACGTAGCTGGTATTGATAAAAAAATAGAAACTCTTAACCAGCTTATTTCCAGAGCTCAGGTGAGCTCCAATCCTGCGCAACCAACATGCTGCTGCTCTCCAACTATTGAATGTTTTTCATCATTGCCCACCTTTTTAAGTTCAGTTCTATGCGAAATTAAGAGGCTATCTCTAGCTTCTGCGCCCGTGGTGCCTCAGCCGAATGCAAGCACCCATTCTGACTTGGCTCAGGATCCTATCAAACCAAAAACATTGGACAACTACTTCCTTCCAGTCAAAAATGCAACCTCTATCAATTCTTCTCGGCTAGCTGCTACGGGAACTTTGGAGCATGTTACTTTGGTCAATCGTGCTCCCAAGATCTCTCCCTTACTGTCAACACCAGAGCAGTACGCGCTCTATTGGTGACAAAAATGCAAAAACCCAGCACTCTCAAAACAACGTAATTTATGCATTGTGCTGATATGTTGTGGTTTAACCTTTTGCATTGCAGAGTTCAATCCTGAAAACTTATTTTTAAAATGCTTACAAATACTGTTCCTTTGCAATGTATTGCTGCAGGTTTTCAGAGTGTGTTAGGGTGTGGCCCCTTTCCAGGGCCTTCCAGAGACTTTCCCTGCAACATGCCTGGGCGTGGTTCTGGGCTGGGCCAAGACTCTATATAAGAGAGCCAGCCCAACTCCCAGTGCTCACTATTCAGAGGTCCCGGTGCAGAGCAGCAGCTTCTTCCTGAGCTCCTGTCCCGGTGGCCTATTTGGATCTTCCAGTCTTCTGCCCTTCATCCTTCATTGGTGATCATTATTCCAGGCGGTAAGACAGTGGTTGGACTGTTCCGACACCGTTATTGAGAATTTTCATATTCTTGGTTTAATTCTTAAATGAGTAACAGATTACTTGCGCGCTACCATTTCTTGACATTTATATGGTAGTTTACAAATAGGCAAGACGCGCGATTTGTTTCATAAAGGTTTGACTTTGTTATTCATTGCTTGCTACCATTTCTTGACATTGGCATGGTGGCTTAAGAATCGGCAAGACGCGCAATTCGTTTTATGGTGTTTAAACATTGTTGTCCATTGCTCGCAACTATTTCTTGACATTTACATGATGTTTTACTAATTGGCAAGACGCGCAACTCGTTTCATGAGGATTTAACTTTGTTCTTTATTGCGCGCTACCATTTCTTGACATTTACATGGTGGCTTAAGAATCGGCAAAAGAAGCGCGATTCGTTTCATTGTACTTTGATCTTGTTATTTATTGTGAACTGTTATTTCTTGACATTTACATCGTGTTTTACGAATCGGCAAGACGCGCAATTCGATTAATGATGATTTTACTTTGATATTCATTGCGTGCTACCATTTCTTGGTATTTTACATGGTAACACTCGAATCGGCAAGACGCACGATTCTCTCCTCGAGTTTATTTCATGTTGTTTATTGTATGTCACTATTCTAAGATATTTATTAAGTAATATTCGAGTTGACAAGTTATGTGATTTGTTTCCTGAATCCATATTGTGTTATTCATGGTGCACAATCCGTTTATGGTGTTTACTATATATATATATATATATATATATATCTGCAATATGCGCAATTTGTGTTGAAACATTTTAAGAGTACACAAAGGCCAGAGTTTCTAGATGCA
This sequence comes from Pleurodeles waltl, assembly GCF_031143425.1. Classification (NCBI taxonomy): domain Eukaryota; kingdom Metazoa; phylum Chordata; class Amphibia; order Caudata; family Salamandridae; genus Pleurodeles; species Pleurodeles waltl. Next base: position 203,087,340 of record NC_090438.1, on the reverse strand, counting down.
ATATTGTATGGTCCTAGTATACATTCTCAAAACAGGACTTATATGACTGGTTTAAAATTTAGTCAGAATGTTTTTTCTGATTCTCATGTAAAGGAAAGTACTTGAATAAGAAAGTTTTCATTTAATTCATCTTGTTTCCCTTACAGGTATCCGGCCATCTTGAAACTTAGTCATTTTAAATTTAACTCTTAGATTGTTCATGTTTTCAGAGTGACTAGGCTTAGAATCATAGTCTAGTATTGATTTCAGGAGATGTAATTTTCATATCGTGTGTTCTAACCTTTTTCTTACTACAGGTCTCCTTCCCAGCCGTTCCCTTCCTAATCCCCTCTTACCCTCTTGAACTCTCTCAGTTTCTGTGATTTATCTATCAGAGTCTTGGAGCTGTTCAGTGGTGGACGTGTTGGGAACGTGCACAGACCCCGAGGATCTGGTGACTCTGACAGAATAGTGAGCCCACAAATTATTATCCTCCTGGCTTGTGTATGTTCTCAGCATGGTCACGCTAGACGAGTTAGTCAAGGCTATCACCCAGCTCCAAGCAGAGGTGGTATCATCCAAAGAATTGACAACTAGCTTAGCAGAGAGAGTGAGTCAGTTGCAAGATAAGGTAGAGAAGAAGGAACAAAGTCCCACAGGTGTGTCTTGGCCAGGTACTTCTTCTCAGGCTTCTGGAAGTAATCCGACTTCCCTAAATGTTCCTTCTGCAATTCCTATAGCTCCCCCAGAACGTTTCTCAGATGACCCTTTGAAAGCGCAATCTTTCCTGGTTCAAGTGGAACTACACTTCACCTGCAGACCAAATACTTTCCCCGATGCCCAGTCCAAAGTAGCTTTCTTGTTATGATATCTCTCTGGGGATGCAGCTACTTGGGCAATTCCTCTTGTGCGTAAAAATAGTCCCTTGTTGTACAACTGGAGAAATTTTGTTTGTGAATTTGAGAGAGTTTTTGATCGTAGAACTGTAACACAGTCAGCAGATCGTGAATTATTAGATTTACGCCAAGGGAATCAAGACCTAGTGTCGTATTTAGCCAACTTTAACCGGATAGTTGCCGAGACATCCTGGCCTGAAGAAAAACAAGCTGTCTTGTTTTACAAGGGACTCAAAGAGGAACTAAAAGATATCTTAGCGCAAATCGACCCACAACCTACAGACTGTCAAGAATTAATAAATCTTGTCTTGAGACTTGATCATCATGTAGCAGAACGTAAACGAACGTGCAAAAAGATTGAAAAATATTCATGGCGTGTTCATGATAACAGAAACTCAAGAACTTCGAAAGAAAGAACGCCGGAACCGATGGAAATTGGAACCATCAGAAGACCTTTGACCAAAGATGAAAAGGACCTACGCAGAAAAAATGGACAATGTCTTTATTGTGGGCGAAAAGGTCATTTTGCCAAAGATTGTCTAATCAAACCAAAGAACAAGCAAGGTCCAGTTCAGAAGGTCGCAGCCAATGCACCAGTCGAGTTGGAAAACGAAAACACCCAAGATGCAGAGAAGGGTTGCTCTTGGGTGTCACCGTGGACCCTTCACAATCTAGACATCTTAAACTGAAAATAAGAGTTCAGGTCAAGAAAAAGATCTATTTCAAAAAAGCTCTAGTCGATTCTGGGGCTACTGGGAACTTTGTTGATGTCCAATTGGTTCGTGCATGGGGGATCCCATATATTGAAAAGAAGACCACAGAAATCATCCAGGCAGTCGATGGAAAACTCTTGACTGGAGGTCCGGTAACTCTTCAGACTACCCCCTTATCGATGATTTGTGAAGATAAGAATCAAAGAAAGAAACATAAAGAGAAAATCATCCTTGACGTGATCCATGCTCCCCAATATGGGATTATCCTCGGCTTGCCATGGTTAATTCATCACAATCCGGAGATCAATTGGGCAGAATGAAAAATCGTGTTCTCATCTGCGCTATGTAACGAACAATGTCTCCAAAAGATTCAAGTACCAAAAGTTTGCAACTCTTACATAGCTACTGCCGTGGAGAAAGAAATTCAGCTGCCCAAACAGTATTCATCTTACAAAGATGTATTTGATGAGAAAGGAGCAGAGACTCTACCTCCTCATAGATCTTATGACTGTCAAATTGATCTAGCCCCAGGTGCGATACTTCCCAACTGTCGTATATATGCCCTGTCAGAACATGAAAATCAACATTTACGAAAATACCTAGATCAATTTTTGGAGAATGGCTTCATTCGACCCTCTATGTCTCCTGCAGCTTCGCCTTTGTTTTTTGTTCCAAAAGCTAATGGAGAACTTCGAACTTGCATCGACTATAGGGGTTTGAGCAAAGTCACCATCAAGAATAAATATCCTTTACCCCTAATTCCGGTTTTATTGGATCAAGTAAAGAGAGCAAAAATCTACACGAAGCTTGGTCTTCGAGGTGCTTATCATTTGGTCAGAATGAGAGAGGGTGACGAATGGAAAACAGCATTCAAGACAAGATATGGCCTTTTTGAATACACCGTCATGCCTTTTGGTCTGTGTAATACTCCAGCAGCATTTCAATTTTTCTTGAATGACGTTCTTAGAGAGTACTTCGACATATTTGCCATAGTCTATATCGATGACATTTTGATCAACTCAGACAATGAAAACGAACATGTTCAACATGTCAAGAAAATTCTTGCAGCCCTTTGAAAACACCATTTATATTGCAAACTAACCAAGTGTGAGTTTCATGTTACCACAGTTGAGTTTTTAGGGGATATTTTTACCCCTCAAGGTATGGTGATGGCAGAAAAGAAAGTAAAAGCTGTATCTGATTGGCCCACCCCAAAGACTGTTCGTGATGTACAATGTTTCCTGGGTTTTGCAAATTTTTACCGGAGGTTCATAAATCATTTCTCTCAGACAGTGGCTCCAATCACTAAGCTACTAAGAAAGAAAGAAAAGTTTGTATGGTTCCCAGAAGCTGATCAAGCCTTCTCGACTTTGAAGGAAGCTTTCTCCACTGCCCCAGTCTTGACTCATCCCGATGCAAATCAACCTTTCATAGTGGAAGCTGATGCTTCAGATGTAGCAATAGGAGCCGTCTTATCACAACAAAATAAAGACACTGGTCAACTTTATACTGTAGCTTATATGTCTCGGAAGTTGAACGAAGCCGAACAGAACTATGTCATTTCTGAAAAAGAGCTTCTGGCGAATCGTGATGCCTTTAAAGAATGGAGACATCATTTGTTGGGTGCCAAATACACTGTCACAATATATACTGATCATCGTAATCTTCAATTCATGAGTTCCGCCAGACTTTTGACCCCTCGGCAATTACGCTGGATGCTTTTTTCTGCAGAATTTTGATTTTGTAGTAACCTTCCGGCCTGGTAAAGATAATCACAAGGCTGGCGCCTTGTCCCGTCAAAAGTCTACCACGTTGTCTGCATTTCAAGCCTCCAGAGCTATCATTGCTCTTGACAAGGTTCTATGTATCATAAAAACTGAAGATTTCTTTGAAGAAATTCGCAACTCTTTCACTGTTGAAAAATGGCAAACATGGGCCCAAGCAGATCCCAAAAGATCAATCAAGCAAGGTTTACCCTTTCATGACGCTCGTTTGTTCATACCCACTACCAAACTTCGCAAGATAGTGTTTCATTGGTTGCATGTTATACGTACAGCAGGTCACCCAGGTACTCCTAAAACTCTTGAACTGATCCAACGCTATTTTTGGTGGCCTACCCTAACAAAAGATATAAAAGCAATGGTAAACAACTGCGAAGTTTATGCTCGCATTAAAACAAGTCATTCAAAACCAAAAAGGTTGTTACATCCACTTCCAACCCCAAGTCGTCCATGGGAGCACATTTCTTTAGACTTTATTACCGGTCTGCCAGTGGTTCAACAGCATTCAGTAATTCTGGTGGTAGTAGATAGTCTCACAAAATATGGACATTTCATCGCCTGTAAACAATTGCCCACTTCTAGTGAATTGGCAACTATTTTACTGAACAGAGTGGTTCGTTATCATGGACTGCCAAAGGTTATTCTCTCCGATCGGGGTCACAATTTTCCTCCAAGTTCTGGAAGACATGGTGTAAAACACTCCAAGTGACATCTACGCTATCTACTAGTCACCATCCTCAAACAGATGGTCAAACGGAGAGACTACATCAGACTTTGAAACAATACCTACGTGCCTATGCTGAAAAGGCACTTCATTCTTGTACATCTATGCTCTGGTTAGCTGAGTTAGCTTCCAATAACTCATTTCACACTTCTATTGGCGTTACACCCTTTTTTGGTTTATTTGGCTATCATCCGGACACCGTGCACATCACAATTCCTCAAAAAATTCTCTTACTCCAGCTGTGTCAGAAACCATTCAGCATTTACATCAAACCCAGAAACTGATTCAACAGCATTTAGAAAAAGCCAAACAAAAATATAAAAGGCATTATGACAAGAAACATTGTGACGGACCGCAATATCAACCAGGCGACAAAGTTTGGCTTTCCACAAAACATATAGACTTCAAGAAGAAGCACATGTTTAACCCCAAATTCTTAGGTCCTTATACTGTCCTTCAGAAAAACAATCCAGTGGCCTATAAGCTACAATTGCCCAGATCCTTACGGATTCATCCAGTGTTCCACACTTCCCTCTTGAAAAAGGCAGTCCAAAAGGTCCACCCTCATCCAGCTCCTGTTCTAGTACAAGGGGAAGAAGAATACAAAGCCAAGAAAGTGTTGGATTGTAAACTGAGAGGGCGTAATCTATAGTACTTAATCTAATTGGAAAGGTTGTGGTCCTGAAAGTAACTCATGGGTTTCCGCATCTGATGTTCATGCTCCAGTACTTGTGAGACGATTTAATCGTCTTAATCCAAGCAAACCAGGCCCTAGAGCGCGTCTGGGAGAGGGGAGTACTGTCAACACCAGAGCAGTACGCGCTCTACTGGCGACAAAAATGCAAAAACCCAGCGCTCTCAAAACAACGTAATTTATGCATTGTGCTGATATGTTGTGGTTTAACCTTTTGCATTGCAGAGTTCAATCCTGAAAACTTATTTTTAATATGCTTACAAACACTGTTCCTTTGCAATGTATTGCTGCAGGTTTTCAGAGTGTGTTAGGGTGTGGCCCCTTTCCAGGGCCTTCCAGAGACTTTCCCTGCAACATGCCTGGGCTTGGTTCTGGGCTGGGCCAAGACTCTATAAAAGAGAGCCAGCCCAACTCCCAATGGTCACTATTCAGAGGTTCCGGTGCAGAGCAGCAGCTTCTTCCTGAGCTCCTGTCCTGGCGGCCTATTTGGATCTTACAGTCTTCTGCCCTTCATCCTTCATTGGTGATCATTGTTCCAGGTGGTAAGACGGTGGTTGGACTGTTCCGACACCGTTATTGAGAATTTTCATATTCTTTGTTTAATTCTTAAATGAGTAACAGATTACTTGCGCGCTACCATTTCTTGACATTTATATGGTAGTTTATAAATAGGCAAGACGCGCGATTTGTTTCATAAAGGTTTGACTTTGTTATTCATTGCGTGCTACCATTTCTTGACATTGGCATGGTGGCTTAAGAATCGTCAAGACGCGCGATTTGTTTTATGGTGTTTAAACATTGTTTTCCATTGCGCGCTACTATTTCTTGACATTTACATGATGTTTTACGAATTGGCAAGACGCGCAACTTGTTTCATGAGGATTTAACTTTGTTGTTCATTGCGTGCTACCATTTCTTGACATTTACATGGTAGCCTACGAATCGGCAAAAGAAGCGCGAATCGTTTCATTGTACTTTGATCTTGTTATTTATTGTGAGCTGTTATTCCTTGACATTTACATCGTGTTTTACGAATCGGCAAGATGCGCGATTCGATTAATGATGATTTGAGTTTGATATTCATTGCGTGCTGCGTGCTTCCATTTCTTGGTATTTTACATGGTGACACTCGAATCGGCAAGACGCACGATTCTCTCCTTGCGTTTATTTCATGTTTATTGTATGCCACTATTCTAAGATATTTATTATGTAATATTCGAGTTGACAAGTTATGTGATTTGTTTCCTGAATCCATATTGTGTTATTCATGGTGCACAATCCTTTTATGGTGTGTACTATATATATATATCTATATATATATATATATATATATATATATATATATATATCTGCAATATGCGCAATTTGTGTTGAAACATTTTAAGAGTACACAGAAGGCCAGAGTTTCTAGATGCAATATTGTATGGTCCTAGTATACATTCTCAAAACAGGATTTATATGACTGGTTTAAAATTTAGTCAGAATGTTTTTTCTGATTCTCATGTAAAGGAAAATACTTGAATAAGAAAGTTTTCATTTAATTCACCTTGATTCCCTTACAGGTATCCGGCTATCTTGAAACTTATTCATTTTAAACTTAACTCTTAGATTGTTCATGTTTTCAGAGTGACTTGGCTTAGAATCATAGTCTAGTATTGATTTCAGGAGATATAATTTTCATATTGTGTGTTCTAACCTTTTTCTTACTGCAGGTCTCCTTCCCATCTGTTCCCTTCCTAATCCCCTCTTCCCCTCTTGAACTATCTCAGTCTCTGTGATTTATCTATCAGAGTCTTGGAGCTGTTCAGTGGTGGACGTGTTGGGAACGTGCACAGACCCCGAGGATCTAGTGACTCTGACACCTACCTGAACCTGAGTCTATGGTGCCTGTCATCGCCCACTTCCCCTACATTCTTTCTCAACCAGCTTCAACACATCCAACGCCCCTAGGAGTTGATCTTGGGGCTCAACATTCGCTGAGCGAGAGGGAAAAAAAAAGACTCCGCAAACATCGCAATAAAAGGCGGAGCCAATCCCCTCAAGGATTCCTAACTAAGGCTCAACCGTTGGCAAGTCCTGAGGCATCGCAACCCTTGCAGTGGCAGGTGGTCCCCAGGGTGTCACGATTGCCCTGTTCTCCGTTAACCCCACTGGTTGGTCCTCCTCCCTCAATTGAGCTCGTTGAACCCCCCTTCAAGGACCCTTTGACTTTGGAAGAAGAAGGCAACTTAGGTAATGTATTGGATACAGTAGCCTCACTTCGGGGAGGTGGAATGCCTGCCTGCTCCACGGCCACATTGTCTGAACCAAAAACTGTCTATGGAAATACTGGTGGTAAGGCCCTGGCCCCTGGTTCTCCTAATTCCCTTAAGTTGCCTTTTGATAACATAAGATGCCTTCCTGCAATCCTGTCATCAAACCTTCAGTCAGTTTGTGCGGACATGCCGGCCCTGGTGGGCCCTGCAGGCTCACATATTGTAACGGATCAGTTACAGCTCTTATACCCCCCGCTTCCCCCAACAGCCTCATTGGGGGTATAACCTCAAAACTTGTGTTTATTCCTGAATATCGTTCAAGGGGGCCACATGACATTTTGAATAGGGGGAACACTTTGAGGCTCTTCAATGCTGTTTCGGATCTTAATAACATCGGCTCTAAGGACATTGTATCTATGGAATTTCTGGACTTAAGCGGGTCTAGTTCAAGAGAGTCCACACTGGTTTCCTTATTTTCTGCCTCAATAGCTCAGTCACTTCTTTCTAAGAGAGACCTATTTTTCTCATGGGGCATTACAATCATTCCTTATAAGGAGTTTGGTTATCCTGCATTACTATCAGAACTTCAACGTCCAAAGGCTCCCACAGTATTGAAGCCTTTTTCAATTTTGAAAGGTGCTCTAGGTGGAACCTCTACCTTTGATGGGTCCCCTTCCACTGGTCTTGGTTCCCAGGGGGCATCCAATTGGGAGTGGCTGTCCTCCACCCTCCTGCACGGGCGTCCCCATTGACCATCACGGGTGGGTGGGTTTGGGACAACATCTGGATGTCTGTCCCTGTGCTCTTGGAATATCAATGGGATTGTGCATAAGTTTGCCTCAACTGATCTCTTAGCATTTTTGAATAGCTATGATTTAATTGCCCTTCAGGAAACATGGGCTGAGACCAGCTGTCTGCTGTCCGGGTATTTAGAAATGTGGAAACCTGCTCTTAGAACGAGCAAAAATGATAGTGCTAAGGGAGGACTGGCTATCTATGTAACTGTAAAACTAAACAGGAGTATTCTGCCACTGGTTTGGGATGATAATTGGATTCAGGGGTCAGTCATTAGGATAGGACTGTACAGCAAACCCTTGTAGTAGTTAATGTTTATATCACACCTGGGACAAAGGATAAAAGGGGTAGGTTGTCACGACTGATGCAGATTAGGGGTGATCTAGTTGGGGAGTACCCTTGTGCCAATTACCTCATAACTGGTGATTTTAAAACAGATTAGTTTCAAGACACAGTGGAGACTCTGGACTGCCCTGATCTCTGTAACCGCCAGTTAATTCCTGAACAACTGAGGCCTCAGGGCTGTTCGCATTGCCCATTGGGAGAGTACACAGTAATGCACCTTAATAGTATGGGCTTTAAAGTGCTGAATGGGTGCTTATGCGATGATGTTCCTCCCCGGTGGGCAAGATCGGATGGTCGATCCTACTCCTATTTAGATTACACTATTTGCAACAGTGAATTGTTTCCCCTTATCAAGACGTTTTCGATTTTGCCTCGAAGTGAGAGCGACCACCGTCCACAAATTGTATCCATCAAATCCAGATTTTCTTTGCATGATGTTATGTGGGCTGTGGGTGGTGGCGTCTGCTCTGAATCTTTAAAGCTCATAAAATTGAATTCTTCTATTGGAAGTATAATGTTATCTGAATGTATTAACTTTTTTGATTCTGAGGGAGCGGGTTGTGAGTCTCCAATTCTGTCTTGGGCAAAACTTTCCTGCCTTTTGTTGTCAAGGTTTCACCAACCTGCACGTAATCGTGCTCCACCCCGGTCCTTGGTCATTTCTAGGGAATCCAGGAATCTAATGAAAGCGTGCAACAGACTAGTAAGGGCACTCAGTAAACGTCCTGACTCCAAGTGTTTACTTATTAAATATAAACAATGGAGGGAAGACTACAGGAAGGCTGTTTATGATGACCACCAGTCCCACCTTAATTAGTTCTAGGCTAAACTTTTAAGTGCAAGCAAAGACTCAAATCCTAGGAAATTTTGGTCCTTATTAACAATCTAAATAGAAATCAAAGTGATTGGCATTGCCAACATTTCTGAAAGAGTTTGGGCGTCTTATCCGACGTCCCACTTTTCTGCAAGTAAGTCAGATGAGAAATCATTGAAAGTGGGGGCTTATAGCCCTAACTCCTCTCTGTCTAAGATGTGTCCCATGCCCTTTGGGTCACCAACTCCAACGCAGGGGGTGAAGAAGTCCTTTCAATTACACCTTCCTTATATTATCTTGAGGGCCAAGCAATTTGGAGTTCTCAGCCCCAACGGTCTCTCGCAAGCACTGTTCAAACAGGCTTCTTTCTTTTGTGCCAACCATCTTGCCCATCTGTTTGAGCACTGCCTTTTGACTTCAACAATTCCTGAGTCTTGGCGGGGTGCCATTCTTCATCCCTTACATAAAAGTGGTTCAAGGTAAAATCCCGCAAATTTTAGGATGATAGCCCTGCTGGATAACAAGGCAAAATTCTACACCAGTCTTTTGTTGCAAGATCTTCGTGCCTGGGCTGACTCAAAGGCCCTAATTCCTGCTGTTCAAACAGGGTTTTCTGCTGGCTCAGACACTTTGACAAATTTGCAAGCACTCTCTATTTTGATCAACAGGACAATTTTATCAGGCTTAACGCTGAATTGCAGTTTTGTTGATTTTAAGGCGGCCTTTGACCGGGTCCCCCCGGAGCGCTTTGTGGGCTAAACTGCAGAATTGGGGTATCCCCCCAGTACTCCTTGGTGCCATCATAGATCTTCATACAAATACTTGGGTCCGTATTAAACTCGGTAATGGGTGTTCTCTTTCTAGAAAAATCCCCATCTTTTGTGGTGTGAAACAGGGCTGTGTTCTTGCTCCTCTTCTTTTTAATTTGTTTATTGCAGATCTATCAATGTCTCTCGATGTTGTTAATTCTCATTCCCCTAAGGTTGGTGGCCTTAGGCTCAGTCATCTGCTTTATGCTGATGACCTTGTACTATTTAGTTATACTAAGATTGGCCTTCAACGGCTGCTTAATCAACTTGCATCTTATACTTCCGAGAATCAACTGGAAGTTAATTTGCTTAAAACCAAAGTGGTTTCCTTTGGAAGGTAAACATATTCAGGTTTCAGTTGGTATTATAAAAGCTGTAAACTTGTCTCTTACCAGTCTTACAAATATTTAGGGGTGCATTTTGATTCTAGGGGCAGTTTTGTTAAACACAAGAAGGAGATCGAATTCAAAGCTGTGGCATTGCAGGTGGCCTTATCCAAATTATCCAAAGCTTTAAGGGGGCCAATCTTCCTTCCCTTAATGGAAGTTATGAGAGTAAAGATTATCCCTTCATTGGTCTATGGCCAAGAAATTATGTTGGGCAAAGGTTCCTGCCTATTAAATAGGCTGGTTAATAAAATCTATAAGAGTGTCTTCTACGTTCCATGCCTTGCCTCTCCTGCGCAGGTATGGTTGGAATTTGGGCTTCCGGATTTGCCAGCAGTTGGTGCTGGTGCTTTTTTGAAGCTCTGTCATAAGCTGCGCAGTGCCACAGATGGCCGTTTAGAGGCAGTCCTGTGGCAAGAAATCAGTGAGTCCAAATCGAAAGGCTCATACTTCCATTTTTTGGCCGAATGCAAATGTTGATTGGGTGTTGATGATCTCTGGGAAAGTAACCCCTCCCATTCTCTGTTCAAATTAGGTGTAAAAAGGCTTGTTCAACAGTATTCGTATCACTCTGATCGTTCCCTCCTTGTTCAACGGAAGCATGACTGGTCAGTAATTAATTCCTTTAAGCCAGGTTTGCCTTCTAGCTTCTTTTCCTGTTCTTATGGGTTTCAGTTGAAAAGGGACTTTTTGGGCCTTAAGGATGGGTGATTGGTTTTTTTTAAAACATCTACCTCAATGGCGGCTATCCTCTGGGGAAAGGGTGATATGCAGAGGCTGTAACAATGCGGAGGAGACTCTAGATCATGTGGTCTGTCTGTGTCCAGCTTTACTAAATGAGCGTAGATGTTTTTATCGATGCAAATGGTATGAATTGGGAATTCGCTCCTGTCGACAGGCTATTATTCAGTCGCTGGACCCTGCTAACTCAATGCTAAATGTGTTACTCATTAAATTTTTTTAAATTGCTCAATCTAAACTTAGTGGCACTGCGAGCAAAGGATAGGCAGGATTGGAATTTGCTCTTGCCACACGTTGCTGTTGGTTAAGTTGTGGATTTTAATGGCATATGCTAGCACTAATTTTATTGTATTTTGCACTTTAGGGCCTGACCTTCTGTTTTTTATTTTGTTATGTATTATGTAGAGTTCCGGGCTGGTGGTTTATTCTATTTTTATACTTAGGACTGTTTTTATATTTTTAGGTAGGAATGTTTTTTTCTTTATATTATGTGTGTTCTAATTATGATGTGTTTTAGTATGTATTTAGCTTCCGCTTGTATTTGCATTTCTTTTTCCTTCTGTGCATTTGTGTTGGATTTTATTATCTGTACAATAAATATGCCTTCATGTCCTCTACAGCTTTGTTATATTCCTGGAGCTACCCATGAGATCAACCTTAAGATCCTTGAAGACCTTTCTGTGCATGGATTTCAAATGGAAGGGGATTCAACTTTCTCCGGTCCTTCTCACAGCTTGCAGATTCCAAGTGCAGCAGGTTCAGTCTGTCTGGTTACCTGTTGCAAGTCCAGCAATGGTCTGATGGGGTGTCTTGGTGTGTAACATTTTTGCCTGTCACTGACTAGTGGGCAGGGTTGACTCCTGGCTACTCCCAAACCAATGGAGTAAAGGTTTCCAGGGTCTGACCTACACATTTTTGCATTAGTTCATGTTTGCCTCATTACAAACAGGCCCAAAGTACCATATGGCAGGGCATTTTTAAGATGGTGAAAGTTTTCAGCCACACTAAATTAAAGTTCCAAGGATTGTGGGTCTGTAGGGAAGTGTATTATGGTAATCACCAGCATATCAACAACAACCGCAGAGACAAAAATCTAGTAGGAAAAGAGCTGGTTCCTTCAGTAACCATTCAGGGGCTACACAAGAATTGCCCTGGCATCTTGCCCTCTTTCTTCCAAGTGTGCCAAAGTATTGCATGGGGCTCAACAGACCTGTCCGGCAGGATTTTACACTGTGGTGTCAACAAAATGCCCACAGCTTCCACCTAGCACATTCTATTGAGCTAACAGGAATCATCTCTGCCTATTTAGGCCAGCCTATTGCGTGCTCTTCCGTGGAATCTCATACCAATTTACACCGTTTTGTGAGCTAAGCACAGGCTGGGAGTTGGCAAAGCCTAATGCTAATTAGTGTTCTGACAGGTCAGACAAGTAAAGGGCAACTTTCTAAATTTTACTTTTCCTTGATATTTATTAAAATCTGGCATCATCATTGAATTTGATTTTAAATAACTATTAGAGATAGTGGTTGATTGGGCAGGGCCAATGGTTCAAGCTAGCAGATCTCTGATACTGTACCTCTGCACCATCCCTACTATGCACCTATGTCGGCATATTCTGCGACCAGCTGGGCCCATTGGTCCAAATGCAATACCCCATTGATGTAAGGCATGAGCAGATGCCCATAATCTCCCCAGATTGGCCTGAGTGTCCGGAGCAGAGGCAAGGCTGTATGCCTTGAGGACATAAAATGGTGGCTGCTGGTTGTTGTTTCACCTGAACCCGGTACTGAAGGAGACTGTCAGGCTCCTGTGGGTAGCAGAACGGAGAAGCTTGGACTGATGACCTGCTCTTCTTTGCCCTGTCCCTTTTCCTGTGAATCTTCAGCCAATGATGCTACAGTACTACTGTGCAGAGGTCCTGGTTTTGATCGCAAAAGGTAGGAGGGTGAAGGACGCGGGTCTCTCTGTCTGCAGTGGGAGTTGATGCTGGTGGAGTCTGTATTCCCTGTAAGAAGGTAACTCCATTGTAATGCTTCTTGGGATTTGAGTGGGGGGTGAGCCAGTCAGGATGGAGGCTTGCCTGGAAAGACTTGGCCTGCAGTGTACCCTGGGGTGATAGAGGCGGGAAAGGCCTATTTAGAGAGGGAAGACCTCACTTGGACATTGGCTGCAGATGCTCAAGGGTTCGGGCCAAATGCGACATGAGGGGAGGCATTGGGCAAACTTCAGAGGTTCACCCTCACTTAGCTTTTGGCGGAGACTGGCCCTGGGGCCCCCTCCCCATCTGTGATGTATACTGGGCCATTGCCCTCGCAATATACCACTTGCTGCAGTTGTTAATGACATGGCTCTATGTGGTGTGGGGTGGCCCATTTCTTCCTTTCTCCCTCAGTCTCCTGGCTACACCAGTATATTTAGTGGCCTAGACCATATGACCATATGACTTGTGGTCATTGTCTGGAAGCCCAATTTCCAGACTAGCGCCTGGAGACCCATAGCGCTCAGTGGTTGTTCCCAGAGCCTGGGGAGATGTTGCCATCACTGTTAAAGATAAGGATGGCCACCAGTCATAGGCAAAGATGGCGTGATACACCAGGTGCCCCAAGGGGAGGCAACGGGGGTGCCATCTTCTGGACCCTATCTTGCACAGCAAGAGGGAATGACATCCTCAACCGAGACAATACTTCAGGCCATAAATTAAACCAGGATGTCCTTGGAGGAAAAGATGGAGGGGATCCAGACAGACGTGTCTCTGCTAATACAAGACCTCCACAAGATGATGGAGTAAGTAATGGTGGTGGAGACCAGCATCTTCGCATCGAAGGACCAGATTCATGGACTGCATGCCCATGTTTTCAATTTATTAGAAGCCACCAAACCCATGAAAGAGAGAAGCGAAAATGCGGAGGGTAAGTCCTTACAAATACTATTTGCATAGTATGCTTACCCAGGAAAGTAGAAAGTGTAATTGCAGAATACTTCCTCATAACTTGGTTGAAAATGGGTCCCCTCCACAGCCCTGTCTAACTGCTTTGTGGTGAAGTGCGCACATCATGCCCTGATGGCGTGGCCCCTTCCCAGTGACACAACAATACCGGTCATTGCACACTTTCTCAGTTATCAGAACAGTATGTAATCGTCTGCACAACACTCAAATTGGGAACAATCCTCCCCAGAATCACAAAATCATACTAAGGTTGTTTACAGTTCAAGTTCAGGTTGCGTTTGCTTTCTACAGGTATGTTATGTTGTGCAGACACACCACAGTGGTGGCTCACAGATGCTGCAACCCTTCTATCTGTAGGTATCAAACAAAGGCTATGTTAGTACAAGATTACCCTAGTGCTGTCAAAATCTGTTGGGTGAAGAGGCCCTTATTTGGGATACACAAGGGACAAATGCAGCTGAACGTCACAGAAACATTGGTCACCGCAGTATAATCTTCTGGAATGTAAACAGACCTTTTCCACCAGGGCACTCAACTGTTGCGGACTATGGGCCTGATTTATATCTTGGCAGAGTGGGAACTCCGTTGCAACAGTGAAGGGGTTCTCTGTTTGCCAAGATTATGATCCTCCTGTGTCCCATGGGGGGACTATAGTTTGAAGAGGGCAGGGACTTCTTCATCTCTGCCTTGGTCAAACTCACAGCTTGACGGAGTAAGGGCCACCGACGATTTGGCTATATGTCTGCCCGCTGAAATAGATGGGTAGACCTATAGCTGTTCTTCAATGCCCATCACCTCCAGGAAAAACCTTAAGATAAGGGGACTGAAAAGGGCTCAATGTCCCCTTCTCCATGGGAGGTGAATCCTCCCTCGGTGAGGTGGGCATTGTTTATTTTCAAAAAGAAAATCCCGCTTTGGGATTTTCTTTTTTAGAATAATAAAAAATTAACTTTGACGTACAGCAAAGTTAGAATAAACTGGCAAGAACGTGCTGTGACAGCGGTTCCTGCCAATGCTTGAAATGTGCCCTGGGCCAGTGGACATTCCCTATTATTGGGTGGCACCTCCATCAGGATGACAGAGTAACTTACTTCATCATTCTGGTGCAGGATGTGCTGTCCACCAAATTATAAATCAGACCCTAAATGTTCTTGTTTGATTCTGCTATACTAAAATGTTCCCACTCAGGCCTTACACAAGGTTCTGGGGGCATTTTGCCGCAATAATAATTTCCATTCATTTTGGCTGAAACTCATGTTGGCCCCTCGGGACACTTCAATGATTGTGAGAGGGCAAGTAGAGGTTGTGGGTGCTTGCCAGTGTCTATGCTCCCCCAGGACTGCAAGAAACCACACTTAAATAGATCTCCAGTCTCATCCTGAATGCACCACTAGGGTTGGCAATCATGGAGGGAGATTTTGTTTCAGTAATGCACCCCACATTCGATGTAGCACATCTTTGGCGAGACACAATAGATTCCTGGGGAGATGGGCAACCACCTGAGGTTTGAGTGACACATGGTGTTGCTTTCAAACACATCACTTTGCTTACTATTCAGGTGCACATAATTCCAAATCCATTTAGATTACCTTTTTTTGAGGATTTGGGTGTACTATATGATATGGCTGGGTAGTGCTATTGTGCAGTACACTCACAAATACCATCTTGGGTCCAATCAGGTATGTTTACCCAACCCTAAGCTCAACCTTGGGTAATAGTGATTGCGAGCAGTAAGGCTTAGCAAAGTAAAAATGTGTTAAGCAATGTGTAAAGCATTGAACAGCACCAAACAACAAAATAAGAAAGTCACACACCATGAAAGAAGCAAGATACCAATTCATAAAAATACAGCTTATTTGTATGAATTTTTAGAGACCTTAATCATCAAAATCCACCAGAGGGTTCCAGAGATACAGATTTGTATAAGCAATAAATAACTTTTAAATCAACTGCACACAAGCACTGGCCAACTTAAAGTTTGGAACTTTTGAAAAGTTTGAAACAGTTAGGTTGCCAACTCTTGCCTGAGTTGGGCAACCAAGTCTGACAGGACAGAGGTCTGGGAGTCCAGAAAGGATACTTTGAACAGTTTCCTGTCTTCCAAAGGATGATCCAAACTTTACAAGATGACCAACATTAATGACCATGGAGTGGTCTTGATGCTGAGGACTGCAGCCTTAAAGATGCTCAAGGATGCTCCTGATGCTGTGCAGTCCATGGTGGCGAAGTCTGGTCAGGTCTTTGGTCCACAGGTGGCTGGGGGCAACTTTGTCCAATGATCTCAGGGTCCCACAAAGCTCTCTTTTCAGGGTTCCAAGGGCTGCTGATCCAGATCTTGCACTTTTGCAACATATTGGTCACAGTGCAAGTTTTTGGTGGAGGCAGGTGTCCGTCTTGCGTGACAAATACGGTCAAAACCAACACTCACGAGTCCAGCACACATGGGTGCACCTTTAGGCTATCTCTAAAATGTCCTAACATTTGAGGTGGCTACCAGAGATGTGACTTGGGCTCTTCCAGCTGTGCTGTCCCAATGCTATTCTATGGGGCAGGCCAGCTGACCTTTGGAGCCTCTACTTCAGACTGGGTCTGGGAACCAATTTTTCCACAAGCCAGGTACTCACAACTGGTTCCAAACTCTGCTAGCCCAAAGTGCAGCAGGTGCAGCCGCTGTGGCATCACAGCCTTTCTTTGTGCGCTTCTAATGGGTGGAAAGTGGACCTTTAGTTGTCCTCCTTCCAAGTCCAGCGAGTACTGAGGGTCAACATGCTAGGGGTACCATATTTATCCCAGAAAAGTGCCCTGATGGGATAACATGGTCACTAAATGGTCTAGTTGGTCCCTACCTCTCTGGTGACACAGTTCCATTGATGTGTGGCATCTGGGTATCCCAGAGTGCAACATTCTTACCACAACTAACACAACAGAATTATTCCCTCATTGTAAGAACATTGGTAGCCCACCCCCAGAGTTGTGGCTACCAGGGGGTACACGACCCATTGAAAATTGATTTGGAAACTGGTTTTCACTCCTCTGTTCCTGTCTCTACTCTGTCTGCAGGACACAAAAGGCATCCTGCCCAAGAGTGGTGTCACAGCGGCCTTTCAAAGGCGGCTTCACCTTTGAAGCCTGCCTTTTGGGCTAACACCCCGGGCCTGTTCTTGTGAGGCCACTGGACTAGCTGAGGTACGGAGTGGCAACTCATTGCTTACCTTTAAAAGTGACAATAATTTCGACTTGGCCATCAAGTCACATTTAATGCCATGATTCATTTGATACCTTGCATGACCCACTTTGGTAGTCCCAGTCAAAAGTTAGCCAGGATGGGATGCCACCCGGTAACTGTACTAGCCAATGGGGCTACCACCTTTGCCCAGAGCAAAACAACAATTTGGAAGTGTTGCTGCTAAGACATATCGTAAAATATATGCCTTACTTTACAAGATACAGCTCCCTGCGATAGGACTGCCTAGGCCTTACTTAGGGGAGACATATATAATGTTAAGAGATGGGTGGCTTTGCCATAGGTTTAAATGGCAAAGTCGAACTGTCAGTGAAAACACTGTCTTTCCAGTCTGCAGTGTCAGGCTGGGGGCCTTTTTGTATCTTGTCACACAAAGTGTGGCACAAACAATGCTGCAGCCTGAGTGGACATTCTATCTTACATGCCCTGGGTACCCTGGGCAACACATACTAGGGACTTAAACGTAAGTCAGGCCTTGCCAATTGGCTATATCCAATTTGATATGAAATTTGTATGGGGTTAGAACACTGGCACAGAAGTCTCGCTAGCAGGCTTTAGTGCACTCTCAGAGTCAAAAAAACAGTAACTAATAGTCCAAATGGGGACACAAACTGGAAGGGAAGCCTGCAAAAAGCCTGTTCCCTTACACTTTTCATTCCGGTGGCAGAGATAGCAGTCATTCCACAAGTGTGTATTTTGCATAGGGGACTTTTCAGTCATGCCCCCTAGGGGCATATGTCACATGAATGCATGTATGTTGGTTGCGAGATGAGCAACTGGCTGAAGTGGCCAGAGACAGCACAGAGGAATTCTTGGGGAATTCATTGACTGTAAGGAAGGCTCTGTCTCCTTTCAGATGACCAGTAACCTTGTGTGAAGTGTTTAGGAAGGTGCTCGGAGTGTGGGTGATGTCCTACTGTAAACAGAAGGCCAGAGAATGGGACAGGGAATTGATGGAGTCAGAGGAGCAGATTAGCGTGTTAGAGGCTTCTCCTCAATGTACACAAGAAGACAGTAACCTTGAGCTGCTGCTTGACACCCTTAAGAGTAGCTTTAAAAATAAGTTGCTGGACTCAGCGTGCTATTCTTGGCTGCACTCCGAACACTGAGTGGCAAATCACTTCAGTGGTTGGCACACAGGAATTTGAGATCTGGCTTCTTCCCTCTCTGACAGATGATACTGATGTTCTTGAAATTGCAAAATGTTACAAGGCGCTGCACACCATACAAGACCCCCTGCAACTTGAAAGGGAATGTCCAATAATTTATAACCTCCCTATGACCACAGGAGACTGGCACAAACTAGATTTATCTATCACAGCGGACGAGATCCACAGTACCATTTTAGACATGCTCTCTGGTAAGGCACCTGGGTTGAATGGATTCCATTTGGAATTCTTTAAGAAATACTCATACTGGCACATTTGCACTTGTTCTTCAATGAAGCTTTGACTGTGGGTGAGCTTTCATGTGATCTTCCTGGTGCACTCATAACAGTGATCCTGATGTCGGGTAGACTTTCCACCCAGTGCACCTACTATTGCCCCATCTCACTAGTAAACATAGAGACAAAAATAGTAGCAAGAGTCCTGGCCAACATATTTGCCAAGGTGATAACTACCTAAGCTCACAGTGATCAAAATGTTTTTCTGGCTCCCAAAAGTAGTGGACACTGCCAACAGTGGCTCCAGGTGGCCCTTGCACATTCGGTGAGCTTGACAAACTGGTGGTCTTGCTGTCGGTGGACTTCAAAAATGTTTTTGACACAGTCCACTGGCCTTTTATTTACGATCTTCTGCAATACTTTATATAAACTTCTAGGCACAGGTTCAGGTTAACGGAGTGCTGTCGACCCCTTTTTCTATAAGACATGGCACATGGTAGGGCTGCCCACTTCCACCACTTCTGGTGACTGAGCCTCTGTCAGAGTGGTTGCACCTGGATGGGCAGATAACTGTTTTTGTGGCACACTGGGGCGGAGGATAGGTAATAATAGTATACCAATTACTTGCTCCTGTATTTCCAAAGACCCACACAGATTATCCCAAGTCTTATTCAAATGCTCCAAATTTAGGGAGATGCTTCTGCCCTCTGGGTTAATTGGGGTATTTCCACTTACTTGACGGTGAAGGTTGGGCCACCCGACTTCTTGTATAATACTAATTTGTATTTTGCAACACATCCCTTTGGGTACCTTGGTATGATGGTGGTTAAAGATAAAAAAATGGTGGGACTTAAATATTGCTCAACTGCTGCAAAAGACTGCAGATTTGTGGGATGGGTTGAGCTGCCACTAACGATCATTGGGCATTGAGCCCTCAAGAAGATGGTTACTCCTCCACACTTCCTCTATGTTACTCAGAGTACACTTATCCTACTCATTACAAGAGCCTTGTTAATATGCTTGAATGCTGCCCTCACACGAATATAATGGAAGAGTAAACTGACTAAAAAGACCCTGCTGCGTTAAGGGATTGAGCTGCTGCAGGTAGTGTGCATAGGGCTGCTTCAGTATCTCCATGCTGGGTGACATATGGGTGCAGAGTCAAATTAAGGTATTTGAACAACTAGTGAAGGAATTTGAGCTCAATGACACACACTTTTTTATAGGTAGCTGCAGCTTATCCATGCCCTGAAACAGGGCCGACAAACTTGAGGCAGTACCGGAAACCACTCCATTGGAGACTAAAATAACAATGGAGAAAATGGATAGGAAAGGTATCTCCCGAATTATTAGATCCCTGCTTCTCACTGCATCAACCCTCTCTGCACTTAAAGGAGAAATGGCAGGGATACCCTTGACCCATTACAGACGAGGAGTGTGTGGAAGCTAAGATGGCCTCCAGAAGTCTGACCACGTTCGCCTGCCTTAGTCTAGCAAAATTTAAATGTTTTCATTGAGTGTACTACCACCCAGTCAGATTATGGTAGATAGGCAGGGCACCTTCACCGAAGGACACCACATTTGAAGACCCATGCAGACATTTTTGCATGCTATTTGGAAAGGCCCTGAAATAAAGGTGTATGTCACATAGAGGAGGACAAACCTGGGGTATTGCCATGGCCCGCTCTATCAGTTCTGAGACAAGAACTGGACTTTTCGGATGTTGAGGACTATCAAATAGGGAGCTCCATGTTTACGGACTCTGTCCCTTTAATCAGGAGCCTGCAGTGAGAGATGGGGCATGGCCAGAGACCAGAAAATGGAGCTCCATTCACGTCCTGCTGATAGAGGAGAAAACCCCAGAAGAAGACGTCGGACTCAGTGAGACACATCGAACATCCACGCCAGCTAAGCGATTCTTGAGCAGCCTGGAGCCGAGGCAAGAGCCACTGCACTAGCCCACCACAGACACAGAGAAGGAAGCCATCCTCAAATGCCAGCCAAGATGAGAGGAAACCAGCCGGTGGGGCATCATTGCCAGCCATGCTGCTGAAGGAACATGGTTCTTGCAGGTGTATGCTAGGGTGCTAGCCTTGGGTGGAGAAAGCAAGCTCCGCACTGAACCGCCCTAAAGATTAAACAGGTTGCAGTCGTAATTCTTCAAATTTATTTCTGTTTTCTGTGCACAGATAATTGGGCAGTATTTGATAGAACTGCACAAAATATTAAGGTTACTAGTCGGGTGTTCATTACACTTATAGGGACACTCCTGGGACACCTATACTACAGGGTTAGAGCTCCTACACAGGGATAATCAGTAGAGCACCTTCCCTACCTCTACAACACCCTGGTGACATAGTACGGGGTAACTAAGAGGTCTCTGGTTGGCAAATCAGAAATGATCAAAGTATTTACCTGCCCTTTCTCCCTTTTACTTTGAATGTATCGGCAGGCACCAGTCCAACTGTAGTACCTGGAGGGAGAAGGAGCAAGGATAACTAACCCTTGTACCAACTATACTAAATACTTACCTGATAAATAAACAACTGGCGTTAAGTGAACTACGAAGTCTTTAGAGCTCTCTTGTGACTGTTAGATCATCGCCATACCCCAAAAGGTGACACCATAATGAAACATATTCAGGGGGAATAGGTGGTGGAGGCTCATTCAATACCCCTGGACCCTGAAGGTGGTGCTCCTGGGTGGCATGCATGGATGGGAGTGGGTGGCCCACACTAAGACCCTGGTGGGAATTGGATTTTTGATGGCTAAGCGTGACATTGCATGTTAATGGAGGTGCAGTGATCCCACCTTATTTCTGACTGTTTAAAAGGTATAAACAGATGCTTGTCTGCAGAGAAAAATGTTTACAAAATGTGAGGTTGTGTGAAAAACATTTGGGGTGCATGGGATGGGAGAGAAGCTTTATAGCATGACAGTGTATTACTTGGGCAGGGCAACTTGTATATTATACTGCACAATCTTGCAGTTAGGTTGTTGGGCTGGTGTGTAGGTTCCTAAGCTTCTGCCCCATGTAGAACACATCCAGCATGAGTGACATATGCTTAAACACAATTTAAAATACATATTGCCTGTACTTTTGTTTGAAAAAACAATTAAAATATATGATTAAAAATGGTGGTTTAATTATTTTTATAGATGGTACCATACCTGAGCTACAGTATTTGTACTTTCAATCTTTATTCGGGTTTGCTACATAGGCCAGCTAATCCTGCCACAGTGATAATAGCTATTTTTACATGCTTCCCTTTAAATACGATGCACCCAGCCATGTGGTCTACAATGACAACATAGGAAAGACCTACTAGTATTTAAAAAGAATACTTTTATCTGACAAAAAGGGTTCTTTAATGCACTGCACTGAAGATTTTACACTCCAACAGTCAGGCTACAGTGGCAGTCCTGAAGCCATGTTTCCATTTCACCCTAGTAGATGGTGCAGTAAGTGCTGCAGTCCATAGGTGACATTTTAACTTCCTATGCTGTAGGTGCATTTACTACACCATATGCTATGGTCTTATAAGAAATTTAAATAAGCCAGTCAGAGGTGAGCCTCTGTCTACTTGTTTTAGGGAACAGAGCATGTACACATGGCACTTGGCTGCAGTGTCCCAGTGTGCAGAGTCTAAAAATCAGAAAACAATTCAGGAAAAAATAGAGGTAACCGTATAAAATGGAGCATTTTCTCACTGTCTTTCTTGTTTTTTTTTCTTAACTAGAAATATTATCCATCACTTGGGACATTGACACAATTCTAAAGGAAAGTCTGTGACCCACAACACTGCTTTTGTACTAGAGATTATCTTAAAAATATCTCTTGACGCCTAAACCACTCTGTTTAGGATTACCTTAACCTTACTCTGTGCATTTATTTACTGTACTGTAAGAGAGGCCTGGCCTTGTTGAGTTCCTTCATGCCTTTATCTGTCCCTCTGCTCTTCATACCCAGGGCCAACACATTTTTTACCAATTTCCTTCAGAAGACCTATCTTGTTCTCTAGGTCAGTCCAGTTTCCCACATATGCTATATTTACTAATTTCTTCACTTTTATATCCGTCTCTAATATTATAATTCCCTCAGCTAACACTCTTCTAGTAAATCAACCTCCTTTTCCTGACCACTCTATTTTCCTCTGTCACACATCCCACTCTTTAATTTAATGATGACCTCCTTAAGATTCCTTCTCTTTCCAAACTCCTATCAAAATACAGCGTAGAAGATGTTTACCACTGGTTCCTATGTTATGCTCAACTCATGAGTGTGCACCTCTTTGGGGGGGTGAGGTAGGAGGATGGAAGGGTGTGCAAGGTCTAGGAACTGCCTCAACAGAAGCCTCATATCTTAGAATTATGGCCCTCATTCTGACCTTGGCGGTCGGCGGAGAGGCGGCGGTCGGACCGCGAACAGACCGGCGGTATTAAAAATGGCATTCTGACCGCGGCGGTCACCGCCGCGACCGACCGCCACTTCCCCACTCCGACAGCCACGGCGGTCATGACCGACGGGCTGGAGTCTGCGCACTCCGGTCCCGACGGGCTGGAGTCTGCGCACTCCGGTCCGGCGGTCGACCCAAGACCGCCAACGGTATCATGACCCTGCTTACCGCCGCGGTTTCTGGCGGTCGGGAACCGCCATGCGAACCATGGCGGTAGGCACTATCGGGGCCAGGGAATTCCTTCCCTGGCACTGATAGGGGTCTCCCCCATCCCCCACTGCCCCCCCGAGTCCTCCCCCCACACCCTCCACCCCCCTGCGACCCCCCAGAGGTGGTACGAACCCCCTCCCCACCCCCACCCCGACATGCACATACACGCACCCCGACATGCACACACCCCCAACATGCACATATACACACCCCCTACACACACACATACACAACGGGGACACATACCCGCACACATACATGCCGACATGCGCACCCGCCGAACTAAACACATTGCCCATAGGCACAGCAGCACTCCCCGCCCGCATGCACGCACTCACACACCCCCTCTACACACTCACACGCACACCCCCATGCACGCACACATCACACAACACCCCCCCACCCCCTCCCCTCACGGACAATCAACTTACCTTGTGCGTTGGTCCTCCGGGAGGTGACAGGAGCCATGGGGAGGTGACCGCCAACAGAAGACCGCCAACAGAAGACCGCCACACAGAAATGTGGGTCGTAATTCTGTGGGCGGTGTTCTGCTGGCGTGGCGGTGGAGGTTGACCAGTCTCCACTTTTCCGCCGACCGCCAGTGTGGCTGCTGGCGGTTTTCCGGCGGAACGCTCCCAGCGGTCAGAATGCGCACAGCGGCATACCGCCGCGGTCGGCGGTCTTCACCGCGGCGGTAACTCAGCGGTCTTGCGAAAAGACCGCCAAGGTCAGAATGAGGGCCTATGTGTTTCAAGAAACATAGTAAAGACAAGAAAGACTACATGTCCCATGAGTCACGGGAAACTTACAAAACTTGATGAAGCACGGAGTACAAATTTCTTGTTGTCCATAACATTCTTGTTGGGCAAATGTGAGACACAGCTACTGCAACTGCGACTTGTTGAATCCTGTTATCTCTTCTTTTGTGAAGTTGAAAATGACATCCGGGAACTAGAGCAGTATCCTGCAAAGAATACACATGCCAATGCATGTTTCATAAAGATTCTTCCATGGGGATATGAACCCCATAGCACTTGTTTGTTTATTTCGAGTCATCCATACCGATTACAAATTCTGCAGCACTTGTTTGTTTCTAAACGAGTTGTCCAAATGAATTGCAAAGTCAATCTTGTTCCATTGCCCTTTCCTTGTCTCTACTGCACAACTCCACCACAGTACTGCGGAGTTAGATGTGGGTTCGGTAAATTGTGGAAAATGTCCTCCTTTCTTTCAGATGCAGATTTCCAGGTTCTGACAGCAAATCAGAGATAGACTCACCTTTTGGTAGGTCCAGGGAGCTCAGCTTTTGGTTAAACATAGCTTTGAACTGCTCTGCACATTTTGAAGTTTAGAAACACAGTCAGACAATATCCAAGCCACTGAAGTTATTTTTCACACTAGTCATAATAAACATCTATAAAACTCTCTTCATGCTAAGCATCATTTGGGGCACTGTGGGTACTATCATTGACTCCTTTGTAAATGAAAGACTTCAGAATGTCCATGATGCTTTTATTATTGCTGATGATTTCAGTTCAAGGATTGCTAACTTTACCGAATATCTTAGCCAATGTGAAAATCTGAAGCTGAACAACTATTCCTGCCATGCACAGAGTAGATGATAGAGCTGATAGGAATGATCACCACCCAATGTTGTGATAATAATTTTAAGACTTTGAATGTCAGTTCCTATTTCTCACACCTGCTAAGAAACATTTGGCCTCCAAATGTGTAAAACCAAAGTGTCCAAACTGTGATCAGTTTTATGATTTTGAAGTAATTTCTAGATGAAAGAACAATATCAACTCACTGTCTTTTATTCTAAAATATTTTAGCCTGCCCCTGGCTGTCACAATCTACAAAAGGCACTAGTGATGCCAGTCAGTCAGGCAAAAATTACTGATAATTTAGAGCATGTCTTTAAACAACAGTAAAAGCAACATCAATAATATTACATGATAAAAACCCTGACTCGTTTTACATTAAAATAAACAAAATTCCTCATGCACCATAAATACTTAATATCGCAATCCAGAGGAATGCTTTATAAAATACTTTAAAAGTAATAAAAGTTACTTTGTGGAATAAAGATTAAAAACGTGCCACAAATACTATCTATGACTAAGGGTGCTACCCCTGGATACCTTAAAGTACATCTTAAAACTGAGGTTATAATTCACTCACGACAGCCATAAAGCTCCCCAAGGTACAAGTCACATCCAAGGATCTCATGTCAATTAAAAGAGCAGCTTCTTGCATGCAATCCTGAATGCCATACTTTAAAAAGTTTTTCCTGTTGACCGCACCTTTAGACAGTCCAAAATGATATGTAGGCAATCACATTTGGCTGGAAACCCACAAGTGCAGTTTCCCTGTGCATCGATCATTGCCATGTTTACCTTATTGTTTGTGTAACAGGGTTTTCAACCTGTTCTTAACCTTGGTATCTTGTATCTAAGCTTGGGGTTGGGTAACGCATCTATGTACGAGAACCATTCTTCATTTTCATGAGTCATATAAGAATTGGGTGGATGTCTTGCCCCTTAAATCTTAAATACATCTTGTCTTGAGCTCTGGTTACATGTATTGTTAAAGTGTGAAGTTCCTTCTTCATTGTCTTGTTTACGAGGTTTTGTCTATCTATATCCAGTCCTAATCTTCTGCATATGTCTTCCACATTTTCTCTAGCTTCATTGGCCCTCTGCAGTTCACTATATGTGATTTCATTTTTACAGTGTGTCTCATTTTACAGTTATGCCTGTCATCTGTTAGCTGAAGCCAGAATCTTACCACCTCTGTGTCAGCTAAGTGGCTCCATGAGGTTACACCCGTTTCCATCCTTATACCCTGTACCATAGTGACTTAGGTAATGACAAAGGTTTTTTAGACATTGACCCTCTTCGTACTTCCAAATCCGCTTTCCAATTAGATTTAGCAGTTCAACTCTGTAGTGGAATTGTGGGTGAACCAAAGCCACATATACATTTAGCACAGGTCTTAAAGCCATAATAATGTAATCTTTAGTTAATTTTTTGAGACCACTGATTGAGGCCAGTGCTCTTGTTTTTAATGCTTCTGTGTGCTCTTTCCACAATAACTTCTTTTCAAACCATACTCCTAGAAATGTATATGTACCAACTGTCTCAGGTTTGCTAGTATATAGGTGCCATTTAAATTAGACCCTTTTTTCCCCAAGCTCCATCACTTTTGTTTTGTCCAAATGTATCACTAGTTTTTTTCTTGCTACAGTATTCCTATTTCCATCATATCCATAATAACATGATCGTCCACATAAAGTAAGCATGCCAAATGTATGCCATTCATTTTGGGGCTTAACCTGCTTTCTTTTTCCTGCATTGCTGATAAATCTGCTATAAACAGGGAGAAAAGCACTGGGCCAGGACACAGCACTGGCACATCCCATTTTTAATTGGTATTTTTCTGGACAAACTTCCCATATTATTACCTACGCCCCATTCTGATAATGAAGTTCTTTTAAAATAGCCAACCTGTTCCTCAGGATGCCTTGATCCATTAAAGTTTCCCATTGGCAATGATGATTTACTGAAAACAGTTTTTCACCCACATCCAGAAGGTTAAATGATTTGTATTTTTGGGGTCCTTAGTGTCCTCTTTTTTGTATATCAGCCTTACTATAGCACCCTTCCAGCTATCTTGGATATACCCAGTTATTAATATTTTCTGAAATACAAAATAAAATAATTTAGCCCACCAATCTACCTTGGTTTTGATTATCACCACTGGCAGGTCATCTGGCCCCACTTCTCTGGCTAGTTTTAATAACCCTATGGTGTCTTTAATTATCTGGAAAAATAAATATGTCCTGTTTTTTTCTGCAACCCAAGCCCATTCCTCCCTTTCTTTTAACTTCTCCACACATCCGGCACCATACAAATCTTTAGGTGCTGACTCATGCTTCTTCTTCTATCACAAACCTCAGTGATCCATGTTCCTTTCTGCACCAGCATCCAGAACTTCCTCGTATTTTTCATTTCTATTGCTTTCTGCATGTTTAACCAGAAACTCTCCTTATAAACCCTTTCCCTGTTGACTATTAGTTTTTTATATCACTGCTTGGCACTGAGGAGCTGGTTTCCTATCTCGTGATCATATTTTATTTTCAAACTCTTGTCCCATTTCCTTATCTGTCTTTTTGGATTTCTACTTTCCTTCTCAAACCATAGGGTACCCTTTTGAATACCTACAACAGCCTTTTCTTGATTGAGAATATTTTCACCTCTAGATATGTTATTGCCTGGGTAATTATATCACTATACCAAACTATGAAGTTTTCAGGTATATCCTCCCACTGTAATGCCTCATAGTTCTGTTGTACATTGGCCCTCCCTGCATATGCTCTTCCGAAATCCTAGTGGTTAATAGTTTAGGGTATTCTACTCGTGGGGCGACTACTTTTTCGTTTGGGATGGTTTCATCCGATATTATTTCTAGGTGCAGTGAGTAGTGGTTACTTGCATCTAGTTGCATGACCTTAAAACTTGCAATTTTGTCAAAGAAAACATGCGTGTACGAGGATGTAATCAATCGAGCATGATTGCCTACCAATTCTAAAAGTCTGTCTTGTGGCTCTATCTAAGTTGGTGCGGCCATTTATACTGAACATTCCTATGTGCCCAGACATTTTACCACACTGGCCATACTGTCATTTCCCATGATCCCAGCCCCTACAAATTCTTCCTCCGAAAGTTACCATGGCTACATGGGAACTTTTTAAAGTGTTTAACCACAAAGTCTTTCCCACATTTTATTGTTGACTGGGCCCCTCCTTCACTCGGTGAGGGCTTACTTTGTTTCCGGTTCCTCAAACCCTTCCTCAAATTGATGTTTGTCGTGTGACTTCTGTCACTAGAATCATTTATAGGATCATTTATGGATATCTCAGCTCCTCCCCCTTCACCTTTACTTATCTGAATTACTGGGCTCTGTCCTTGCCACCATTTTGTGCAGGAGGGTGCTATTAGTTGTTTACCACTGCTCTATGGCCCACTTTCTCAGGGGCTTATTTTCTAACCACTTCTCCATGAACTAGCAATCATTATGCCCAGATCCTGATTAATTAACAGTATGGTGACAAGCTGCAGTGTGGTAAGAGCACTTACCTCTGCCCTCCTGACTAGCCAGTTTTACTTTCCCTTTGCAATCTTTCCATTGATATTTCTGCCGCCGCCTCCACCCTTGCCTTCCACCAAGGTTCACTTCCTGCCCCTATACTTTGCTTCCTCAAGGGCTGTGTTTCCCCTTGGTTTGTGTCCATACTTCAGTTCAGTCCATGTTCAGTGCATTTATGTACTCAGAGGGCTGTGTGAATGGTGTGCCGCGCATCAGGCTCTCCCCGGCTCCCCTAGGTGAGCTGCCACAGTCGCGACACACCGGCACCCTGAGAAAGTCACACTCAGTCTTAATTGCCTATTGTTTGTTTATCCCACCTACCTCATCCCTCATCCCTGTTGGTTGGCAGTGAGGTAGACGGTGTAGGGCTTGTAAAATTGCCCACATAAAATGCAAAAGTATTGCCCAGATCAGTCTGCAGCAAGTCAGGAAGAACTGCCGTTCCTGCAACATGCCAATCGAGTGAGGGGTGGGGCAGGTGGGAGTGCAGGCATAAGCACACCGCATCTCGATGTGTCTTCCGTGTTTACCAAGTGTAGTCAGTCAGAAGGAGTGCTGCAAAACTTTTACAGCCAATTTTTTGCCTTAGCTGAAAACGCAGAAAAGGCTTCACTCTTTAAAGGACATAATAAAATTGGCTCCATCAGTTATATGGATTACCATCTGTTCACAAATCCAGACAATGCTCACTTGAAAATTTTGTTAGATATTTTGTTGTTGAAGAATGTTGTAAGAACATTCCTTAATTGCTTTGTAATGTATACTAAATTACATCACCCTTCTCCTTTCTACGAGCCTATGAACATGGGAGCACAATTATACTGGCACCATGACAGAAACATAATTTAATATTATACCTTTCAACCAAAAGGTGAAAATCCACCTTTTCAAACTACATCTTGGTGATTCCCAGTCTACTATTCGATGGATTGATAGAACCTAGTATCTCTCTTCCAACCATGACAATCTTACTTTGTTGCTCAATCAATATCCCTCAACTTGTCCCTCATCTCCCTCAATCCATCCTTCAAACAACATAGAGTGAAACATGTATTAGCTCATTTCTGGGTGACCTACAAAGTAGGGCACTCAAACGTCTCCCTTAGGTGGTTCACATTAAAGAAAGTTACTAAATAAATATATTAATCTCAGGAGCATAAAGGTTCCTTCATAATTTTTCACAAGTATGAGCTGTGCCACTGTAACTATGTGGCAAGTGAGCACCAAATTTTGCTGCATGTGTGTGTGTCATAATATGCTATGCATTGATTTAATCGATCTGAGTAGTTATAGTTTCCACTTAAGAAGTGACTGTTGAATTGCTAGATACATGGCCAAAAATGCAAGCAGGAAACAGTTAACATAATTTCAAATCTATTTTTTGCTTAAATAGACATAAAAAATCAATTCATGCCTTTGACAAATGACATATCTGGAAACTTGAACCTGAATATCACTATTACACTGATGAGTCTTGGAAAAAACGCTGAGAGGGCACAGTTTAGACTTATTAGGGTCCCAAAGTAAATGCCACTTTTTACTTCCTGTGTAAGACTTAGGGCCTGATTTACATATTGGCAAATGTGTTATTCTGTCACATCGGTGATGGATATCCCGTCTGCTGGAATCTAAATCACATTATTTCCTGTGGGATTAGAATTCAGTGGACCGGATATCCTCACTGTTGTAACCCATGTGCCAACATCTAAATCAGGCCCCAAATTGTCTTCCTTGTGAACTTACTGTGCTGTGAGAATTGTAGCACAGCAGCTAAGTGTGTTTGCAGTTCTGGTTACTAAATTGAGTAATGTCATATTGCACAGCCCTGTCTTAATCCATGGAAAGGCATAGCAAGCCACACCTCACCTGTAAAGGAGGCCTGGTGCCAATGGCACCAACAAAAAAACACCTAGAAAGCTTACTTCACCTGTAAGGCTAGTAAGCTCAGACTCACAACTCCACACTCTTCTGGTAAACCAGACAGCATATCACAGTTCTTATTCTGGTTCATCGTTCGAGCTATGCCATAAACGTGGTGCAGCTGAGATTTGGCTGTTACCTTTTGTGTCACAAAGATGATATATATGTGACCATATTTTCATTATATTGTGTGAAATGCTAACACATTAACTGTAAAGTGGTGCACAGAGAGCTCATATTAAGATTGATGTACTGTAGGCTAGTGATCTAATATGATGCCGTAGCAATATTTTAATCTAAGTATAATCATTTGTTTTGATTTCATGTCTCCTTATGATGTTAAGAAGTAGTTTAGTTTTCATTGTATTGATAATGAATTTTTTGATAACAGCGTCTTAAATGATGCATGCTAATGTTGAAATTTGTCGTTCCCCATTATACCTATTCAAATGTATTAACAAGTTATCTTACCTTTGATATTTACTGTCACATGAATTATTGACAAGATTTATTAATGATGAATTTACAATTTCAATGTTATATGCGTTTTGCCTAACAAGAATAAAGTTCTACTTGCTTTAGTTTGCAATATTGATTTGCTAGGTTTTAGACTTTCAGAGTGTGAGAAAACTGTTTTCTTTGGCTTACATCTCACTCCTTTTCAGATGTTGTTCCCATAAAATGTTAGTTTGGAAATAGATCCTCTATATTCTCATTTATAGAGAACCTGAGAAGGTAACCTTGAAGTTGGTACACCAAGAGACTGAGAACATGGACATTATAAATTGTTGCAAAGTCATACAGAAGAGCAAAGATGGATGCCTTCCCATGACAGCATTGGGAATTTTTCCTGATGTTGCAGTTGCATGTTGCATGATGTGCTATGATTGGACTATAAGACCTTTTGATTCATATGGTGTAATTAATAGACAAAACACCATTCACTTTGGACTTTAGTTTACTGTTTCCAGTTGGATTTGCAGTACTCCCACTTCCTTCACTCCTTGGGCTTTGAGAGGTGCAGACCTCTTTGACCCTATCTTACATCATCCTAATTATTGCTTAGAGAAGACTTGGGGGGTCATTACAACATTGGCGGCAAAAGGCGATTACCGCCGTGCAGAAGACCGCCAATACACCGCCGCGGCCGCGGAATACCGCCACAGCTATTATGACACACATCTCGGAATCTGCCGAAATTCAGACACCCACACAAGTCCGCCACACCAAAGGTCAGTGATAAACTGGCGAAAACAAATCCTCCACTGTCACACCAACAGAAACACGCCCATGCTATTACGACCCACGAATCCACGCGGCGGTCTTTCAACCGTGGTATTCCATTGGCGGTACACACCGCCGCGCTCAAAATACACACACATCTCCAAAACACCGCCACATTGGACAATTCAAAATACACACACCTGACACACATACACACACCACTCCCACACACCCAACACAATATAAAACACACACCCACATCACCCACAAACCCCTACGACCACAATTACCGAGAGAAGGCCAGAGAGACTGCACAGCCAAGACAACACCACCATACAGAGGCACACAACACCATCACCCAACCCACACCCACGCACAAAACACCACACACCACTACACATCACCACACACATCAACACTCACACCGCCCCACACATCACACACCCCACCCCATGTCACGCCAAAGACACCCCCGCTTCTCCGAGGAGGAGCCCAGGGTCATGGTGGAGGAAATCATCCGGGTAGAGCCACAGCTATTTGGCTCACAGGTACAGCACACATCCATAGCCAGGAAGATGGAGCTATGGCGAAGAATAGTCGACAGGGTCAACGCCGTGGGAAAGCACCCAAGAAATAGGGAGGACATCAGGAAGAGGTGGAACGACCTACGGGGGAAGGTGCGTTCAACGGTCTCCAGACACAACATCGCGGGTCAGCGGACTGGCGGCGGACCCCCACCTCCTCCCCCACAACTAACAACATGGGAGGAGCAAGTCTTGACCATCATGCATCCAGAGGGCCTCGGAGGAGTCGGTGGAGGATGGGACACTGGTAAGTCAAATCTTAACTATCATATCCCCCACCCTACCTGCATGCTATCACACCTCCCCATCACTCAAACTCCTCACTAATGTACTCATAACACAAACCACACATCCCAACACCAAGCCCTGCATGACACAACTAAGCATGGTCACCCCTCGCCAAAGCATGCTCACTGCACATACCCATAACAACCCCCTAACCATCATCACACAAACCCACACACAGGAATGCTTGCACTGGGGTACACGCTCACCCATTGCACACCATTACACACACACATGCAATAATCATGCTCTTATGCACCTGCAGGAACCAGAAGGACCGTCACCAGACCAGAGGGTCCAGACAACACCACTCCACCCCCAGAAGAGGCCCACAGTGACGATAGCAGCTCTGCCCTACTGGATCCTGATGACCAGCCCGGACCATCGTGGGCCTCGGGACAGTCGGTTCCCCTTGCACAGGCACCTTCCAACACTGACCTTCCACCCTCTGGTAACACCAGCACAGCACCCACCCAGCGGGCCCAAACCTCCCTACCCAGGACAGGTCAATCAGCGGTGTGTCCACCACTACAGGGAACCCAGGATAACCCACCACCGCAACAACAACAGGGACCTGGAGGCAGTGGTAGTTGGCACACGGTCCAGGGGACGGAGGCCCAGGAACACAGGGGAACTGGGAGGGCTGCTGTGCGACAGGGGGCGGACAGGCCAAGGGAACCCACTCTCCACGAGGCCCTATCCTCCATCATGGGAGCATACCACCACTCCCAGGAGATGATGGTGACGGTCCTGGACAAGTTGCACGAGACCCTGCGCCTACAGGAGGAACAGTATTTGGGGTTCAGGGAGGAGCTCAGGACCATCAGCTTCGCCTTGGGCACCATCGTAGGGGTGCTGAAGGACATACAGCAGACCTTGAGGGACACCCTGGCACTCCAAGGGGCCCTTGACACTAGCCAGGATGATGAACTGCCCACCACCTCCGCCGGCGCTAGTGGACAGGACGCCCCGCCACAGGACCACCACACCAGCACCCCACCCCCTGCAGACGGACAACCACCACGCAAGCGGTCCCTGAGATCCAGGAACAGGACAGAGCAAGATGGCAAGACCCCCGCCAGGAAATGAGACCACCCTGTTTGTCCTCCCACTGTCCCACCTTGTTACCCTGTCCATACTTACACTGCCCCAGCTCCACTTCCTATGCCCATATGGGCAGTGCACCTGTGAGACTAATAGACTGGACTCTGCCATGGACATTCCTCCGCCATCACCCATCCTCATTTTATAACCCCCTCCCATTTCTGAGCAGTTCAATAAACACCCTTGAAACACAAAACAATCTTGAGTCAGTCTGTGATTTTGTAAATATGTATTATCAATGACAGTGTCATAATGCGTTTCCTATTGTAAGGCTAACATACCTATGTCACACATCACAAGTCCTTGAAGGATGCAAGCAGATGACACGTTGGTAACCACACCTGTGAAACCGTAATGGAAAGGTACAACTCATTACCAAATACTGGTTGAAATCGACAGACAGGATAGAGGTCGACGTGTGAAAGTTAATGTAATGTTAAACATGAAAATGTTCTCACCTGTGTGTCACTGGAAATATTGCTGTATGACTGACTCCCTGTTGTCGTTGTCTTCTTCCTCAGCTTCCTCCTCATCACTGTCCACAGGCTCCACAGGCTCAACAGCTGCTACAACACCGTCATCTGGATCATCCTCCTGCAGAAAAGGCACCTGGCGTCGCAAAGCCAAATTATGAAGCATGGAGCAGGCGATGATGATCTGGCACACCTTCTTCGGTGAGTAGAATAGGGATCCACCTGTCATATGGAGGCACCTGAACCTGGCCTTCAGGAGGCCGAAGGTGCGTTCGATCACCATCCTAGTCCGCCCATGGGCCTCATTGTACCATTCCTCTGCCCTGGTCCTGGGATTCCTCACTGGGGTCAATAGCCAGGAAAGGTTGGGGTAACCAGAGTCCCCCAATAGCCATACACGGTGCCTCTGGAGTTGACCCATCATATCAGGGATGCTGCTATTCTGCAGGATGTAGGATGTAGGCGTCATGCACTGAGCCAGGGAACATAGGATTTACCTGGTAGATGTACTGGTCTGCCAAACAGACCATCTGTACATTCATAGAATTATAACTCTTCCTGTTCCTGTACACCTGTTCACTCCTGTGGGGGGGGACCAGAGCTACATGGGTCCCATCAATGGCACCTATGACGTTGGGGATAGGTCCAAGGGCATAGAAGTCACCTTTCACTGTAGGCAAATCTGCCACCTCAGGGAAAATGATGTATCTCCTTACGTGTTTCAGCAGGGCAGACAACACTCTGGACAGCATGTTGGAAAACATAGGCTGGGACATCCCTGATGCCATGGCCACTGTTGTCTGAAAAGACCCACTTGCAAGGAAATGGAGCACTGACAGCACCTGCACGTCAGGGGGGATTCCAGTCGGATGGCGGATTGGTGACATCAGGTCTGGCTCCAACTGGATACATTGTTCCTGGATTGTGGCACGGTCAAACCGGTAGGTGACGATGACATGTCGCTCTTCCATTGTCAACAGGTCCACCAGCGGTCGGTACACCGGAGGATTACGCCATCTTCTCACATGTCCCAGCTGACGGTGCCTATGAAGGACAACAGCGACGAATCAGTCATTATTCCTCCAGGTATGTACCCACAGTTACACACAAGACTACACCACTCACAAAACCCTTCCTGTATGTGTGTTGAATGTAGGCCTAGCTATGTGTGACGCACAGGTAAATGAAGCCATGTGGGCCCCTGAAATGGCGGCTGCCTGACCTCTAAACTGGGACAATGGGATTGTGGGGTAACTGCGCTGGCGTTGCACACCGTCGCGGTAGGCGGTCGTAGACCACGGTGCAATGCTGCATTGGTCAACATTGGACCCTATGGGTCCCAGGAGCCAATGAACAGGTGCGCCGGCGGTGATGATGCGCACCGCCGCGGACGTCACCGCCATTTTCTATCTGTTCAATCACTAGATACCTGACCTTCGACAGGAGAGGACCTACACTGCAAGTGCTGCTGTGACCTCGGTCTGGAAACGACGATGGCTGCTGCGTCTGGGGAAAGGGCCCCTGCCTTTACTGCACAGGAGTTGGAGAAACTGGTAGACAGGGTCCTCCCCCAGTACACGCTACTCTAAGGTCCTCCAGACCAACAGGTTAGTACACAGGGAGCACGTTGTATGGGCTAGGCCTGGGTGGAGAGGGCTGGTTGGAAGAGGGAAGGGGCCAGAGTTCATAGAACATTAATGCATGGGAATGAATGGGCCACATGGCCAGAGTAGGGAGGGGGCCACTCACATCGACGGTGCAGTTGGTAATGACTGATCCTCTTTCCTTGTGCATGTCATGTAGGTCAGCGCCCACCAGAAGAGGGACATTTGGCGTGCCATTGCCAAGGAGGTCCAGACCCTGGGGGCCCACCAGAGACGGGGCACCGACTGCCGTAAATGATGGGAGGACATTTGCCGCTGCAGCAAGAAGACAGCGGAGGCTCAGCTGGGGATGGCCTCCCAACGTGGGAGGGGTGCCTGTCGCACCATGACCCCCCTGATGTTCCGGATCCTGGCGGTGGCCTACCCGGAGTTGGATGGGCGCTTGAGGGCATCACAGCAGACACAAGGGGGTGAGTACACTCACATTCTGCTGACTTTGCGTGCAGTGGAGGTGTCTGGGTGGGGGAGGTGGGCTGTGGGTGTCCCTAGGCCAGGACGTGTTCGGTAGGCAAGGCCCCTCCGTAATGCAGGCCATGTGGCACTCTACCCCACCTCAGCAGAGTGTCAAGTACAGGTGTAGCTGCCCCTGTGGCATCCATGTGTGCAGATGTCCACCATTGCCATGTAGGCCATATCCCAGAGATTGCATGTGCAGAGGGCAGGAGCACGGCGTAATGCAGGGGGCCGCTGTGTCTGTCTTGTCCGCCAACGGTAGCGGTATGCCATGCACTAAAACTCTCTTTATTCTGTCCCCCCCCTTTTTCTGCTCTCCCTGTCCTTTTGTACATCAGCATGGCACCGGAGCACGAGGGAGCTGCATCCCACATGGCCATGGAGGGCCACACCACGGACTCTGAATGCACCAGTGGGACGGAGGGCGAGGGGAGCTTCACGTCGGCCACCGGATCACCAAGCAGCGACACGGACTGGTTCGCCGATGGGGGCTCCCTTGTGGTGGCGGCACCATCTATGCGCCCCACTTCTACAGGTACAGCCGCCACCTCCCCTACCAGCACCGCCCTCCCAGCAGCCCCTCAGCATTCGCCCCGTGCCCGCTCACCCAGGAGGGTGGGCATCACCTTCGCCCCAGGCACCTCAGGCCCTGCCCCAGTCACCCCTGCTGCCCTCAGTGAGGAGGCCATTGGCCTACTCAGGTCACTCACTGTTGGGCAGTCTACCATTGTGAATGCCATCCAGGGTGTAGAAAGGGAGTTGCAACACACTAATGCATTCCTGGAGGGCATTCATTCTGGTCAGGCTGTCCTTCAGCGAACCCTGCAATCTCTGGCCTCAGCACTGATGGCAGCCATTGTCCCTGTGTCCAGCCTCCCCCCTCCAACCTCCTCCACCCAGACCCAATCTCCTGTACCCCAGCCCATCCCAAGCACACCTACAGACCAGCATGCACACAAGCCAGCACACACAAGTAGCTCAAGCAAACATAGGCACCACACAACCCACAGTCACTCACGCAAGCCTCACCCACGTACAGACACAGCAACATCCACTGCCTCCACTGTGTCCCCCTCCTCCTCTTCTTCCTCCTCCCTCCCAGTCTTGTCTACACACACACCTGCATGCACCACATCTACAGGCACCATGAATCGCCCAAGGAGACCCAGCACCACAAGCCGCTCACCTGCACTCACCACCTCCACTGCCATTTAC
Organism: Pleurodeles waltl; assembly: GCF_031143425.1. Taxonomy (NCBI): domain Eukaryota; kingdom Metazoa; phylum Chordata; class Amphibia; order Caudata; family Salamandridae; genus Pleurodeles; species Pleurodeles waltl. Next base: position 203,050,093 of record NC_090438.1, on the reverse strand, counting down.
ATGTCCCCTGTGTCCTCTCCCAGTGTGTCTGTGACGCCCCCTCCCAAAGTACACAAACGCGGGCACCCACACACCCAACATCCATCCACCTCACGACAGCCTCCAGTACCTGCACCTGCACCCAAAACACCTAAAGTGACACCTCCGACAAACACCTCCTCTTCCTCCACTCCCAGACCCCCTCCAACTACCCATCCCAGTGTACGTCAGACACTGTCCCTCTGTAAAGTTGACCTTTTTGCTCCCACCCCCCCTCCAATTCATCAGTCCCGTCATAGCGCCTCACCCAAAAAGCCTCCAATACCAGTGGTGCCTGTTCAAGGTTTGTGGAGTGCACCGGCCACCAGGGCAGGCAGTGTGACCCGGAGCCAAGGCACTGGCAGCCCACCCCCTGTAAAGGCTCTAAAATTGGAGAGTGGACGACGGGACCGTGTGAAGACTCCTGGTGGGAAAACAACTCACATGGGTTCCAAGGGGATTGGAGAGTCAGCTGTGACTCCACCAAAGGTGGGGAAGGGCCAGAGGAAGTCTGCCCAGCCTGTTCTGTGTGTTACGGCAGAGAAGGGCGCCATCATTCCCGGCGGTCGAGACACAACCGCCAGCACCGTCGTCACTGGTCAGGAGACCCCCGCCACCGCCGGAGTCATTGCCCAGGAGGGCCCAAGCCTCGTCACTGGTCAGGAGACCACCGCCAGAGTCACAGCCCAGGATGGCCCAAGTATCGTCACTGGTCAGGAGACCACCGCCACCGCCGGAGTCATTGCCCAGGAGGGCCCAAGTATCGTCACTGGTCAGGAGACCACCGCCACCGCCGGAGTCATTGCCCAGGAGGGCCCAAGTATTGTCACTGGTCAGGAGACCACCGCCAGAGTCACAGACCAGGAGGGCCCAAGTATCGTCACTGGTCAGGAGACCACCGCCACCGCCGGAGTCATTGCCCAGGAGGGCCCAAGTATCGTCACTGGTCAGGAGACCACCGCCACCGCCGGAGTCATTGCCCAGTAGGGCCCAAGTATCGTCACCGGTCAGGAGACCAATGCCAGAGTCACAGCCCAGGAGGGCCCAAGTATCGTCACTGGTCAGGAGACCACCGCCGGAGTCACAGCCCAGGAGGGCCCAAGTATTGTCACTGGTCAGGAGACCACCGCCGGAGTCACAGCCCAGGAGGGCCCAAGTATCGTCACTGGTCAGGAGACCACCGCCACCGCCGGAGTCAGTGCCCAGAAGGGCCCTGGTTGCCACAGCCCAGGTGGGCTATGATGGAACGTCATGCCACACACCAATGCCCAGTGTAGGGAACGTCATGCCACACACCAATGCCCAGTGTAGGGAGCGTCATGCCACACACCAATGTCTGTACCAGAACCGCCATGGCAAAGCACCGCTGAACAGGGCAAAGACCGCCATGGTGAAGACTGCTGAACAGGGCAAAGACCGCCATGGCAAAGCACCGCTGAACAGTCCAGAGACCACCATGGCAAAGCACCGCTGAACAGTCCAGAGACCGCCATGGCAAAGCACCGCTGAACAGGGCAAAGACCGCCATGGCAAAGCACCGCTGAACAGTCCAGAGACCGCCATGGCAAAGGACAGCTGAACAGTCCAGAGACCGCCATGGCAAAGCACTGCTGAACAGGGCAAAGACCGCCATGGTGAAGACCGCTGAACAGGGCAAAGACCGCCATGGCAAAGCACCGCTGAACAGTCCAGAGACCGCCATGGCAAAGCACCGCTGAACAGGGCAAAGACCGCCACGGTGAAGACTGCTGAACAGGGCAAAGACCGCCATGGCAAAGCACCGCTGAACAGTCCAGAGACCGCCATGGCAAAGCACCGCTGAACAGTCCAGAGACCGCCATGGCAAAGCACCGCTGAACAGGGCAAAGACCGCCACGGTGAAGACCGCTGAACAGGGCAAAGACCGCCATGGCAAAGCACCGCTGAACAGGGCAAGCACCGGGTAGGAATGAATAGACCGCCACATCAGGCATCCTTATCCCATGTGCAGCTGGAACAGTGACAGGACAGGAACTTTCACGGGGAGACTCATCTAGTCTGGGCACCAGTCCCCCTCCAGAACCAGTGGAGGGATGCATCCACTACCTCAGTCCTGCACAGGATGAAGCACTCTGGGCACCAGTCCCCCCCAGAACCAGTGGAGAATGTTATTGACTTGAGAGACTGTGGCTTTGCACTCCCCAGGATGGCACAGTGGGCACCCCACCCACTTTAGAGACTTGAGAGACTATGGCTTTGCACTCCCCAGGATACATCAATGGGCATGGATCACCGTCGTGGATCTGGCTTTGCAGCCCCCCCTTCCCTTCCCCCTGAGGTGCCTGTAGTATTTCTATCTGATGCCCCGGCAGTGTTCTCTCCGATTATGGTCAGGTATCTTTTGTGGGCCTCGCCCATGCATTTTTGGACTGTTGGTGCACGGACATTGTTATGTACATATCTGCACTACTTCTCGTAATGTATATATTTCTGAATGATTTTCGTATATATCTGTATATTTTTGTAAGATATGTATATTGCAACATTACAATGTTTGAATGGATTTCGCTTTGTCTTTTCATTCTTCCGGGGGGATTGTGGGTTGTTACTGTGATTTTTGTGGATGCATTGGTGTGTATGTTGTAATATGCGAGGTTGGGGGTGGGGGTGTTTGGTGGGTGTCCCCCTAACTTTTGCCTCCCCCCTCCCCCATGTCGTAGGTGCAGTACTCACCGTTGTCTTCAGCGCCTACGTAGATGGTGGTCGTAGAGGAGCAGAAAGACAAGGGCAGGGAGTATTTGGAGTTCCGGGTCCATAGAGTCCTCGTTCCTCGTGGGATGTGTTCAGGTGAGCGTTTTCCCATTGCAAAAGCTGTTTCTGCTGTGTTTTTATCCACGGTGAATCCACCCCGGAAAAGGTGGCGGATTTGCGAGTTGTGATACTATGGGCGGTACATTGTCTTCCGCCTGTCTGTTGGCGGTGACCGCCGTGCTGCTTGTCTGTACCGCCGTGGCGGGCGGTGTGTTAAAGTGGCTGTCTTTGTTGGCGGTTTCCGCCACGGTCATAATTCCAAATTTTTACCGCCGGCCTGTTGGCGGTCTTACCGCTGCTTTAACACCGACCGCCAGGGTTGTAATGACCACCTTGATGTTTCCCTTGCCCAATGAGAAGACGCTTGTTCACACTTCTGAAATGCTGACACTTTCCCTTTTTACCTACTTTTAGCTGACCTTAGTTAGCGTCATTTTGCCCCAGATGTAATTTTTCCAAGTTCTTTTTGTCCTTTATTTCCTTTTTTATTTTTGTCCCTATCTATTGTAACTCAGCACATGTCATCTAGTTACTTGAAGCTTAGCTTTTATGGATTTCTGGTGCTAAATTAACTAACTTAGATGATGTTTAGATTGTCTTCATGCTTAGAAGAGTTGAACAGCATATGTTTTCTGGGCATCAGATTCTTCTCCTGTTGTTCTGCATTGCCCACATCTAATGTTTAGTTTGCTTAATGTTAGTGCATCTTAACTTTTGTCTTTTAAGTCATTCTATGATGATTCTGTATCTTTATAGTCCTGTATTGAGCATTGCCCACATTCACCTGATTTTGAGCTTGAAATAAAACCTATAAAGTACAACTGGAGGGGCACCAACAAATCTTGTAATAACTTCACACATCCAATCAAGTCACTCCAATACGTCCTTTATTTTCTTCCACTTTAAAAGAGAAACAGCCAACGCGTTTCGTTCACCACATGTGAACTTTCTCAGGGCTGTAAAAAGACACTTAACATACATATATTTTCTTTTTTCAATATAACATACATAATAATTTTTCACAGTAATATAACAACTGGTGAAAAAAACAGAAAAGACAAATAAATATTAAAGACAGAAGAAAAACATAAGGGAAACAGAAGAAACACCCAATATCACTCAATACTTTAAAGATAAAAAACATTCAATTTGCATTAATTTATCTTTTAAGTTTTGAGTGATATTGGGTGTTTCTTCTGTTTTCCTTCTGTCTTTATATATTTATTTATTTGACATTTCTGGTTTTTTGTTAGGGTGAAAAGACCTGTGACCCTCGTTTAAACCATGCCTGAAATGCTTGATCAAGCATGTAGTGTTGGAATTAGAAGGTTGAGATGTCAATACTTAAACATCACATACTTCTTTATTCCATAGTGTAACCCTAAGGAAGACAGTTGGAGATGACTGGATGATAGAGACAGGCGGCTGTCAGTATTAGGGCCGCAGTAAACGAGACTTCACATTAATAACTGGCTTAGCGCCATCCTTACTAAGCGCTCAGAAGAATTCTATCAAGGAGTCTGGCAGGTAGTTTTATATCTGCCCCAACAGGAGTTGCAAGAAATATTTTGGCACGAGCTCAGACGCATGTTCTAGAAAGCTCTGACAACAATGTTGGCATAAGATCTGACATCCGCCCGCAGCAGGAAGTGCTACGGACAGTGAACCTGGGACGGCGGCGTAGTCAGTGTGCAAATGCGACACGTTAGCTCTGCAAAATGAGTCATATTTCCTAAAAAACTGAAAAGACGATCAGCACCAAGCAATGTGAGTTGTTTATATTACACTTAGTGGGCAAACTAGATTTATATTCTGTCGAGGTCGACAAGGGTAAACAGATTGGACAAAAACTATGCTCACAATGTTGTTCATTAATGCTAGAATCCTCCCAGGGCGCGACTGCCGTCATCTTCGCAAGACATCAAAGAGCAAAGAAACCAATTAAGCTTCCAAAGGACAAGAGTTTCTAAACGTCCTCAAAAAACTTGAAACATTCGCATTTGTTTCCGACCCCTGCCCATGTAAACTGCAGTAATTCTGCTGCACTTGTTTTATAACTGAAGTTTTTTTTTTTTAGAAATATCTTTTGGGGGTGGCAGTTTCAAAGAGACCCTTTGTACTCTTTCGCCCGCGACACGTTCACTCTAGTCGTAAAGTTACTTTTGATATAATCTCGTGATTTAAAATGTAGCCAATAAAACCCACGTGATCGATGACGTTTGCAGGTAGCGTGGCTAAGCTAAAGCTGGGTAACGATGCAGCCCTCTTTGATTTGTTTTCCTTCATGGCCCGAATTACGTAAAGGGAGCATTGGAAGTGCCAATTTAAGTGAGGTTTGTTTCTCTTTCATGTCCTTGGTGGTAAAGGTACTCCTTGATACGAATACCTTCTGCCACCATATCATCCAAGAAGGTTTGTTTAGTTGGTCATAGGAGACAAGATTATTTGTGCGTTTGTATTGGGCTGCATTTAGTACTGGTGGTGCTGTGTTAAGTTGCTTTTTTGTGCTGTAATAATGCATTGTGTTGTTGTGCTGTATTGTGTTGGTTGTGTTAAATTTTGTTTTCGTGGTATTGTTCTTGTTGTACCCTGTTATGTTTAGACTGGAAATGTAGCAGCATTTGTTCACATTTATTAAGTAACCAACAGTCAAAACAGAATGCAACAAAACAACCACAGTACAACACATCTCATTGCAATAATTCTACACAAAAGCACAAAATCAATCAAACACATCAAATGCCACAGAATAAATATGCACGAGCATTCCTGTCACAAATTACCACATCCAGAAACCCGCTTCCATAACACAGTGGTACAAGATGTTTGCACGAAGCACTTTAAGTTATACAGCCCATGGTCTATACCACTGTTTTGCACTAACTGGTATTTTAACTAAGTAAAAAGATGGAGAAGAGGTATATTACCACCCTAGACAACGATAAATGGTTGTTTGTTACTGGAACATTAGAGGAAGGTGCTGCTTTTGGCTGGAAAAATAGTAGCATTTCCTGGCAGTTCTAAAGATACTACAAAGCACCACAAACACACAACACCATAAAACAGCACAATTGTGTGCAACCAAATAGAATACAACACAACAACCCCCCAATAAACCAGGACAACACAGTACACTATTAGAACACAACAGAAGACAAACAAATAACACAACACAGTAACACAAAGCATCCAAACACACTAAAACAATACAGCACAAAACCACACAAATGTACAATACAAAATAGAGTACAACACTAAAACATGAGAATAACAGCACAACGAAATACAGCTATCAAAGAGAACGCAACAATATGATAGACCACAGTAACACAATAGTACACCTTTACACAAGTCGAATAATGCACAACTAAATACCACAAAACACAACAAAAGACAAGTACTACCTGAGTGCAGCACGATAAAACAACACCAGAACTCCAGCACACAAAAACACAACACAATCTAACACGTCAATTGCAAAATTGTGATTTTTTTTACTTGCTATGTTATTGTGTTCTGTTGATGTGGTATGCTATGTTATACTGGTACGTTGTTGAGTTGAAGTGTGTTTTTATGTTGTCATTGTGTTGTTGTCTTGTTGCATTTTGTAGTACCTTGTGTTATTGTTTTGATTAATTGTAACTGGGCTAAGGTTGCACTGTACTACTTTTATTTTGAAGTGTATAGTAATGTAGGTTTTGTGACGTTGCTCTCCCTCAACTGCAGGTTGTCAGCTTACATATGCACCATTATTTTCATCACCAGAGTACTACCACAACGAATATGCTGTCATAATATGACGGCTAGCTCCTTGGTAAATAAGCACTGCGTTATTTACCCCCAGGCCGGCTCCTATATACAAATGTATAAAGCCGCACGGATACGTGCCAATCAGGAACTGGGATTCCAACGCAAAGACAAATCTATTTTAATTTATGCAAAGTAATAATATATATGCATTAATGCAGGTGCCAGAAGTGCAGAATGCATACCTGCCTCCTTTTGAATTCTCTCCGGATTGCTTCCGGTCTGAACAGTGGGGTTCTCGTGATCTGGTGGGAACTGGAGCCTGCTGCGAACCAGCGAGCAGAGAAGGACACAAACATTGCATTTATTCCCTTTGTGCTTCACTTACTAGAAAGGTTTACAGGCCTATCCTTTTCAGAGCCTCTTTCATAGGTTTCTTAGGTGCATTATTCCAGGTCCATGTACTGGCTTTCACCTGACAATTATAACACAATAGTGGACACTTGCACAGTAAGACCTCGGCCGGTCCTCAAGTTTGGTGTTTCAAAGAAACTGTAAAGATTCTGAGGTGTGAGGTATCCATCCCATTAATGACCTCTAAAGTGGCGATTAATGTTATTGCACTATTCTTAGCAGAGGTGGAGACAGCAGCAATATAGAAGCAAACTAGAGGCGAGCTTTCAGCCTTCATCTCAGCTTTATAGTGCAGAAGCAGATAGGAGTACTCATGAAACAGCTCACTGATTTAAGCTACTGCTACTTAGATCTTAGTGCAATCAGCAGGTCACAAGCTGTAATCTTCCAGGGCTGACTCAGCTTTTCAACCCTTGGAAGTCGATAAGTTTGGCACTACTGAGTAGAATAATAATGCGAATACCTAATGTTCCCATAGAGACACACACTAAATGTAGGCAAATACACACAAACAGGTTTACAAAGATCACCCACGTTAAAGAAGAACAGATCGCTGCAGACTTCACACACGCTTATACAGTTATTTAGAGTTTGCGGAGGCGGGACATCCCAAAGTTTAGCAGGTGTCCCACCCGCCCTATTTAAAGTGTCCCTAAACGTATACACTCTAAATATGGTAGCGGGGACATGAACCAATTTTTTCTCTTTCTGCATATAAATGCAAAATGGGGTGAAGACAAGCCAGGAGCTGGAATGCCCATTCAATTCTTGGCTTCTCCTTGAGGTGATGGAATCATGGAATCTAGCAGTCACATTGTGAAAAGCAGTTGGACTGTGATGATGGGTGGCATCTCTTAGCATGCCTAATGGTGAATCCTAGTGAGCCGAGAGGGTTAGTAACCGATTGCTGGCAGCCCTGAGGCAATAAATAATACTGACTAAGTCATCAGACACACTTATTGGCTTGTGCTGATGATTATTACTGAAGAGTAACACAGTATGGGAGGGTGCATTTTACTGGACATATACCCCTAGAGTCAGATGGCAGAGGAAGTCTAGGGAATAACACTGCACCTTGTTTTTACACAAAGGGTGATCAATGCATATTACAGTGTCTCACAGGAGTAGTAGAAGAAGGAATAAACGAAATAATTTCATAACATTCATGTATAAAAACATTTTCATAACAGTAATGAGAACACAAAAAACATGTAGGGCCCATGTGTCATGACTAGGCAGGAAATGGGAAAATTATATGGGATAATTTCTCTGCGTAATCTTTAACCCCCCAGGCCCCTTGCAGAGTTGACTTTTACTTTTGCAGGAGTACACATGTGCCTAGAAAAAATATTAACAGATTGGTGGATGTTTAAATTGTGCTGGGAAGATTCGGTCGTCATAATCGCCTATTAGGCAACCGTACTGTGGAGAAACTCACGTGAGGTGGAGAAAATAGTTGATTACCAGTTTCTTTTAAGTCCTTGTCCTCTGCTCAGAGAAATTGATGTTGAGGGGTGGATTTACTGAGTCGCCATGTCCATTCCACGATGCCCATCTTTAAAGAAGGTAGTTGATTGTGCAGCCACCTTGTTTTTCACAGCTCTGCAGATTTACTGCCTTGCCAAATATTCCACCCTCTGCTGTATAATTTGAAGATTTCAACTAAAATAAGTTTTTAGTTCCAATGGGTCAATAGTTACTAAAAGAAGCATGCTCCACATCACACGCCAGAAACTTTGCAAAGGCTAAATGTGCACCTTTCAGTTGTTGGTTGCTGTATTCAGTTAATAAACTTTGCACGAAATGTCCACATTTGACGAAAAGAGCATGGGCCTTTGCCTGAAGCATTTTAAAAATCCCAGCATACTTCAATGTAAATGAATGATGTTTCTTTTTTGTAATAAAAAATATTTTTTCCTCATTATTCAAGCAAATTCATCTTTTACTATAGAAACTGTTCTAAAAACAGTGGTTATTTCAAGAGGGTACTTAGAATACAGAACAATTCCAAACATTCTACTTCTTATTTTTAGGATCTATTGCCCGGTCTTACAGGGCCTCCTAGCAAGACACTTGCATCATAGGTATGTTATGTAAAATAGTGTTCTGCAAAGCTGTTTCTTTATGAAAAACGGTGCTTGAAAAAGCCCATAATATGAGCACAGTGTAAAACCAAAACTGAAGATCAGACCTAAACATAACTAAGATACGCAACATAAAAGAGTGACACATTTTGCCGTATTACATTTCTAATTCCAAGTTGGGCAAAGTTCAGGGACATTTACAGCAGCCAGTACATATCGATTCCCTGAGGTGAGATATTTATTGGGTGCGGTGAATACCTCTTATTATAAATTTGCAGGGGGAATAAAGAGTTGGATGAGCCTTACTGCAGAAATTTCTGCATGTTTTGAAGATTATCCTAAGCCTTTCTCCAATACATTTCAGCAGGTTAGACCTGCTGTCATTTGTCAGGGGAAATTTCTAGTGGTCCAGAAATAACCTAAATACTCATAATTCTGATCACTTTGGATACAGTTTCCACAGGTACTGGAATTATCTTTCAAACTCGAAATCAGGATTTAAGTTTGCACATGTAGGTTTGTTTTGTGCTTCATCCAATATTGTTTGTATTGCACAACCTATTTGACTCTGGAAGTTAGAAGGGACATGTGGGAAAACAGGGCTGATTGCAGAGGTTCCCTAACTTTTTGCCCCCATTTTCCACTTTATGCTGGTGTTTTCCTGACTCTGATGGTGCCCTGGGTACTGCTAACCAGTCCCAGGGCCTGTGCTCTGTGTAAAATGGATATGCAAATTAGGCTAATTATAATTGGCTAAGTTAACCTACCTATAAGTCCCTAGTATATGGTAGGGCATGTAGGTTTAGGGACCACAGCATAGGTGGTGCACACCTAGGTGCACTGCTGAGGTGCCCAGTGTCATTTTAAAAGCAAGCCTGCCTTGCTGGCTGCTTTTAAATTAAAGTTATATGCAAATTCGACTTTGGAATTAAAGGTACTTCCAAAGTCTTAAACTACCTTATTTTTACATATAAGACACCCCTAAGGTGTGCCCTATGTGCCCCTAGGGCTGGGTGCCATGTAACTATAAGCAGGGACTTTATAAAAATAGATTTATAAGCCCTGGTGAGGTAAAAACAGCCAAATTCGTTTTTCCCTCATTGAAGTAAATGGCCTTCATAGGCTAGAATGGGCAGACTTTATTTTAAATTTTAAAGTCTCCTTAAATGTTACATACCAAGAATTTGGTATCAAATTGATTGTTGTAATAAATCCCACAACTTCCAGTTGTGGGATTTAATATAACTTGTCCAGGTAAAAAGTTTAGACTTTACCTAAAAAGTTGCCAATTTCAGCTCTGCATTGTTTTTGCTGCTGTGCTCTGATTGGCCAGCCTGAAGCAGCTTCTGCCAGGCTACCTTGATGAGGTGTGAAGTGGCCTGACTTCACACAAAGGAATGTGCTTGAGGGAGAGAATCTCCCCTCAGCAGATGGTGAGGCAGGAAGGGGGAGGGCTGCTAAACTGGTCTTCAAAGGCAGAGAAGGACATTTGCAGCACCCAGCAACACCCCCACATCCTGCAACCCCAGACAATTAGGTGCCCCCTTGATTAGATTAGGAGAGGGCAGGAGAGGGGTGTGTTTATGATTTTTAGCCACACCAGTGGGTGGGCTCAGCCAGATGTAACCTCCAAAAATCAGATTCATCCATGTTGGATTTTTAGAGACTGTTGCCTTCTGGGATGGATTTTTGCCACACTTCCCAGGAAGTGGTCATCACAGGGGGACGACCCTGTCCCTGATTGGAGAACCAGGGCCCCCCTGCTTTTCACCCAGGAGCAAGGATAAAACTGGCAGACCTGCACACACGCCTCAGATCCCCTCCAGAATTCAACAAGAAAGGAACTAAAGAAGAAGAAGGACTGCCCTGCTGGACCCCTGGCCTGCACCTGGACCCTGCACTCAGAAGGACTGCACCAGCTGCACACTTGGGCTTCACCACAAGAAGGACTTTGCCTGGCTTCAACTGGTTCAAGGAGGGACTCCCTGTTTACTACAGGTGAAAAATTGCTAACCAGAGTCCCCTGCACCAACTCCTGAAGAAAGCGACCAGCTGACCACTGTCCAGTGGCCAAAAAGGAGTTTGCGCCAGGTGCATTCTGGGAGTTGAAGTCCGCACCCCCCAAGGACCATCACAGAACTTCTGGACCCTTGGGGTGAGCTGTGGACCCCAAAAGAACCTTAAAAGAACATCTGGGTGGAGCCCCAGAAGTTTGGAAAAGATTTGAGAATTTTTGGAAAAAAGCTCCAGAGAGGGACTGACCCGCCGCGGAAATTCTAGCCAGCTTGCCTCAACCGCGACCCGGCCTGACTTCGTGGTTCGTCCCGGTAAAGAAAAACATCCAAAAAAGAGACTAAGTCCAAACGTAAAAAGTTGACCGGGACCTCCCAGCCATCGTATCCGAGAAGGGCTCCATGGACGTCGGATCAAGATCCAGGTTTACCCCGGTCGAAGGATTTTCATCTCGAAAAAACGACTAAGTCCGAAGGTAAAAGTCTCCACCGAGGAAACCCACATCGCGTATCCGGACAAGGGCTCCAGGAGGTCGGATTCAACTGGCAGGTTCGTCCCGGTGAAGAAAAACTTCAAAATAAAGACTAAGTCAGAAGGTAACTTTTAACCGAGGCCTCCCGCGACCTGTAGCCGAGCAGGGCTCCATCGCGGTCGGCCTGAAAGTTTGACTTTGCCCCGGTCGAGGTGCAACCAGATGACCCGATTGGCGCTTTTTGTTTCTAAGCGCTAGAAAAGTAATAATTCTTTAAAAATTCATATCTCCGGTTCCCCTGAACCGATTTTAATCGTTTTTGTGTCATTTTAAAGATAAAAATATAAACTATTTTTATAAATTGGTTTTGGATTTTTAAACTGTTTCCTGTGTTTTATTTAATTACTGTTTTGTGATATTTGAATGCTTTACACTTTGTCTCCTAAGTTATGCCTTGACGCTCGTTGCCAAGCTACCAAGGGTTGAGCTGGGATTAATTTACTGAGACCTAACTGTACCTATGTGGAGGTTAGTGGCTTGTTGCTAGGTGTAGGTACCTACCTGCCCTACCAATAACCCATTTTCCAACATAATTGGAAGCAGCGACGGGATCCTGTACTTGTGTTCAATATCACGTTACAGTTTTAGGTAAAACAAATTAAAAATCCTTTAAATTGTCCTAGTGCAAAAATTGTTTGTAATTTTTAATTTGGATTAATTTCAATTATTGAATTTTTGTAATTTTTCTAAATTCTTGTTTCCAATTTTTGCAAAAAGTTTTTGTTGACACAAAACTAGGGAACCATGGAGCTTGATCTGGCTAGCCTACCCACACTGACAGTAGTCCAGCTTAGGGGGTTGTGTATTGAAAGAGGGTTGCCTGCAACCACTGATCTCAGGAAGCAAATCCTGATCACATCCCTGACAGCATGGGCTGAGGCCCAAGAGGTAGAGTCAGAAGAAGCTCCAGAGGAGGGAGAAAGAAGGGAGGATGCAAGCTCTAACCACTCAGGGGAGGGAAGGCATCTGACCCTAAGTGAGGACGAGGAAGAACGGTCCTCAGTAAATACAGTCACTAGGGGCAGATCCAAAGCTAGTGGTGGGAAGGGGGTCCTTTCAGGAGGAGAGAACCCATCCATCAGAGAAAGAGAGCTGGAGGCCCAGCTAGCATACATAGCTTTGGAAGCAGAGAAGCTGGCCCTAGAAAAGAAAAAGTGGGCATACAAAGAGAAAAGAGATGGAAGCAGCGATAAAGAAGCTGAGGTGTCCATGGGTGGGGGAGTTTGCCCCAGATTACCCAAGGGTACCCTGCTTATGTAGAGGGGGATGACATAGATAAGTGGCTAGGGGCCTTTGAGAGGGCACTCCAAATGAGAAGGGTTAGGCCTCAATACTGGGGTTCCCTTTTGTGGGAGTTGGTCCCCAACTCAGGGAGGGATAGGCTTCTGACCTTAAGGGGGGAGGAGGCAGATTCATACCCTAGTATGAAGAGGTGCTTAGCCAGGAAGTTTGGTCTGACCCCAGAGCAATATAGAATGAAGTTCAGGGACACCCAGAAGGTCAGTACCCAGTCTTGGGTTGACTTTGTGGACATTTCACTAAAGGCACTAGAGGGCTGGATTATTGGTAACAAAGTAGATACTTATGAGGGGTTATACAATCTGATCATGAGAGAGCACATCTTGACCAATTGTACCCAAGAAAGGTTACACCAGCATCTAGTGGACTCTAAGCAGACCAACCCTAGAGAGCTAGGGGAGGCAGCTGATGAGTGGTTGAGAACCAGGGTGGTTGTCAAGTCCCAGGGGGGAGACTCCAAGAAGGGGGGGACAGGTCCCCATAAACCTAAGGAGGGAGGTGGTAAGCCCACCACAGAGACTCCCTCTGTACCCCAGAACCCTAAGAAGGAGGAGAGTAAATCCCACTCTGACCAGCAGAGACAGTTAGACCCAGGGTTAAAAAAGCTCTTGGACAGTAGGGCTTGCTTTGACTGTCAGCAGACAGGTCACTTCAGAGGAGATGCAGCCTGTCCAAAGAAGGTGGTTAGCACTGGGCTGTCCAGTGTAGCCATAGAGGAGGATTCCTCAGATGATGAAGTCCTCCTAGCATTGAGCTGGGAGACAGGACCAGATGGTAAGCTGGTGATCCCTAAGGGTGGGAGTAGGCACTTCCACCACATTCAAGTGAATGGGATCCCTACCACTGGCCTGAGAGACACCTGTGCCAGTCACACTATTGTGAGTGACCGGTTAGTGACCCCAGACATGTATGTCCCAGGAAAGACAAAGAAAGTCAGGATAGCCACAGGGGAGGTCACCTCCAAACCTGTAGCCATAGTGCCCCTAGAGAGGGAGGGTATCCTTGACTGGATTAGGGTGGTAGTCAGTGCTGACCTTCCCCTAGATTGTATCCTGGGCAATGACCTCCCAGAGGTGAGTCTGGTCACAGATGGGGTGGTCGCCTAGGGCGCCCCCCCCCCCCCAAAGTCCTGGGGAGTCAGTCCCTACAGTTAGGAGACAGGGGTCCCCAAGAAAAGGAAAGAAGAAAAGGAAGGGTAGGCCACTCTTAAAGAGAGTTCCAGGGAGCCAAAGGCCTTCTGCCCCAGTAGGGGGGGAGCCCAGAGTTGGCACTGGTGAGGCCTCCCCTGACCCCAAGGAAGTCCTGAGTAGTCAGGCAGCTGTCCAGATGCAGGGTGTTGCCCCTGCACTGACAGAAGGGAGAGTGGAAGGAGGGTGTCTGCCACAGGAAGTGGTAGCCCCCCACTCTAGACAGCAAGAGGGGTGCCAGGACCTCACAATTGCCCCTAAAGCAGCTCAGCCACCTGTCAGTGGAGAGCTTAGGGTGTGGTTCTGGGTACTGACAGCTGTCAGTAGCCTCTGCTGGGTGCTAGCCTTCCTGGCAGCACTGTACTTGGCCTGGGAGGCAGACCCCAGGGCCAATAGCAAAGTAGGCCCCCTGACCCTATTGGTCATGGTGGGGTTGCTCAAGTGTTGGGTGACCTCTTTGGGTAAGCTAGGTGTTGCCCTAGCAAAGTTAGGAGTAGGGGAGGTGGGCACCTCACTACAAGTTGGCAGAGAGAGAGGAGGAAGACCCCCCTAGAGGAAAGTTTCAGTTTGAATTGGGTCCTTTTACTGTTGGGATGGCTTCACTACCCAGAGGGAGTGACCCTGACAGGAGGATGTAAGGCAGAGTAGGCCCTGCAAAGGGACAGCCAGTTTTCTTCACTGTCTTCCTCGCCTAACAAGCCAGGAAGACTCTCCCAGGGTTGGGCTGAGTCTCCTGGGCGTGTGGGCTGGGGGGGGGGTTGTGTGGGAAAACAGGGCTGATTGCAGAGGTTCCCTAACTTTTTGCCCCCATTTTCCACTTTATGCTGGTGTTTTCCTGACTCTGATGGTGCCCTGGGTACTGCTAACCAGTCCCAGGGCCTGTGCTCTGTGTAAAATGGATATGCAAATTAGGCTAATTATAATTGGCTAAGTTAACCTACCTATAAATCCCTAGTATATGGTAGGGCATGTAGGTTTAGGGACCACAGCATAGGTGGTGCACACCTAGGTGCACTGCTGAGGTGCCCAGTGTCATTTTAAAAGCAAGCCTGCCTTGCTGGCTGCTTTTAAATTAAAGTTATATGCAAATTCGACTTTGGAATTAAAGGTACTTCCAAAGTCTTAAACTACCTTATTTTTACATATAAGTCACCCCTAAGGTGTGCCCTATGTGCCCCTAGGGCTGGGTGCCATGTAACTATAAGCAGGGACTTTATAAAAATAGATTTATAAGCCCTGGTGAGGTAAAAACAGCCAAATTCGTTTTTCCCTCATTGAAGTAAATGGCCTTCATAGGCTAGAATGGGCAGACTTTATTTTAAATTTTAAAGTCTCCTTAAATGTTACATACCAAGAATTTGGTATCAAATTGATTGTTGTAATAAATCCCACAACTTCCAGTTGTGGGATTTAATATAACTTGTCCAGGTAAAAAGTTTAGACTTTACCTAAAAAGTTGCCAATTTCAGCTCTGCATTGTTTTTGCTGCTGTGCTCTGATTGGCCAGCCTGAAGCAGCTTCTGCCAGGCTACCTTGATGAGGTGTGAAGTGGCCTGACTTCACACAAAGGAATGTGCTTGGGGGAGAGAATCTCCCCTCAGCAGATGGTGAGGCAGGAAGGGGGAGGGCTGCCAAACTGGTCTTCAAAGGCAGAGAAGGACATTTGCAGCACCCAGCAACACCCCCACATCCTGCAACCCCAGACAATTAGGTGCCCCCTTGATTAGATTAGGAGAGGGCAGGAGAGGGGTGTGTTTATGATTTTTAGCCACACCAGTGGGTGGGCTCAGCCAGATGTAACCTCCAAAAATCAGATTCATCCATGTTGGATTTTTAGAGACTGTTGCCTTCTGGGATGGATTTTTGCCACACTTCCCAGGAAGTGGTCATCACAGGGGGACGACCCTGTCCCTGATTGGAGAACCAGGGCCCCCCTGCTTTTCACCCAGGAGCAAGGATAAAACTGGCAGACCTGCACACACGCCTCAGATCCCCTCCAGAATTCAACAAGAAAGGAACTAAAGAAGAAGAAGGACTGCCCTGCTGGACCCCTGGCCTGCACCTGGACCCTGCACTCAGAAGGACTGCACCAGCTGCACACTTGGGCTTCACCACAAGAAGGACTTTGCCTGGCTTCAACTGGTTCAAGGAGGGACTCCCTGTTTACTACAGGTGAAAAATTGCTAACCAGAGTCCCCTGCACCAACTCCTGAAGAAAGCGACCAGCTGACCACTGTCCATTGGCCAAAAAGGAGTTTGCGCCAGGTGCATTCTGGGAGTTGAAGTCCGCACCCCCCAAGGACCATCACAGAACTTCTGGACCCTTGGGGTGAGCTGTGGACCCCAAAAGAACCTTAAAAGAACATCTGGGTGGAGCCCCAGAAGTTTGGAAAAGATTTGAGAATTTTTGGAAAAAAGCTCCAGAGAGGGACTGACCCGCCGCGGAAATTCTAGCCAGCTTGCCTCAACCGCGACCCGGCCTGACTTCGTGGTTCGTCCCGGTAAAGAAAAACATCCAAAAAAGAGACTAAGTCCAAACGTAAAAAGTTGACCGGGACCTCCCAGCCATCGTATCCGAGAAGGGCTCCATGGACGTCGGATCAAGATCCAGGTTTACCCCGTTCGAAGGATTTTCATCTCGAAAAAACGACTAAGTCCGAAGGTAAAAGTCTCCACCGAGGAAACCCACATCGCGTATCCGGACAAGGGCTCCAGGAGGTCGGATTCAACTGGCAGGTTCGTCCCGGTGAAGAAAAACTTCAAAATAAAGACTAAGTCAGAAGGTAACTTTTTAACCGAGGCCTCCCGCGACCTGTAGCCGAGCAGGGCTCCATCGCGGTCGGCCTGAAAGTTTGACTTTGCCCCGGTCGAGGTGCAACCAGATGACCCGATTGGCGCTTTTTGTTTCTAAGCGCTAGAAAAGTAATAATTCTTTAAAAATTCATATCTCCGGTTCCCCTGAACCGATTTTAATAGTTTTTGTGTCATTTTAAAGATAAAAATATAAACTTTTTTTAAAAATTGGTTTTGGATTTTTAAACTGTTTCCTGTGTTTTATTTAATTACTGTTTTGTGATATTTGAATGCTTTACACTTTGTCTCCTAAGTTAAGCCTTGACGCTCGTTGCCAAGCTACCAAGGGTTGAGCTGGGATTAATTTACTGAGACCTAACTGTACCTATGTGGAGGTTAGTGGCTTGTTGCTAGGTGTAGGTACTTACCTGCCCTACCAATAACCCATTTTCCAACAGGACATTGTTAATAAAATGGTGTTATGTGCTACAATTCAAGATGGAATCATTATTAGTTGATAAAGACCGTGTGCAGAAGGATCTGGTGAATACGGGCAGTTCTTACAAAACCTTTGTATTTCAGATAGTGTTAGGATCCTTTTTGTATTAATGTGTTTTAAAATGACAAAATGGCAGGACAATATTATCGCCAATGTGCCACATTATGATGGACCATTTGCCGTTTCTAGTAGCATAGTTTAGTCGATCCTCCTAGTTAATTTGGTCCTCCACTGCCACAGAATTCTAGTATTAACTAGTAATTCAGTGCACTCGACATGCCAATCCATCCCATCCGTGGTCTCTTTGAAAGGAGTATACTCTGCATGTTGATCCATCCTTGGCCTTTTTATTATAAACATACATATGTTGCAGAGCAATGCAATACCTGTATCTTTCCAAGACTATCAGAGATGGCACGGGGTTCCCTGTCGTTTCATCTCTATCCATCAAGGTGTTTCCAAGTCCTCCGCTCCTTTTAGCAATAATGGTTTTCAAGCGGGTTAGGCCAATTGAGTCAGTTGAAGAAACTAATTACTTCAACCCCAAGAATGCACAAATGCGATCGTTAATTGAAAATCCAGAACTACAAACAGACAATTTAGCCTAAATAGCTATATCTAGCATTAAGAGATACACACTCCAATCTGTGTGCATTAAGTGTACTATATTTTATTTTCCGCTCTAAACATGGGCACTGAATTTAACGTGTTGCTGCTTTCACTGGTATACATGATTTTGCAACAAAATAATTGGGTTTTTATTATTTTCACTCTTCTAAGATATCAAACAGTCATTGTACACATTCCCTGAAAGTATGTATATATGTAGTTATAGCTGTAAAACAGACAATAAACCATATTGAATAACTCTACATGATGAGACATCAGGAATGGTGGAGACCCTTAAATGGATGGCTTGCACCATGGTTAGGGAAATTAATCCATATGCTGTCTACACAGACTTTGGTTTCTACCATTAGAAGATAACAAAAATACAGCAGATACAGTAAGAAAAATATGGGGCAGAGGTTAATCTCTAGTCCTGAAACATGACACTACATTGCTCTCCTATTCAACCAATCACAAAATCAGCAATTGCATTTGGTGTGACGCATCCTATATTACCTAGATTAGCTGCAAGCAGCATTAATCAAAGTTAATAATATAATGATCATTTTCGGTTAAGCTGTAACATCATTATATAGTTTTGTGGGATGCTGCTGAAAGGGTTTTGTATGTGATAGCGCCTATAGATGTCTTCAATGTTGTTGTAAAGTGGGGTTGTCCAAGCATCAGGGACGTGAGAGAACTCCTCCTACTCCATGCATTTACCACACAGTTCATTCAGTTCCCACAAGGTCTGCATCTTCTGCTTGACTACAAATAGTTTTGGATGTGAGCATCTGTGTCACCTCAAAGCCATCACTACTGGCTTTTCATTGGAATGCCGCTCTAAAACTCCAAAAGCAAGACAAAGAGCACTGTTAACCTCCCTATTAGTGTCACGCGTCAGCTCTAAGTAGCATGAAGAGACCCTTTAGGATCATAGTGTGCTTTGTAAAATGTTTATACCACAACCATTAACACTGTTTTTTTTCTCCTTTGGATTATACCTAAGACCAATTGTAGAAAAATATATGTAAATAGCACCTTGATAAATGAAGCGGACTGATGTCAAACATTACTCAGTGAGTCAAAGCGAAGTGCGAAACCTGCTAACGCCCTCATCTTTAAATAAAGAGGAAACATATTGTCTCAGACGTTCGGGGTCCTAATCTTTATTTGAACACTCACTGAACATCATTTGGT
Source organism: Pleurodeles waltl (assembly GCF_031143425.1). Lineage (NCBI taxonomy): Eukaryota > Metazoa > Chordata > Amphibia > Caudata > Salamandridae > Pleurodeles > Pleurodeles waltl. Next base: position 203,030,908 of record NC_090438.1, on the reverse strand, counting down.
GAATTTACACACGTGGTTTGATGGTTTCAATTAGGTGAGCAAAAACCACCGAACAATGGCTGGTCATATTGTCTTCCCTGTTTTTTACAACATTGCTCAAGCCGTGGTACTGTGAGATCACACTAACCAACACAGTGCTATACAAATCTGATAACCGAACGTCTGTTGGAAGTTCAGAGAACAGCAGTAAATATTTGTGGTGGTATCATCTTTATTAAGGAGACACTCCAAAGTTCTTGAAGAAAGATTAAAAAAATAATAATCCCAATACTCGAATGACCTACATATACACACCCAGTAGGGTGCTGTTGAAAGAGCTCTGAGGGGTTTGTGGAAGTGATTGTGGTGTTGCACCATGATAGAATTACACGGTTGGAGCAATGGATAGATAGAATGAATGTGGGGGCAATTCTACATGTGACAAATTATTAATGTTTTTTTTCAATAATTTTACCTTTATATGAGGTGTAGTGCTTACTGTCTCACAGCCAACTCTAATCTTCAAGCACAGCACGTGCAACACATGCTGGATTAAATGTTGGTGGTCTTTTTTGTTTTTTGCCTCCTGCAAGGATAATTTATTATAGCCTTAGAACCCGCCGTAGTGGGCTCTACCGGCTATTAAAGGCCTGCTCCCGTGTTAAAAGCCTGAGCCGAAGGCGAGGAACTTTAACAAGGGAGAGGGCCATTAATAGCCTGTAGAGCCCGCTACGGCGGGTTCTAAGGCTATTAGAACATTCTGCCATTAGAGGGCAGAATGTTCTCCTAAATAAAACAAAGGCTTCACGGAACCGGAGGGGATTACAATCCCCTCAGGCTCCGTGAGGCTTTGTTCACAGCTGCTGCTGTGAATTAAGAAGATTGGAATGCTGGTGCTGCGGGCTTTTACCGGCCAGTAAAAGCCCGGAGCACTCCATTGTTTTCAATGGAGCTGCCAACATTCCAATGTTCTAATAAAGGAAACATCACCACTCAGAGCAGATTTTTAACGTTTCGGGATTGGTGACACAATTTGAAAAGTGTTGGCTAAATAAGCTCCTATAAAAGTATGTCAATAACAGCAGGATTCCTAGGGGGTTATGCAGCCTCATTGTTTGCACCTATGACAGAAACACATCGTAATTACTTGAACATTTGAAAATATGTGTAATTGAACCATCACCATCAAGATGCATGAGGAGCACATTAATTATGTATGTGATCATCAACAGGAGCAAAAGTGTTGCAAAATCTCAGAACTCAAAATGTAACTTGATTCTAATGTTCCCATGAAAATAACTGATTTTTTTAATTAAACACTACACGTATTTGGGGAAATATCAAGAAGAAAAGAGCTTGGGTGAGCAGCGCAAGTTCCAATGAGAAGTGTCAGAATACCACTCTGGCCACATTCATACTTTTGATCGGAAATACAACCATCTACAATGAAATGATAACTTGGGCAAACATGACCACTGAAAGAATTTATCTGAAATAAGTTCACATAAGGAAGTGAGTGCACAAATGGGAAAAGCTATCTCAAGAGACATGGATTAATTTAGGAGAAATACGTATGTGCCTAGCTAGCCAATTTAGCAAATTACTCTACATTAATGGATCTTCATTAGCACATTAGCACTTTGCAAGTGTTTTGCCCCAAACGCTATATGTACTATAATCTCTGATTACACCAGATAGTGACCATAGTATCAAAGATTTGCAACTTTGGCCCGCCTTTCAGAACTAGTCGAGTTCTGACACCAGCACATCAAGAAACACCAGTGGGATCAGTTTAGAGGAATGGCTCATAAGTAACAAATGTTTAGATAGTGGATTCAAAGTCAAATCTGCTTTCTGCCTATAAATATAGGATGATGTAATTGTAAGGGTTGAACACAAAGTACGGGAGGTATGTTTATCTACATTTTCATCAATCATGGGACTGTTACCTACCCACAGGCACAACATATTTTTTTGCACTTACAGTGCAAAGCTATTGAGTACTTTATTCAGGGCAACAACATAATTACACCCTCTGATAAGTGGCCAGCAAGGTTATTACCAAGCTCAGTGAAAACGTATTTCGAGGAAGCACATAAACAGATAAATGACACCAACTTTTCATTGCACTGGACAGTGAAGCAACCATAATATGTAATAGGTTTAAGAGACTTCTAACTGACTGTCTTGCACATGGATTCATTTATGGGAAATAACTAATGTTTCTCTATAGCAAACACCTGGTTATCCTGGTTTTACCAAAGAAACATACATCTATGACCCACCCTTTCATGAAATCCATTGCCAGAAGTATTCAATCACCCTCTGGAAATGAGGCAAAATATTTTAATACATTCATTGTACCTTATGTATCTGCTCTCCGTTCATATATAAGGGACACAAATATGTCGTGTTTAAGCATCAAGAGTATTGAGCTGAAGTGGTTATTCATAACTATGGACATAAGAGCATTTTATATCTTGGTGAATCACGATAATGAGCTTAAGGCTCTGTCATACATTTTGTCATCTAGATAGGATTTATTGCTTAAGCATACCAACACAGCAGGGGCAAGTGGTGCCTTTATTGTGCTGAAAAACTATTTCCTCTTTAATGGACAGTTCTGTATAGAACGGTCTGGAAGTGCAATAGTTCTGTTATTTTTCCCACTGTGCATCGACTTTACAATGGGCTACTTTGTGAAACTGTGCGCCTTTGGCCAGACCTTAATGAATATAAAACTGCAGTCTCAGTCTGAATCGAGTCTGAATCCATTACATAGACAGTGTGTTCTATGTGTGGAGCTCTGTGAAAGAAACATTAGTGGAAGGTGTTGCCATCTTAGACTAGAATTCTTTGCAGTTGGATTTCACCTATACTTCTGGTACCACCATGGTTGTATGTGCCATCTTTTTCAGGAAGCCTGCATCCTCAACTTTGACTTTACAAGCAAGCACTTTCTATCCTACATGTATTATCAATAGATTACTCTATGGTGAGGTCCTTTAATGTATTTGAACTGATCTTGAAGAACATAAAGCAGAACTAGAGATGCTGCTAAAGAGATTTGAATCAGGAGACTATTAAGATGACACCTGATGGACAATGAGCAGTAAAATGGATAAGATAATTTGAAGTAGGGCTGTGCTTATTCTAAAAATAGAAAGGGGCCTAAAGGTTTTCTTGGATTTCTTAGGAGTCTGCTGCTGGTGATGCTGAATGCTGAGGTTGCTAAATACTAAGTCCACTTGGTCTTGGATCTGTCTGATGCCTCTTTCTTCCTGGAACCTACATGTCTTCTCTTCCTGTCAAGTTTTACAACCTTGCTTTCTCCCTTTCGATCTATTCCACTTCCTTCTGCTTTCCCCACTTTCTGTCTTTCTCTCTTCTGCTCAGGGTCAATGCCCACTCCTGAAAAATAGCACAATTTCCTGCAAAAAAGTGCCTTCACCCTCAACCACTGACACAGATTATGCACAAATGCAGTGTGCCATAGGTGATACTGTAAAAGGAGTTTTGCTACCGTTGATAGCTATGCTATTTTAATTACGGTCACACTAATCCTGCCTGTCGTCTGTGAAATCTCAGCTCAGAACAACAAACTAGTTTGATATTTTTCCTAAGGTACAGAATATGTGGCTAGATACACTACTGTGAGTTTTGTGTACCGACTCGCAAAATAGGGATTGTGCATCATACGTGCCCATTTTGCCATCGCAAGCGGCATTTTCTGCCGTTTGCGACCGCCAAAAGGCGTCGTACATCGGGCCCATGATGTATCAGCGAGTTACAGATATCAATGACCTGATTCACAGTTCCATGTGTTTATAACAAGACCAATAATTACTTCCACATTCCCCGTGGTAGATTATTCTCAGAGAAATACATTTCATGTGCATATGTTTTTGATTATGCTTTAAATAAATTCGACGCAAAACTAACTCCATATTTATACTTTGGCGTTAGACGCGTCTAGCGCCAAAGTTCATGGAGTTAGCGTCATTTTTTTGCGTGAACACCTTCCTTGCGTTAATGATATGCAAGGTAGGCGTTCCCGTCTTAAAAAATGACTCCGATGCATATGCGTCGTATTTATACTCCCGGGCAAAAATGACGCCCGGGAGTGGACGGGTCTAAAAAACCCGCATTAGCGCCGGATTTTAACGCCTGGGTCAGGGCAGGCGTTAAGGGACCTGTGGGCTCTGAAGGAGCCCAGAGGTGCCCTCCCATGCCCCCAGGGACCCCCCCTGTCACCCTTGCCCACCCCAGGAGGACACCCAAGGCTGGAGGGACCCATCCCAGGGACATTAAGGTAAGTTCAGGTAAGTATTTTTTTTTTTTGGGGGGGGGCATAGGGGGGCCTGATTTGTGCCCCCCTACATGCCACTAGTCCCCTGGGCATGGCCATTGGGCAAGGGGGCATGACTTCTGTCTTTGCTAAGACAGGAGTCATTTCTATGGGGGTTGGGAGTGAAAAAAAAATGGCGCAAATCGGGTTGAGGCGCAAAAATTGCCTCAACCTGACTTGCCCCATTTCTTGACGCCCAAGCTCCATTTTCCCCTACGCCGGCGCTGCCTGGTGTACGTCGTTTTTTTTAACGCACACCAGACGGCGCCGGCGGCTAACGCCGGCTAACGTCATTCAATAAATACGGCGCCCGCATGGCGCTTCAGAATGGCGTTAGCCGGCGCTAATTTTTTTGACGCAAAACTGCGTTAGCGCAGTTTTGTGTCAAAAAGTATAAATATGGGCCACAGTTTTAGTTCCCCCGATTTTGTTAGCGACTTCAGATATCAGATTTCTTTTTTAAGTTTCATCTAAGACAATGCATGTGCTGTCAGTTGCAACACATATTTTCAGTTTACAGTAATCTTAGAGTATGCCCTTGGTTACCATTGCATGGCTTCATTGTCACTCTAATTTGCTTGCTTCTTATTAATTAGCATGGATGCAATGCTGTGTCCTTCCACTGCTCACTTTTTCAGACAAAACTTTTGACTTTTTGTTTAAGCAGTATGTAAGAGTGCATGTGTTTTCCAACTGTCTCCCTCGTGTGCGTCTCTCCCTCCCTCCTTTCCCTGTGCACTGTTCCTATCACCTGGCTGTGTATTTCTCATCAACCCCTTCCCGCTCTCGCACATTCCCCCTGCCAGCTCATGTTGCAGTCTTTCCTTTAGTCCCCCACCTCCCAGGTGTTGCTTCTGCCCAACCATGATCCCATTTTGATTTTGCCATCCATCTGTACCCCCATCTTGCTTCTTTTATCCACCACACATGCCTCCACATTGTGCTCTCCCTCCCTCCCCAGTGTTGTGTTCCATCACAGTGTTGCTTCATGCCTATTTTTGCCCCCCTCTCAGATAAGTAACTTAAAAAAGGTGGCTGCATCATTTTGTAAGAGTGCAAATGTGGGGCGTGCCCCTACAAAATGGCACAGCCGGTCACCTCAAAAGCTTTTTTAAAAAATTCTTTTGGCATGTGGTACAGCATCAGGTATTCTGTGCCTCATGGCTAAAACCATTGGCAAAGCCAATATGTCCCAGTGGCGAGACATAGGGGGTAATTCCGACCCCGGAGGGTGCCCAAACACCGCCCGCGGACAAATGACCGCGGGGAGCATTCTAACTTTCCCGCTGGGCCGGCGGGCAATCTTCAAAAGATCGCCTGCCGGCCCAGCGGGAAAGCCCCAGCAAAGATGAAGCCGGCTCCAAATGGAGCCGGCGGATTTGCTGGGGTGCGACGGGTGCAGTTGCCAAGCAGACACTGAAAATCTTAATGGGGCCCCACGACACCCGTTCCCGCCAGCCTTACACCGCCAGGAACAGGCTGGCGGGAAGGGGGTCGGAATCCCCATTGCAGCGCCGCCATGGAGGATTCCTTTGGCCAGGGGAAAACCGGCGGGAAACCGCTGGTTTCCCTTTTCTGACCGTGGCTTTACCGCCGCGGTCAGAATTGGCCAGGAAGCACCGCCAGCCTGTTGGCGGTGCTTCCGTGGTCGTTGGCCCTGGCGGTCATAATGCCTTTACCGATGCTTGTTTCTTTTAGCCTGTAAATGGCAATTTTGTGCCATTAAGCATATTTCCAGGTTTTTGAAATTGGTGCACCCCATTTTAGTGGGAATGTCAGGGAAGATTTTTCCCATCGTGAAAATTTCTTCTAGGAGGAGAAAAATAAGAATCAAATGTGTGTGTAAATACAGTTTTTCTCCATTACTCACTTGTCATTTCCACCTGGTGGAAATTTGCTATGAAGAACCTCCAAGCATACATCTGGAATTCATTGTAAATCCCCCAAAATCGGAAATCATTTCCAAACGTAGAAGTAACTTTATGGAGTTAACTTATCGTCTTTCAGAACTAGAGCTTTGTGAATGAGGTCCTAAGAGATGGTTGTCTATCTTCCTGCGTTTATTCACATTTTGCTAGCTTCTCCTGAAGTTTTCTTCAAAAAACAAAAAAAACAAAAAACTGGAAATCCAGTGTTCCAAAGGGAATTGGGAATACACTTAAAAGGTTCCCCATGGAAATATTCAGAGCAAATTAAGATACATTTAATTCTGTGTATTGAACTTAAGTAATGGGCATTGAATTAATTAAAACACGTGGAAAATGTTGTCAATAAGTGATAATAGGGGCCATACTGCAGACAGAACCACATGAAGGCAACAGTCATGCTTGCCAATGTTTTGCACCCCAGGGCACTATGGTCTTACTGAAGGGGCTGCAGACACTTTTGCAGCACATTTAAGCTCTTTTAATAGGTTGCGGCCAGCACATCTGCTTAAAAGTGCACCAGGTCACAAACAAAGTTAGTCTGCCCTATCACTAATTGCTGAACAATGTGCTGCTCAGGCAGCGAGGTGACCAGCAAATGTGTGAGTGAAATGATCTTTCCTCTGTAATTGCACCACTTTATCCACACATTCACTGGTCACTGTCCAATGAAATGTGGGTCATAATTTCTGGTATTCATGGTGGCAAAACTTCCTTTTGTGATACTGTTTGAATTTTTGACTTATGTTATGTTGATTTATGTTCTCCACGTTGGAATGCCTTGTACCATTAGTTTGGCATCTTAGTAGTTTTTTAAAAACTGGGTGTCATTTTCATATGTCCCTTGGATTTTCATCAGTTGTGTATGGTTGTTTAGTTGTTTTGATCAACGTGAAAATACAATGAGTTTGTTCCTGCCTTAAATCTCTGGAGTGTGCTGTGTGTAAGACCATTGCCATGGTTTGTTTAGGGACTTTGCAAACTTTTATTGAGCTGGGTGATTGGCTGTCCCTCGCCCAGTCTAGGTAGATTGCTTTTAAACCTCACCAATAGCCAATTAAATAGCTACAATACAACTTTGTGCACATGACAGGGTATTAATTTGAAACTAATTTTACCAGAATTATTTCAATATTTAAATTGGTGTACTGCATCTGCAATGCAATCTACTAGTTCTTAAGACACTTAAATAATTCATCCCATTTTAGCAATTCATATTTAGTCAATTGCTAGTGAATTGATTCTCAATGAGCCATGCATGTTCCATCTACTTTTTATGTAACATATTAGAGGCACAACACAAACGATCTACTAGATTTATAACTTTCCAAATAACTAGATAGGGCAATTGTAAGTGCTACTTTATGATTTGAACCTTCATAGAGGAAAGGTTTGATACACAATAACCTTTGTGAAGCAAGTATTTATCAGCTAATTTGCACTGCTGCATAATTGTCAGGTGCAACAACACATCAGTGCAAATGGCATTTGCACCATTGAGAGTTATTTGTGTCTGATTTAAAACTTCCTTTGCACCCATTTTGCATGCATTAATAACTTTACACAGTATTTACAATGGTCATTTACATCAGCGCAGAAAATGAAAAATATCTAGCTGGATCCCAGATCTGGTGGCTGTTATTAAGCTGGATTTTGGGACTAGGCTGGTCCTGGTGAAGTATATTGAATTTGTGCCCATGTACTTTACCAATATAGTGGCACATTCAGCAGCACCTGGGCATTGTCCGCTCTCCATTGCCGATCTCTGATCTGCATATTACACGTTGTCCTTTGTAGCAAGCACATTAACCCTTTATGCTACATTAAGATGAGTCAAAACTATAAGGAGACAAACCATACATACCTCCATTAAGAGCATTCATCACCAGAGGTATGTTATCATTATTATTATCCTCTGAAAATTGTCAGGGAACACAAAGATCCCGGTAGGTGTCTTAATCCCACAAGATATTTTAAAATGCAGCCTGTTTGTGACCAATTAGGTAAGCCAGAACAAATTTACTGTCATTTTGGTCCTTGTTACCAAGTTCTTTCTGCCAGACTTTAAAATATAAGAAATGCAATTTCTGGGATCCTGGAGTATTTTTTCATTTCAAGCACTGGTTGCCATTGCTTAAAACTGGGGGTAAGAGCTAGGAGGAAAGAGACACAAGTGATATTTGTGTTCGACTGCTAGAGGGTGCTAGTGCTAATACAGGAACAAACTGAGGCCCAAATTTATACCTTTTTGCTCCGCATTTGCGTTCCTTTTTGACGTAAAAGTGGCATAAACTTTCAAAATATAATTGTATTTTGTAAGTTTGCGCCGCTTTTACGTCAAAAAGTGACGCAGATGCGGTGCAAAAAAAGTATAAATATGGGCCTGAGTTTGCACCCACTTTGTCACTAAATAACTTCTAAATAATCTTCTTGATGTAATTGCTATGTCGCACCTTAAGGAATGTATGAAGTAGAAAATGCAAAGGTTGTGAATAATAAACAGTGAGCTTCTAAGGCTAGAACGTAAACAGGGACGCTCCCTCCATCTATTTTACACTTAAGAGAATTATATAAATCATCGGATGTGGCTAGGTAAAAACAAAAGGTACTTTTTCCTACCTCAGGGTATGACGAACCCCGAAGTGGACATTACCTTTCTGATAGCTGTTCATCAACAGTTTTGTTAAGTATGGTGTTCTTTTACTGTGAGGTCTGCTGCTTTGAGTAATGTTTGTCTTTTATAGCTCAATTTGGCACAACTTTGTTATGTGTTATCTGCATTATTCTCTTCCCTTAAGACAAAATTGTGGCCTTTTTCACAGTTTGCAGTTCTTCCATCTTTTAGCGGGCTGGAGAGGTAGCATCTGCTGCATCATTTTGGTGTTCTTGTGTATAAGCCTGACAGCTTCTAGTGAGACATATGTGGCTGTTTCTTCCTTAGTGTGTGAACCTGGTGGGTTCTGCATGTTGTTGGCATCTTTCCTCAGTGTAATGTCTGCCTCCAAAAAATATTATCTGAAAGACTACGCCATGATGTGAATATCAATCAATGTTGAAGCGATTCTTGGACACTGACAGTAGCATAACAATGGTGCCTTGACCTAATACAAGCAAAACAATCATTTGCAATGCAACGGGTCTCGCATTTCTCCGGGTTAGAGCTATTAGCAGTTGTAAACTCCTAACCGGACTTTTCTTGCCTCATTAAATGGGAAAAAAACGTGCGCGATTGCGCTTCTAAAGAAGCGAGATCGTGCTGCGAAAAAAGAGAAAAGTATTCCACAAACCGGACGGAAAGCGTGGAGCCTCATAAGTTTTCAGTACTTGGTCGCTGCGCTCTAGGAGGACTAACCACAGTAAAAGGCATGACGTATGCATGCTTTCCACTAATGAAAGCAAGCAGATTTTAAAAGCCCACGAACCAATAAAAGACACTGACGTGACATGGACAGGCTCCTAGCTCTTTTCTAACTACTACAGCGTCTCGCAAGCGATACGCATGTGCAAGCGCATGCTACACAGGCTCGGCCCTAAAAAGTGGGCCCCCAGAGCTGGGTTTCAAAGGGCTTGCAGAAGCCTGATGCATCATAACTGCTGCAATATTGACTGCTATGGCCATGGATATTGAGTTGGGGCGCTTACCTATTAGTTTGTGCAGCAGATGTCATTTTTCGGGTTCTGTGACATCATAGACCTCCTTTGGGGTTAGTTAGGGCCTCTCCAGGCATGCCTTTTGTCGCCCCAGCAACTACCATTTCTAGCCTAGTTCTCAGGGGTCAAACTGTAGTAGCAGGATAAGAATAGAGGGCCTAAAGTGTCTTGTTAACTCTCTGAGGTTTCCACTGCTGGAAGCCTTAAGGATAAGACAATGAGTCAAACATGTGATGTCATAGGGGATTGAAAGTATGTGTGATTTGCACTTCCACTACCATGTGTTATTGTTCTTTATAGGAAAAAACACACAAAAGATGCCAGAAAATTCACTTTTAAGCACTATTATATAAGTCATCTTGTTGATTTGCAAATGCATATGTCTGTAAATACACAGGTATACATAATCATACAACAATGGACTAGATGTATTACTACCTTGGTTGCAAAAACATGCGACCAGTATTTTTTCAAACAGTGTGGAATTTTGTGAATTGACAAATCTAATAAAAGGTCAGTTTAAATTAAATTCCAAATTGGAGTGGGTCACAATGTGACTTACCTCATTAATGTTCATGATTTAGGATGCACATTTTTACTCACTCTAATTTGACACAATTACAGGGATGGTAAGCTAACCCCCTTTTCAATAATGTGTTTAAATAAAGAAAACATAAAAAAAAAATATGCAGCCTCCCTTTTTTGTAGAACATGGGACTGCTTTTTAAAAAATGCTTTATTTTCTAGAAAGTTTCAATAAGATTAGCCAGTTGTCCTATGGACAACTGCCTAGGGTCTATGAAGCATTTTTCAGCAATCATTAGAACCCAAAGACCCCCAATGTTGGGCTATGCCCCCCTGAAGCCCAATGAGTCAATGACAGGTAACAGATGTGTCTTTGGGAAGAGGGCCATGTTGATTACAGATACCAGTGATTCAAAGCATGATATATTTTACATCATTACATTAATAAATCTCATCAAATCACAGCAAATAAAGAATACTTTTGTCAGAATTAAGCAAGACATTTACAGCTAACATACAGTAATGCAAGCTCATTGAAATGACAAAAAAACGGTTTCATTTTAGTAGATCCACCCTTAGTTAGTCCTCCAGCACTAAGGTTCAGTCAACCTTCATCCCTAGAAAACCACACAGGTGAATCCCACCTGTATTCCTGAACGGCGGTCCCCACTCCTGGTAACCTTGTCTGCATCCCAGGGGACTGCCCCTCCAACACCAGGCTTCCCACAGGGGTCCTAAAATGAGTCCTGGGGCTGGAGCCCCATGCGCCTCACATCTAAACTGGAGCTCCATGCCACACACATCTAACTGTGCGTCCTCGCCTCCCAGCTGGTGTGAAAGTTCCTCCTTAGGATTCAGATTGCTGGCTCCCCTCCTAAGTGCTGCTGTAGGAAATTAGTTGGAGGTCTCCCCCCGCTGTTCTAAGGTGTTCCTCGGACTCACTTCTGCACCCCACCACACAAAATAAAGACAAGGCATAGTAAGACAAGTGGACCCATACTTTCATTCGTGCAGATCACTGTAAGATATGCCCGGAGTTACTCCTCCCCTAGAATGAAATATTAAATTCTATCATGCTTCCCATTCAGACCCTCAAAATGTTTCTCATTCATACTCATCAACTGGAATATTTTCTCTTCCCATTACTCCAGATACATTATGGCCACATGTCACTCTTCTAATAGTTCTCCTTCCTCTTATATTAAGTTGCACTTCCATGTCTAGTGTAAAATTCTCAAATGTAATATACATTCAACATGATAGGTAATAACCCCTCTATCTAGCTTAATTCACTGTCCCTCCCTCAAACTTTCAGATGTCACTATTCTCTTCCTTAGAGCACCTACTCTAAAGTGTGGTATGAAATTCCCTGTCCACATTTAAACCCACCTCAACAGATCTGAGTCTCTCTATCAACCAGGTTTTTATTTGGCAAAGCCTTTTTGTTCTGTCACTCCTCTCTATGGTGAGCTGCAAGATGATCTATACCAATTCCCCAAACAGGATATTCTTTTCTTTTTCTGATTAACTGGATGCACAGGTTTATAATGTAAAATGCTATTACTAGTAGTACTTTTCTGAAAGGATCGAGTATGAAGAATGTCATTCATAATGTATACCTCCAAATCCAAAAAGGTGATATTTGTATGACTATACCCCAAGGACAACTCCACATTAACAGTGTTCAAGTTCAAGTACCTATTGCAAGATAATAATTGGTCGTCTGAGCCTTCCCACACTACTAGTATCATCAATATATTTCACCCACAGAGTTACATATTGATATGCTTCGTCTTCTGTGTCATTCCATGCATGCTTCCTCTCAAACCATCCCATGAATAGGTTTGCATAAGAGGGAGTGAATTTAGCACCCATGTCAGTCCCACAGATCTGGTGGTAAAGGTACCCTAATACAAAAAATACTTATGGGTGAGTACAACATTCACAAGTTCTAAATCATTTTGGAATAGCTATAAAATCTGGCTGACTTCATACCAAAAATATTTGAAGACTTGTAACCCATCCTGATGTCTAATGCTGGTGTAAAGACTTTTCACATCCATAGTGACTACAAGTTCTCACTCCAAGGGATATGCTGTAATTTCTTAGGCAGATCTTTTGTGTCTTTAATATAGGAGTCTAAGTTACACACTAGTTGTGCCAAGAAGATGTCTATATACTCCGACATCCTTTCTGTGGCAGAGCCTATGACAGAAATTATCAGCCTACAGGGAATATCCGTTTCCTTTTGGGCAAAAATAGATAATTGGTATTCTAAAATTCTTCACATCCAAATATCTAAACTCTACTTGGTCTAAAATCCATTTATCCAACCATTTTTAAGTATTGTGGAAGCTTCTGTTTTTGCCATCCTATATTTAAATTCTATGCTGTTTTCATAAATGCTATTACAAGCCAATCGCTTTCTTGCTTCAAAGTCATAATCTACAAAATTTTAGACCCAACATTGCACCTTTTATTGGATTGCTGAATAATAATGTTTAAAGATTTTTTTATTGTCAGATCCTTTTTTCCCCCTGATTTGTTTGCATGCAGTCACAATCTTTACACACAAGATCAAAACATATTTCAATCACATTTTCTTTGGGGAGCTGGGGAACAAAACATGATTTTCTGGCCAGCCCACTCTCTTCAGTCATGCCCTCTTCTATGCTAATACTCTGTATCATGTCCTCTACATCCGGAACTACATCTTAACTCAGACTAATAAGTGTCTAGGTGTCCTCCAAATCCTTGATCATCATTTCTGAGATCTTTGCTTGTTCTGAGATAGGAATAATTTTCTTCGGTTTCAGAGCAAAATGTTTTTTTCAATTTAAGTACTCTTACAAATTTATACACATCAGTTTTCAACAAAACAATGTCACAGTGTTGAATTGGTACAAATGAAAAACCTTTACTCAATACACAAATTCACAACTAGGTCTGGTATTATTTCTGAAATCCTTTTGCTTGACACTATGTCCTCACCCCTGGTTCTTCTTCTCCTTGCGCTCCCCCCTCTTTTTCCTCTTGTCTTTCTTTTATTTGCTGCATCCTTCGCTCCCTGTTTTGTACAATTTCTGATAACCACAATTTTTTGAGCTCCCCTAAAAAAGAATTCACTCTAGTCATATCACTGTTATTATCTGCCATGGCTGAATCCCTGGAGCCCAGACTGGATGCATTAGAGGATGTCACATTCTCTACTGATGGTATTCTGTCTATTGGTTTTTGATTTATAAAGGTTGAATCATACCTTCTGGCATAGGAATACACTCTCCCTATTTTATAAGCTCTTACATCCCTCTGAATCTTGGATTTGTTTTCTCTCCTTAATTTCTTCTTGATATTTCTCCAGAACCTGTTCTAGGATTTCATACTTTTTCTGTGTTCCCTCTTTTAACTTGAGATAAGTTATCTCTGCTTTAGTCACCAGTATTTGTTTCTGAAGGCTATTTATTTTACACTCAGCTTGCTCAATTAAGAAAAGCATTAGAGCCCTTGAGGTCTGACTTAATTTTTGTTCCCATTGCTCTGCCTGGACTGGATCTAAGTCTTCAACTACAGGAAAATGTTGATTGTAAGGCCCTTTGGATCCTATTTACCTCTAAGTACTGTTGCAGTGTTACAGCATCCCATCACTTTTGTGACTCTTTCTACAATAACCTCTCCAACTTCAAAAATCCATTTTAAGATCTTTCGGTTGTTCTCTTTTGATGTACTTATTCCAACAAGAGGTGGATTCGAATAGAGTGTCTGCCAATTCCTCTTGTTTTTTGAAGTAATTAGTCATCCTTTTAAGTGATAAGTATCACAAATACAATTATGGATTGCTCTTAAGATACATTTCTTTGAAAACGCAAAGATGCAGCAGAATCTTATCCGAAACCGTACAACAAATCCTGAGCAAGGATAATTGTGGCTCTGCACAGGCTCACCGACAGGACTGGTGCCCACCCCAGTCGATAAGTACATACAACTACTAGATTTGGGGGGAGCACATAAAGACAATATTGTTCAGTAATTATACACATTTAGTAACCAAAAACATTTTTTTACACAAAATATTCTTCCATCAAAAGTACTATTAATTGCCCAACAGTTAAGCACAACCATCTAATGTTTATTCATCATATAAATATAGTAACAAAAAACAGACACATTAATCCACTATGTATGGCTTGTTCCAAACAGCCACAGAGGAGTAACAAGAGAAATAAAGTAGAAGGGTCACCCAAACATATCATGAGTGTACAAATAGTCATAGTGTAACATGGATGTTAGGTTGGCCTAAATCATGGTCATAATTGCAATAACGAGAGATTAATAAAACATATAGAATTAACATACAGGGGGTCATTCCTACACCGCCGCCCGCCAAGCGGGAACCGCCACTTGGCCGCTCCGCGGTCAAAAGACCGCGGAGGCCATTCTGGCTTTCCCGCTGGGCCGGCGGGCGCCCGCCAAGGGAGCGCCCGCCGGCCCAGCGGGAAAGGCCCTGCAACCCAGAAGCCGGCACCGAATGGAGCCGGCGGTGTTGCAGGGGTGCGACGGGTGCAGTTGCACCCGTTGCGATTTTCACTGTCTGCTAAGCAGACAGTGAAAATCATGCTGGGGCCCTGTTAGGGGGCCCCTGCACTGCCCATGCCGGTGGCATGGGCAGTGCAGGGGCCCCCAGGGGCCCCACGACACCCGTTCCCGCCATCCTGTTCCTGGCGGTTTGGATGGCGGGAAGGGGGTCGGAATCTCCATGGCGGCGCTGCTTGCAGCGCCGCCATGGAGATTCAGCCCAGACAGGGGAAATCCGGCGGGAAACCGCCGGATCCCCTTTCCTGACCGCGGCGGTACAGAATGGGCAGGGAAGCACCGCCAGCCTGTTGGCGGCATAAACCCAATAAAAACCTTTATCAGAAATAAATGTTTGGCATTAGACTGTAATGCTCAGAACAGCCCCTAGAGGTCACTACAATGAAAATATGTAACCATATAGTTAGCCCCTAGAGGGTATAACCACTTGAAAATAGAGTGGCACAAAGTAATGTAGTGCAACCATATATTTAATCCCTAGACGGTGCAGTACCTTACATGTTTTCAGGCCTAGCAAGTCTTGTGCTTCTAAGCCCCTTAGAACACAACCTACTCCAAGCTGTAAAATATAAGTTCCCTGGCATAAGAGAGCTAAAAAAAAAAAAAAAAAAAAAAAAAAAAAAAAAGGGACTGAATGGTGGGTCGGGTTATTATTTGGGGTCCCCACTAACCTAGTGTGGGGACCCAGAGATGACCTAAACTGAACGAATGTGTCATGCTGAACAAGTTGGTGGTGGTCCCATTGTCCTAGGACCACCACAGGCTGAGTTATGGTAAAAAAAACACTTTGAAAAAGAATGCTTGCAAAGCATTATGGGGCAACTTTTCCTGAGTGCAGTGAATATTGTAGTATTGTCTGTCCTGCTGTGCTGGGAGAGCCAGGTTGTGGATTTTAGCAAAGCATTTATTAATTATAAGTGTTTTTTGGAGAGCTATGGAGCATGAAGGGGAGAGCCAAAAGAAATGACTCTGATTAGGTAGCAGTGTGAACAATGTGACCAGCGCTCCAATACTGCCGATAGAGTTTGCCCTGTTGGTTCTGTTCATACTGTGAGGGCCATGGCTGCCATGGAGCATGAAGGGGAGAGACAAAAGAAAAAATATATAGCTCATCCACGCTGAAGTATATCGGCAATCAGCAAATTATCCATATAACAGGGTCCGTCTGCAAGGCAGTAACAAAACCGCTCCATGGTAGGACAAACGTAAAGCATTTACCAATTACATCAAGGGATTTTTTTAAAGGCAAGCCCCGGAACTAAAGAAAGTGATGGGCATGAGGTGGGCGTGGTTAAAAGCTCACAATACTTACAATAGGTCGAAGCGCTTGCGTGGTCGACCTAAAAATGGAAAGCAGTTGTGGCCCATCCTCTTATTAGCCATTGTAATTTAATATGCTTTTTTCAGGTTTCAACGTACTAGGACAGGGTTAAAATGGTTTGGATTTGAACCTGCAACTCTGGAGTTATGTAATTATGAATATGAAAAGATTTAACTGTGCAAGCATGGTCCTGCTTACTTCTCGATTACTGGATATCCCCATTTCACTGTGCTTCCCACTTTCCCTGACTGGTGTAATTTTCTCTTCCTAACTGGCAATATTTTTCAAAGAGTGCCAGCATTCCTCATGAATGATAACTGGCATTAAAAACAGATGGGATCTTCGCATGAGTTTTTATTTTACGTGAAACTCCCATGCAAAAAACTATGTGAACTACGGCCAATAATGGTTATTATATTTGCAAGAATTGTAGAACGTTACATTGATTAGTGAAAACAATGTGCAACTTCCAACTACGAGTAAGGCCTAAAAATGACGATATAGGTAGCATCTATCCATTGCATGTATTAGAAAAAAAATAAAGTGACAGTCAATCATCGCTAATGGTAGACTAACAGGATATTTTGACACGTTCACCTCTAGGTGTAGAGCTAATGATAGCCCGCAGCCCTGTGAGTGTAACTGGTGAGTGGAGGAGAATAAACTGCCCGGAAGCCTGACTTGAGTGACTTCTTTCGGTCACAGGAAGTATAATTATGACGTTTACCTGCTTGTGATCTGACACTGTACCTTCACCGTGTGACAGGATTGCGACAGAATACCAGGGGGCCGCACTGGCTGTTGAAATGTACTCAATAGTAGTCATCAAACTAAACTGACATTAGGTTCTACGAATTTAATGGGAGCCGCAGCCCTGAAGCCGGTTCAAGAAATATCATTATTTTCCTGGCAGGAGAGCTTTGCCTTCTTCTCCGGTGTTTTCACAATCTCTGAGGGCGCCACTTGGGGTTGAATATATTCACTGTAGAAATGCAGAAGTAGAAAGTGAGATATAATTCGATGCCAAGTTAATTAATATTTAGACTTGAAAGTTGTGCCTTGCAAAGTTTCAAGAAAAACTCTGTTCTTTCTGAGAAAGAAAACAAGCAGTTGCAATGCAATTGGTATGGCATATTTCGAGCAAGTTAATTGACATCTTTGACAACAGCGCCCACAAGCAAAAACAAAAGAAAGCATGAGTGGAAACTGAGAAAAAATGGCTTAACGAAATAAAAGAAAGTTAGCTTTGAAAAGAAAACTTTGCAATTTTGTTTGTCTTGCTGAGCACGTTTTTGCCAGTCACAAGCCTTCTGTTTGCAGTTCACTGGAAGTTAAAATGAACAAAATAGTACCTCTATCACGTCGGGAGCAGAGGACGGGCACTAATTGAGTTGAAATTAATTAGAAATTAATTAGTGCTTGATCCCTGCTCCACACAGAGGAACGAAAATGATGCCAGACATGCCTTGATGAATTACGAGGCTGCAAAGAGGAATGCCACGGAAATCAACAAATGTTGAGCGACAGGCGGGCTCCAAGCCCTTCACTGAATACAACAGTGTCTCGCATGCGGGACGCATGCGCTAGCTCATGGACTTGCAGGCTCGAACCTAAAAAATGTCCTAGATAGAACTGGCAAAAAATAAGTCACGTTGGTTGTGCTAATTTTAAAGGCTTTTTGAGAGGTTTTAAAAACAAGGAACCACTGAAATGTTATTATGTAGCATTACTTGCATTTGAGGTTGTTGATTATCTGCAAGATGTAGCTGTTGAAGTTGAAAAGGGCTGTGATCCCACTTGGTTATTATTGAATCAGGGAAGCACTGATGCTGCTTGGTCATAAACCTCTGAACAGGTACAATGTTGAAGAACAGTGTTAAACTTTAACATTTGACAGGACTTTTATTCCACCAGGCATTTCCCCGGTGGGCCGGAATCCTTGGTGGCAGCTCTTGGTGCCTCTGCCACGTTCTTCAACTCCCTGAGGTTATGATTGCAGCAGGCATAGAACGCTTCAAGAGAGAAGGCGAAAGAGAGGGAGTGAGGAGGGAGGCAGAGAGAAAGCAATCAGAGAGCGAGAAGAGAGAAGAGACAGAATGGCACCAATGCACACATCATAAACAATCAAACACCACATTTTCCTCTGCACCTATCCCTATATTTTGTCTACTGGGACAACATTAATCCTCTACCATTTTCTTCAGTTTCTGATTCTCCTTCTGTCAGCATCTGATATGTACTCTCTGTTCATAGTGAATCATTTTGATCCATCTATTCTCCCCATTCCCAAATATTCACCTACCTCATTATAGGAGTCTGGAATTAGGCATACCTTGTCTCCAGGAGGCTGGGACGATCACCAGGGGGGTGGAAACTATCATTTTTATCAACTATATCTAACCACAAATTATGCAAAGACAATATTTAAAAGGTATTTTCAAATCAGAAATTAGGATGCAGCATTTGTGAAGCAGGCAAAAGACACAATTTTAAGTTTCGGCTATTAAGAGCTTTTTTATCGGCCGTTTGCGAATGCAAAAATGCCCCCTGCGATGTATGAAAGGCATTCGCAGTGTGAAAATATGTATTCGCAAAATTAGCAAATTTTTGTGAAGATTACATGGTTTTGTGTGTCGCAAAGAGCGTATCGCAAATAGCGACATGATTTACCGAATCGCTATTTGCGAGACGCAAACTGAGACAAAGTTTTGTGACTCACAGATAGAGATCCGCAGAATCTTGGCGCAGTTTGCGATACGCTGTTTGCGAAACGCAAAACCATGTCACAATGTGATGCATCAAAAATTCGCACATTGTGAATATTCGCAGAATGGCCTTTTGCACATGCAATTTACCACAAATTGAAATCAGGTGGTAACCAGGTGCAACCTATATAAAGAGGCCCAGAATAAGTCAGCCGCTTTTCCACAATGGCTGCACTCTACGTGATGGCGAGGAGAATGAGGATCTTGGTACGTTTGAGGAGAGAGAGGAGGAGACAGGAGCGCATTTTCAGAGTGCGCATAACCCTATTTGACCAGACACAGGAGGAAATCTATGAGAAAGACAGGTTAAGCTCAGCCATGATACTTGACCTGATAGCAGATCTACAACCCCTACTGCAGTACACCACACACAGGGACCAATAGCATACCCACCCATGTGCCAGTATTATGCTTCCTGCACCTATTAGCCTCAGGGAGCTATCAAGGGGTCATAGCAGCAGCTGGAGGGGTCTCACAGAGTGCCCTCTCACGCTTTTTCAATGCATTTCTGAATGCCATGCTGAGCAAAATACAGGAGCACATAAGATTCCCCAACACCCCACAGGAATTACAACAAACAAAAATAAATTTCTATCAGATTGAACAATTCCCACATGGCATAGGTGCCATCGATGGACACATGTAGCAATCTGTCCACCATCGGCGACAGAGTATGTGTATCGCAACAGTAAGAACCATCATTCCATGAACATACAGGTGATTAGCAATGCCTCTAACATCATTACCGATCTCGTCGCCAGATACCCAGGTAGCACACAGGACTAGTACATCTTTTCCCACAGCGGGATTCACACAAGACTGCTAACTGGGGATACCTACTGGGTAAAGTAATAGTTGACAATGTTGCATTGAAGTTATAGTGACTGCAGATTTCAACAGTACTCATTTTACCCTCTGTTCATTCCAGGAGACAGTGCCTACGCAGTGCATACTTATATACTGATGCCCTACCTGAACCTTGCAAAGCCTGGGGAGAGGAGGTACAATGCTGCATACAGGGCAACCCACAGTGTGGTGGAGCGGACTTTCTGTCTGCTGAAGGGCCACTTCAGGTGCATCCATAAGAGTGGAGGGGCACTACAGTACAACCCAGAGACAACATATAAAATTGTGGCCACATGTGCAATGTTTCACAACTTTGCAACGAGAAGGGGCATACCAGTTGAACCAATGGAGCCTGACTCAGATGAAGATGGTGATCCTGTACCACCCCATCACCCAGTAGACAGGACCAGTGCAGTAGAGGGCAGGTAAAGACGTGCTGACATCACACAAAACCATTTCTGATGTAAGTAATGACAACACCACTTCAATATTATGTATTTCTGTAGTTAGCAAATTTATTACCTTGACTTCAGGTAATATATGTGTCAATAGGACATAGCCATGAACCATAGGCTACCATGTGCGAGTAACAGTGTAACACTATTAGCATCATAGTATAACTGTGCACCTACATGTTACGGTAGTACCCTGTAGGCCTTAACATTACTTTCTACATCCACGCACTCCACTTGAGTGCTCCGTGGCCTCACTGGCACCTCTTGTAGTGGGTTCACAGGCAGTACAGTGTTTGGTACTGCGACACCTAGGATCCATCTCAGGGGATGTAAGACTGCTGAGGCTAGAGAACTCCTCGCTATCCCCACCACCAAGTTCGCTGTTTGTAGCACTGCGTGCCGTCTGCATTGCATCCAGGGCATTGGTTATTTGCGCCAATCCCTGTGCAACGTCCTGACTGCAGTGTGCCAGCTCCACCTGTATGCCCACAGCATGTCGTGAAATCAAGGCAGTTGAGCTGGCAAGCCGATTGACCGATCTGGAGAACTCATCAAACCTTCCCATAAATTGGTGATGGCACCTACAGTGGCTGACACGCTCCTGCTGAATCTCAGTGCAGAGGTCCCTAATGGCATTTGTCAACTCCTTTGTGTTTTCGGCTGCTGTGTGCTGTCCCTCATTCAGAGACTCCAACTGCTTGTTCATTGCACCCATGTTCTGATTGATTGACGCCAACTGCCTGTGCATTGACCTCATGTGTTTGCATTACAGGCGCTGCACTTTCAGCATGGAAGCTTCAAGGCCGCCAAAGATTGATGGGCCCTCTCCTTCCTCTGTGCACTGTCTGCCTGCATCGTGACGCCTCCTGAGGGGAGTTGACTGACGCTGCGGCAGGGACTGCTGTGTTCCTGTGGACATACCCTCTGGGGGTGGTGTGGGGACTTCATCCGTCATCTCATCTGAGTCCAGGTTGTACTCTGCGAGAGGTAACATACTTGTCATGCGACTAGTTGGTGCAATACTGAAAGACTCACTTGTATTGGAGTCAGACTGTGGCTGTGTTTCAACATCCCCCACATTTCCACCTTCTGCTGCAGCAGGGCCCAGGACATCTGCAACAACAATGTGCAGTATGTCATTAATGTATATATCACAAGAAGTTGCACAATAGTAAATATTGTACTCTGACATCTTATCACTGTGACTTGTGTGTGTTGTTTCTCTATGTGGCTGAAGACCAACTTGTTTTTAATGGGTTTTTTGACTTTAGCGTTGTGGACTACCACTCCCATAAGGCACAGTTGTGTTGTATGTAAGATGTGGCATGGATTACTAATCACAATGCATCTAAGTAACATCTCTTTCCTAGGGGACATTTGTACATGCACATATAGGGACACACATCATTTCTGGCCTTACCTTTGCTGGAGCTGGGTGTCCCTGAGGTGTCAATGTCAGTGACACCACTGACAGGTTCCGGTAGCAGTGTGGACTCCACCATGTCTTCCATTGGTGTGGACGGTGTCTGGGTGGGTGGTCCTCCTCCGGTGCTCCTTGCCTCCTTTAGCCTGCTGGCTACCTTTTCTTTGGTACGGGAACGCAGGTCATACCATCTCTTGCATATCTCCTCCACAGAGCGCTGCGCAACACCCACTGCACATATTTTGGTCTGGATTTCCAACCACAGTTTCCTTTTCTCACTTTCAGGTACCTGGAGTGAGTTCTTCCCAAACAGTTTGTCATGGTTCCTGACAACCTCCTCAGTTAGCACCTTCAATTCCTACTCACTGAATTTGAGCTTGCGCTTCCTGTATCCCTTGTCCTTCTCCTTCCCATCATTGGCCATGTTGCAGTTTGGTCCTGGCTGGATCACACAACTGCCTTCCTGGTGCTGGGCTGTGTCTCTCTGCCTGCTCCTGTGGGTGTGGCACCTGGAAACAGCATGGGGTGACTCACTTCCTGGTTGTGATGTCACCATCCTGTTCCGGTTTGCCATTTTTACAATTTTCAATTACCGAATCGCTATTGATTTGCGATTCGGTATATGCTAATCGCAAATTGCATTTGCGAATTTCAAGCAATCGCAATTACCGACTCGCAATTTTGAAACTTACCATTTTGCATTTCTAAAATAGCGATTTCTTAAAATTCGCTATTTAGGAAATGCAAACAGGGAGCTTCATACATTTGGTCATTAGTCTTTTCACTTTGGCTTTATAATTGTGGTTTTATGCTTAAAGACCTATTATTAAACAAACCTCCCTGATAAACAAGCAGTGATAAAACCAAAAGGTCTGGCGTTGACATCCAGCCTTCTGGTAATTCTTGTTTTGCCAACGCTTTTGCAAAACTTTATTGTTTGGGAGTACACTGGACCCTCACCAATCTAAAAAAACATTTGCTGCAGTTTGCTACAGCCCAAAAAAGTGTTCTTGGTTAAAAAACACATATTATCATAGTACCCCTACAAGCACCTTTGTGTCTCAAACCTATTAGTAGGAAGCCACCCTTCTGGAGCCTCTCTCCTTCAGAGTGTAGTGCACAATGTAGTAATAGATTCTGGTTCACCAATGTGAAACTATGGAACAGGATTATTTTATTTTCTACACTATCAGATCAATGTCACGCCTCTGTTAACTGAAGCACAACATGATTTCAGCCCAGAAGATGGTGCATGAAGAATAGTTTGTCTCCTCACTGCAAGAAAGCAAATTCTACAATTAATTCACACATTCCCTTACAGAAAAGTAAAGTAGATGCAAAGATCTAGGTCCAATACTTCTTCTGCATTATCTATAAGTCATCATAAAGGGGCTCACTCAAAATATGTTGAGGAGGATGTTCAACTTCCAGTTGCTATGTCAATAATTTGACTCTCAAAATGATGGTAAAAAATTTGAATCTTGTCAACTCATTACAGAAAACAAAACCTCACATTTACTGTACTGCCTACATTTGCTTTAATACAAACCAGAAATAAACCTGATTAGAAATACATTTATATTCAACAAAGTACAATAACATGGAAAAGGTGTGTGTGTGAGTGTGTGTGTGTGAGAGAGAGAAATATGCAAAAATGAAATGGGGAACCCTGGCTAGTTCCCATGTTTTAGATGAGCAGGTTCAGGAAAAAGTTGTATGGAGCACTACAAAACCACCAACACTCCAAATCTGCTGTCTTCAAATGTTTGATTTTCTACCAGAGCAGGTTTTAAGCATAGGATTAGCAAGTGCCATTCACAATGAAATGAAAAATGACTAAAGTCGATTACCATTCCAGGAGCAGTATTACAGCTTTGGATTGGTAAAATACCACCCAAACTATCCTGGAATTAATGAAATCAAATCAGGATACATGTATTTCACTCTTACTAGAGCTTGTAAGAGAGGTATAGCTTTGTATAGATACGAGGGTACAGCCAGTGTAAGTCAAAACAATGACCTGTCAAGCTTAGAGTGCTGCATGAATTCTGTAAAAAAGGAAGCAGGGAACCGTAGATAGTTCCCAAGTTTTAGGTGGAGAGCAATTTCTTTACATGGAACACTCTACAACACCACCAACACGTCAAATCTGCTCACCTTAAGTACCATGCATGCTAAATGAGAGAGTGACAAAGCCTTTAGCCTTTTTACAGCAAAGTCTTTAAATATAGGATTAGCAAGTGCCAACCATGTCGCTCTGAACAAGCACAAAATACGTTTACCATTTTTACCAATCCAGGTGCAGTATTACATCATTGG
Source organism: Pleurodeles waltl (assembly GCF_031143425.1). NCBI lineage: Eukaryota > Metazoa > Chordata > Amphibia > Caudata > Salamandridae > Pleurodeles > Pleurodeles waltl. Next base: position 203,006,761 of record NC_090438.1, on the reverse strand, counting down.
GTTGGTAAAATACCATCTTGACCAACCTTAAATGAAAAAAGGCAACCCCTGTCACATGTATTTATCTCTACGTATAGCTCATCAGAGAGGTTTAGCTTTGTCCAGACATAAGGCAGCAACCAGTATAAGTTTAAATAATGCGATTTCCAGCTTAGAGTGCCTCATAAATTATGCAATAAGGAATCAGCAAACTCTCTGTAGTTCCCAAGTTGCAGGTGGAGAGCAGTTCCTCTGTATGAAATACTCTACCACCACTCAAAATCTGCGGACCTCAAATTACTGTTTTTCTAGCAGAGTTTTTAAGCAAAGGATTGGCCCAGTACGATCACTTCAAGCTAGAAAGTGATAAAGCCTTTTGCCGATTTTAAACACCTTAGTCTTTAAGAATAAGCAAGTACCATTCATGCAGAACTGATAAATGACAGAAGCCTTTTACCATTTCAGGAAGAGTATTACAGCTTTGGGTTGGTAAAATACCATCTAAGCCAACCTGGAATAATGAAAAGCAATCCCTAAATCATGTATTTTGCTCTTATTAGAGCTCGTCAGAGAGGTATAGCTTTGTCTAGACACAAAGAAGCAACCAGTATAAGTAAAAAAACATTGTTTCAAACAACTTTTTTCATAAATTATGTAAAAAAAGGAATCAGGGGACCCTGGGTAGTTCCCATGTTTAGGTGAAGAAGAGTACCTTCATATTGTACACTCTGCAACACCACCACTACTCCAAAGCTTCTACTGTCAAAGGTCTGTTTTTCAAGTCTGTGAACAAGACAGTTTTTTAGCCCACAAAATGCAACCATAAAACCAACCATAAAACCAACCACTAAAGGCCCCTGCAGTCCAGCTCAACAGCATAGAACTCCAGCTTGGAGTGCTTTAAAAAATACCACATCCCCCAGGGACCTTTATTTTTTAATTATAAGGGGAGTGAGCAGAAGGCTCCTCTGCCTGAGCTCCTACGGCTCCTGGGAACCCATCCCCCAAGGCCTTTATTTTTTAATAAGAGGACGGGGATTTGCACCTCTGGGAGCCCATCCCCGTGAATTTTCTCTTTTAAAAGAAGTGTGGCACGCAGCCCCCTTCTACGAGCCACTAGTGCCCCAGTGACCCCATCTTCTGGGGCCTTGGGTGGGTCCCTTGGTGATCACCTTTTTTTTTTTTTTTTTGGTGCTCCCACAGAATCGTAGCAGAAACCCTGATTTGTTTGTAGTTTTGGCTTTTAGCACCTTCACAACTTGGTTATTTCAAGTAAATGGTCCCTCTTTGGACAAGTTTTGCATAGAGTATACATTGTTCTTGGTAGATCCCTTTTAGTAGTCTGTGGTGTATTTTTCATGATAGTTTCA